>NC_136498.1:69647229-69772229 GCF_053919585.1 Euprymna scolopes
TGGGTGGCATCAGGTGGAATTGAAATTATAACATTTAGTCCTCCAGCCTTCGTCGTTATAAGGCGTATTTAAAAAATGAACTAAATTTATATTTCGTATTTATAATGATTAAAATGAAATTTACACATTAATTCCAAATTATTATTGCATAACTAATTACAACGCATCCATGTTTTTATTTTTGTTACATAATTCACTTACTAAATAGTTCGCTCAGAAAAGTAAAGAAAACATGTGTGCCGAAATCTAAACGTACATTCCATGAACAAAACTTCTTTCTTAAAACTGCACGCCTGTCGAATTCAGTTCCGTTTTCCTGCTTTCCAACTGACTACAATATGGTTGTTTTCAAGTCCAACGTGAACAAATTCTTGATGAACCATTCGCTTAAGTAATCCAATTTACCAGATTTCCACTACTACCGATGACTGACGTGTTCCCCTTGACCACTGTACACTCATTAATCCTTATCTTCGAGTGGCCTCCGGGCCTCGATAAGTGGCAACTTCTTTGTAAAAGAATGCATGATTAATAATCTTATTCATGTAAAATTATACTGGCCGATTCTTTAAAATCACATCAAATTAGCAATCGATATTGGATTCGAACTAGCCTATCTTTTCGTTCTAGTATGTTATTGCTATAAATATATTGCATTTTAGCTTCACTTTTTTTTTGTTGTGAAAGACAACTTTTAGCGTAGATACGTTTTCACTTACGCATCGAGTGTTCTTAAACAGTAAAGGGAAGTTAGAATATAATGAGTTATATTCCTTGACTTCTGAAAAAATAAATATCGAAATATATTCCATTTTTATAATAATTAAAACGGAATTTACATATTAATTCCAAATTATTATTAGTATTAGCAGTGGTAATAGTAGTAGTAGGAATAGTAGTACTGTTGTATAACGGGTTATATATATATATATATATATATATATATATATATATATATATATATATATATATATATATAAGTGAACGTGTCTGTGTGTCTGTGTGCATTTCTCTACGCAATAACTGTCAATTTTCAGTCTACAGACTCGAAATTTAATATGCAGGGTACTGAGATTTAGGAAAATCTTTGTAATCCGTTTTAGCCAGAAACTTGGCTGTAAAGGGGTCAAAGTTCAACGATTTGATCTTTGAGAAGTCTACCAAATTCCTCCGCCAATTTTGGGTATAAACAATTGAAATTTTAGATATAGGTTCCTTGGACATGGATCTAACTTAATAACTTGATTAGAGCCCAAAACAATAAATGTTAAGGGGTCATAATAGGGGTCAAAGTTAACAAATTGATCGTTTTTTTTGCTCAGTATACACCTCCAAACACCCGGGCAACGCCGGGCACCCATGCTAGTATATATATATATATATATATATATATATATATATATATATATATATATATATATATATATATACGAGGTGCTACTGGTCTCTTTAGTATATATACAAAAACGCGTAAACGCTGCATAACGGGTATGGAGGTATATATACAAACAACCAAGTAAATGTATGTATGAAAGACAACGTCTAATCGTCTGCTATGTAAGTGTTTGTGTGTGCGTTTACGCATTAAAATAGCTACATCCTTGTCTGCGTGGCAAACAGATCAAAGTATACATACCTTTTTATATTGGTTCCGTTGTGCATTCCATACATCAGTGGTTTACCCTGGTCGAAACTTTACAAGGAAGATCTTTCTTGCATGTGAAGTACGCCATGAAGACACCTTATGCTATTATTTTCATAGTTTATTTTCATGTTGTTCCGGTATCTTTGTCAGAGTTTTACAACATCTCTCTATTTCGAGATCTGTTTTTTTTTAAAGCCTTGTTAAAGCCCCCAGAACGCAAGAGACAATTTCTCTTAGAGGCTCAAACTCTTTCTGACTCTCTAAATCTCTGACTGGTATTTACGTCTATATATCAAAACTATGTTTTTGTTCTCTCATACGTAAGCATTTTATGTAAAAAAAAGATACAGTCTTTTGTTTATTGTTTAGCGTTTTAAATTTTAGGATTATATGGGTTCTTAGGACTACTGTTCTCATCTTGAGTGTCATTTTCACAACATTTAGGCGAATGTAGCCCCCGGCATTCTTCACGTGTTGAACTCGGGAATGTTTCGGTCGAACTAATGAATTTGCACGGAATTTCGAACGGTACACTTTTTTACTTCACAGGGATAGCTTGTTCTCGTTCCATCAACCACGACTAGATAGAGGTCCTAAGTAATTCACAATTGTATTTTCGGTCATCCACACTGAGGATTAAATCTTCAGCCTTCAGGACAATATCACTTAACAATTAAAATTCTAAGTGCTTTAACCATTGCGCCACGGATCCTTGTGTTGTGAAAATGATATTTAAGCTGAGAACAGTAGTCCGAAAATTTAAAATAATACGAATAACCAATCCCAATTTTAAATTTTCAGAAAGGTAATTTTAACTTTTGTTTGCGTAAACATCCTAAACTGGCTTTAAACTATTTGTAACATTTTATTTGCTTAAACTCAATTCCATTCTGTTATTGTTTCCAACTTAATGTCAGATATTTTCTTTGTTTATTATGTAAATAAAAGCTCTCTTCGTATTGTAAATATTTTATCGAAAACTCTTAATTTTAATCTTTTAAGTATTCTCTCTGTTTGGCGTAGCTATGAAAACTAGCTAATGTACTGCGTCCCTTCAATCGCAGGGCAATACTCTGCAACAATAGAAGCGTAAAGAGGAAAGTGAGAAGATGAAATCAAGAAATAAATGACAAAAAAAGAAAATAATAAAGAGTAGAAATAGTAACAGAAGCATAAGAGAGAGAGAGAGAGAGAGAGAGAGAGAGAGAGAGAGAGAGAGAGAGAGAGAGAGAGAGAGAGAGAGAGGATCATGAAGTAACTAAATAAATTACATGATCTGGTTTCATTGTTTTATGGCATATCAACCTTTTTTGTGTCATTTAATGAAAAATTTAGTGATTTGGGAAAAGAAAGAGAAGGTCTAACTTCACAGTGTATTCTGAATTTATTTGAATTTGCACATGATTTTTTATATGGTGGGAGGCACTGCCACTAACATAAATAAAAAGCGAATGATAAAAGAAGTAGTGGGAGCAATTGAATGCTTATTAAAAGAAAGAAAGAAAGAGAATAGAAAGAAAGCGAAAGGAGAGAAGTGGGAGAGCGAGATGGGGCGAGAAAATAAAGGTTTAGTTTGGTTCGTCTTACAACATATCAATCCTTTGCGAGTTAGTTAATGCCGAATTCGTTTTTATACCCCAAGAAGCTGTTTGGACCTTCAATTGAATACATGACCATATATATATATATATATATATATATATACGTTTTATTTTTTATTACCGTATCTTTCTGTTAAGTTACATTATTGTTTCAGCTACCCGTAAATGTAACTTAACAGTAAGATACGGTAATAAAAAATAAAAAGCATATTTGCTCTACAACAGTATTGAGCACTTTCTTCAGTTTTTATTAATTACCATTTCAACTAAATATATATATGTATATATATATATATATATATATATCAGAGATAGTCTAAAGAAACTTTGAATAAAAAATGTAAAAATAAAAATGAAGAATGCAGTTTAAATTCCCGAAAATAAAAAGAAACTAACTTTAACCTATCGCAGACTTAGCACCTATACAATCGGACTTCTAAAAAGTTTCTTATTACAAAAGAGAATTCATTTATATAAGGAGAGGAGAAGAAAAAAAACAGCTTTAACTAAAATTGTTAAATAGAAATAGACTTAGCACTTGAATAAGTCAATTTCTACAAAGATTTTAAATTTTACAAGATAATTTAACTATATAAAGATGAAAAGAGAAACCCTTAACAAAAGTTTAGTAAATAGAAAATAGGGATCCTCTGCTGCTTACCATGTAGCTGTTTCGGAGATTTAACAACAGGACAACTGTTAAATACATGTCTCTCTCTCTCTCTCTCATATATATATATATATATATATATATATATATATATATATATATATATATATATATATATATAAAGCTGAACGTGTGTGCGTGTGTGTGTCTTGTCACGGATAGGCTCCTATATGGTTGACTATTTAAATAAAAACTGATTACATATAATGATAGAAGATGTATCGAGACACAGGAATGGGTATGTTTGATCTGGCAGAACGGTGGTTCATTAAAATTGTGGGGTCTGCGTTCGCGCCTGGTCCACAAAGTATGGAAATAACAAATTTAAAATGAAAAAAAAAAAAAAACGTTTACAAGTGTTTTTTATATATATGTACATACTAATACTTTGATAAGTATGTTTTAACTTAAATAAGGATGGTATAATAAAATTGTGGAGTCTGCGTTCGCGCCTGGCCTCCATAGAATGGAAATAGGCACAAACTTTAATAAACACTTTTCATCAGAGTCTATTTTCTGTAGGCTGTTTTTGAACCCAGTCAACGACGGGTACTTTTGCTAGTATATATATATATATATATATATATATATATATATATATATATATATATATATATATATATATATATATTATTTTTACCTACAGACATTAATGCTCGATCCTTACGCATTAATCAGTGTAGGAAGTTATAATTACGTCCGGTAGAAGGATTCGAACCAGGTCACAAAGTCACCTTTTACTCTGTATGGTGTTTAGTTTGGTTGTTTTATTTTATGGCATATTAACGTTTTGCGGGTTATTTAATGCTGAATCCAGGAATTTTAGAAAATAATGTTTGTATGACCCAAGTTCTTTATATCATCAACTATTTATTTTGAGTGCTTGGTTTGGTTGTTTTGTAAAAGAAAAATGCCTTTTTCTTGCGTTTTGCAGAATATTGGTTGATTTTTTTGCAAAGGGAAAACAACAACAACAACAACAACAAAAAAAAACAATCACATAAATGTTTGATGCATCAGTAATACATGACATGAATAAAAAATAAAACGAAAACTCGTAAACTAAACAGCATTACAAAATTAGTAGCACAGAGTTGAGAGTAAGAGTACCCAGGGGTCCTTATTCAATACTTAAAGACGCTGTGTGGGCTTTCCAGAAAAAAAAATCGTGAAACCTTAAAATATTTCATAAACGTTTTAAATGCTAGATAATATATATATATATATATATATATATATACATTCTTTGGGCTGTGGAAATAATTATATATATATATATATATATATATATATATATATATATATATATATATATATATATATATATATATATATATACACTATAACATATATGAGATGTTTCCGCAAAGAGGTTTTATGATAAAGTCTGCTCGCAACTCCGCTGGCGCCTGTGTATAAAACATGACTTAGAAGCCGACGTGAAGTGGATTCTACCATTAACTCGAGAACATACCTAAGGTACTGTGCGAATTCTATATACCAACTGATATGATCAGTTCGTAATCACTGCTACAAAATTAGCTGAAAACACTTATAAACATTCACAAGGAAATGTTATTATTGTTGGCTTGTCTAATTTATTACTTTTTAGACGCTAGGAGTTCCCCCTCCCTCACATCTTTGACCACAATCAGTTAAAATAGGTGGTTTTCCCTAATGTCTGAGTGACAGGAAGTTTCCATAAAAACACAAGTACTTTCTCCTTCTTTCCATTATCAATTCCACTCAGTGTTCCCGCATAAAGTGTTTACCTTTGCGTTCTTACTGACATAGGAGCAAAGCGTAGTATCTGTTTTGATACTACGCTTCCTCTGCTCTGTCTGTTACAGAGAGAGAGAGAGAGAGAGAGAGAGAGAGAGAGAGAGAGAGAGAGAGAGAGAGGTGAGTAAACGTGTCTACCTCCTCGTTTACTCACCTCTCTCTCTCTCTCTCTCTCTCTCTCTCTCTCTCTCTCTCTCTCTCTCTCTCTCTCTCTCTCTCTGTAACATGTCATCGGTTAGTGGAAGCGAAGTTTTTCTAGAATGAGTGATGTTTTGACCTAATCAAATGTGCCTTTCTTTTGTGCAACTGGATTTCTTCACATTAAAAAACGACAATGTGTCCCTGCCTTCGTGCAAATAAATAGGGATTTGTTGTAAGTATTATCACATTCTAGTTGATTTAATTAACATGAAATGATAAAAATACTTAAAAAGCATAAATAACCGACTAGACTGATACTAAGAACAAGTATACATATGATACTGGATTTTCTATTTTCGTATTTTGCTGACAATTTTAATTTTTAATCTTAATTATAATAATTATCTTTAACCTTTTATTACTGAAAAATAATTCAATTTAAATGCCAATTTAAACGTTTCTCCACCAACCTGACCAGAAACAGAATTATATAAATATATTAATAATCAAATAAATTTAATAATCTTTTTAACTCTTTCTTCCGTCTAAAGGTTGATAGACATTCTTGGTTTACGTGACAAATTTAAGCTTGACACACTTCTTGCTAGCATTTTTGATGACGGTCGTTTAGATTCTAATCCCATTATTTCTCATACCTTTCTCTCCAAGTACCTAAACTTTCCCCTTTTCGTATCCCAACCAAATGTGTTTTTATTATTGTTTTTTGGTCTTATTTATTTGCTTTTTTTGTTGATAGTTTTTACTATCTCTATACAGAGTAGAACGATAAAAATGTCGCACTAGAAAAGACATGATTCCATTTTCATTTGATAAAACCCGGTTTTCTTTTTATTGCAGATAATCTACTCCCCCTCTTGATCCTCTTATCTCATACTACACACAGAATCTATCATCTCCTACCACCGTTCGCCCCCTAGATTTTCCCTTCCTATGTTTGATAAAAATATTAAGTTTAGTTTTTAATAAAACTACACCCCAAACGAATATGCCCGAAAATACCGACTGAAATATATTCGTCCAGCTTTAATGATGTGTTTGTGTACGGATTTCTACTAGCATGTTGCCTTGCTTGTCAACAATTCCAGAATCAATTTTAAACATACATATACTCACACACACACACATACACACACACACACTCACATGAAGTATATATTTATGTATATACTTTACTGAACAGCCAAAGCTTTCAGAATAAAAGCTCAATGAATGCTAATTTTTACAATAGAACCCGTATCATTGAATTCTAATGATCACTTAGTTATTTATTAATCTTTTAAAAGACCAAAATATTCATATAAGTTTTCAGTGCATTTAGTACATATACTAGCAATCACGGATATATATATATATATATATATATATATATATATATATATATATTTATATATGTATATATATACTATATTGGTCAAACAAAATACATTTAAACAAAGATATATCGACCTTTGATGCTCCTTCATTAATCCTGATTATAACGATAACACTTCACTTTATTTATATTAACACGATTTAATAAAAATAAAACCTGTCAATTCTTAATTTCCCCTGTTTTCTATGCCTTAATGAAAAATTATTAATTATAAAATTTAAAGATAGGGATTAGCTCTTAAATAAAAAAAAAACGAGAGAAATCGATTAATTGTAGCTATTATAAATCACTGTATTCCAAAGCGGAGTTTACTCAAATAGATCTTTACCCTCATGACATTTAAGGATTTTTATTTCCTTCCACACATTTTTAACTGTTTTTAAACGAAGGAAAAAAGTATACAAACTAACTGTATCTTTTTTCCGAGGAACATAAATCTATCTCTGATGAGAGTTTGGTAAAATTTACACCCTTCAACGAAACACGTGTAAGACGAATTATATTGCTAATAAAGTAAAATAAGTGTGATCTAAATGCAATTTTGGTTTGGTATGTTTACTATATGCATATATATGCTATAGCAATAAAAAGGAGGAATAAACTCTAAATAAAGGAAGTAAAAGGTGTCGCCCTTTATAGATCTTTTTAAAAGGCTAGAGTTCTACAGGGGAACCGCGGGCAATATCGTGGCTTCGCTGGGTACGGAGTATAATTCTGTAAATAATTTAAGGTTTCTGTCTGTGTTTAAATTATCATGATCTGGTTTACTAGTTATTAGAATATCCAATGATCTTTACATTCCATAAGCCAAACACTACAATATATATTGGTTTATCTGTTTTACGGTATCCTCTGGGACATGGAGGTACAAATAGATAAACTCATTCAAGCTAGAAGACTGGACGTCATAATAATTAACAAAACAAAAAAAAAAAGAATCTATCAAATTGCAGATTTCGTCATTCCAGCAGCCACAGGGTGAAGATCAAAGAAACAGAAAAATGAAAAAAATGTGTCAGAGAACTGAAAGGGATATGGAACCTGAAAAAAGTAAATATCATACAATAATTGTAGGAGCATTAAGAACAGTAGCAAAGAACGTGAAAAAAAAAAGAAGGAGACATCGGAATCAAGAAGAAGTCTCAGACGTTACAATGGAAAATAATGCTAAAACAGCCGAACACTTTCAGGAAAACCGTCAAATGCAGAATTTAGCCTACATAGGTGACACACAATAACTAGCCGGTCATAGTGAAAATGCAACAGATGTAAAACAAAAATGCAACCAGAGAAAACTAATATTGCAAAATTGTAAAATTGTGAGTTGATTACTCCCTCTCCCCTAAAAAAATGTAGTATCGACATCGATTGGCACTACACCAAATAGTTGAAAAATCAAGGGAAATGGAAAGACTGAGGAGTGAAAGCACTAATCAGACCTCCACTGGATGAGTGCGAAAAAGACTAGGAGCTTGAGGAAGTATATTGCCACCCAAATTTCAGTGAAAACTAATGGTCATTGTCAGCGAGAGGTCAATGACAAACGACTGTTACGATAACGCAGATTCAGTTTATCGAAAGAGGTTAAGAGTGCTGGTAATCTAGGGAGACTTGTTGTCACCCAGACTCCAGGGTATACTACCAGTTGTTGTTAGTGAGAACTCCTAGTGATGAGATGATAAAAAAAATACACCTAAAATATATATAAAAAATATGGTTTCAGCATCGACTTGCACCACACAAAATAATCATGAACTATCAAGGAGGATAGAAAGACGGAGGAGAGAAAGCGCTAATCAGACTTCCACTCGATGTGTACAAAGGAGACTGAGACTTAAGAGAGGCTTGTTGCGACTCAAATTCTTAAGAAGATCTATGGTTGCTGCCAGCGAAAAGTCAATGGCTAGTCGTTGTTGCGATAACGCAATTTCACTTGCAATGCTTATCAAAAGAGGTGAAGAATATTGGAAATTTGGGGAAATTTGTTGTCACCCAGACTCCAGGGAACTCTATCAGTTGTTGTCAATGTGTTGATAGTTACTTGTGTGAGAACTCCTAGTGAGTACAAATGATAATAAACTTATAGGCACATATGTGTTACTACTGCAACCGTTTCACGTAGAGATTATAGCCTAGTCTATGTTTTCTCCGTCAATCATCTCGAATAAGCATTACACTGCAAATTATATCACTGTCAAGGAACATGCAACAAACGAATGTTGCCATATTATCACCTCATCAATCATCCAAGAAATATAATAGAAATGAGGTGACTCTGATCCTCTTTCTGTTATTTAATGTAGAAAATGTTAGCCTATAAAAATGACTTGGATGAAATATCTCCGGCTATTTTTTTTTGTGTGATCCTTCTCATACTCTTTTCTTTCCAAAGGGGGGTTTATTTTAAAGACTTCTTTAAAAGTACATTCGAGGGAGTAGACAATAGAATCCATCTTAGTAGACGTTAGTGTTTTTGCCAACGATGTTGGGTTAAACAAGTCTGAGAGAGAAAATATTACGAAACACCGAAGTGTTACGTACGACAAGAAAAGAAACTGGAATCATAGGAAGATCTCCATTATTTTAGTAATTATAGGAACACCCGGACCCATAAAAAAATTTGAAAAACTACCTGGCAAATATACCCGGTGAACCAAGTGCAAAAGAACTACAAACAATTGCACTTAAATGGGCGGCGAGAATCTTAAAATTATCTGTTGGGATGTCTAAAAGTCCATGTGAATATTTAGCGTCCCGTAGCATATGAATATCTGGAATCCATTCCCAACCAAAGCAAAAAGATAAGAAAATTAAAAACAAAGTAATATCTTATAAATACGTGCACCATTTTTTTTTTTATATTAGAAATTGATTTCCGAAAGTATGGTATATATTAATCTGATTTTTGTTCATGCTAGTCTTACGAAACAAAGAATTTATTATTAAGTCTGCGGGGCTGAGGATAAACAAAGAATACTACAAAAATAAAAAATGAGGCTCATACAACCTTAGTAGAAGTTGGTGTTGCCAATGATGCTAAGTTAAATAACGCTGAAAGGGAAAAGATAACGAACTACCAACGTCTTAGAAGATAATCTGCCTAACGTCTTGGACGACTTTACGAACAAAAGATTTTATTTAATAGAAATATAACATTATTCTGTTTGCCTCTTACCCTGTTCCATCTTACATTTTTCTTTTTTTGTTCGGTATCTATTGGCGTCACGTATATTCATTGCAGTAATTATGGAAACAACCGGACCCATGAAAAACATTTAAAAAAACTACCTGGCGAATATACCCTGTGAACCAAGTGCTAAAGAAATAGAAACATTTGCGTTTAATTAGACGGTAAGAATCTAACAAAAGACTTCTTGGTTTGAGTATTTGATATAATGTGTGGATTTCTTGTATCCGGTAGGATAGCCCTTTCCTCAGGAAAAACAAAAAAGATATGAAAATTGATAAAAAATTGATATATTCAAGTCTGTTGACCTTACTTTATTTTATTTTACTCCACGATTCCATCGAGACTGGAAACAACGAACAGATGAACAATCTGTCTCTTTACATCACTCATATTGTCTTCCGTTTATTTAATGGTTTGTCAACTTCTCTATCGTTTGATCTGAGTATCCATTTATTAATTGAATAACATGAATAAAAAAAGTATTCCTATCTTTATATTTTGATATTATCAGCCATGTGTATTTGAAAGATTTTTTGCATTATGCAATATTTTTAAATATTGCATAATGCAAAAAATCTTTCAAATAGCCAAAATACCTATGAGTAACAACAAAATACTTCTCTTTAAAACGTGGTTTTTGATGGTATTCAGGTTTGTTTTGAACGAATATCACATTTAAAATTTTTATTAATGAATGTTATTATCTACTAAATTATAATATACTCGAATCTTAACCTATTAAAATGGGCAAAATTCACAGCCTCTTGATTTCCGTGCCAAATTGATATTTTTATACGGTTAAATTTGTGTTCATTGTTACATTAAATATGAATCTCTATTGATCCCTATTAATTTCAAATGTAATAAGATCCCGAAAAACAAAAGTTATCGATGTTTATCCATGCGGCGCGCGTTTCCAAAAAAAAAAAAAAAATTATTATTCAGAATAAAGTTTAAAAAACTTATATGATTTCTTTTTAAAAACATATAGACTTCATCAATTTTATTCCAGGTAATTTCCTTGAGGTATATCCGAAATAAATTTGATGAAATTCAAGGTTCAGATAATAAGAACAAAGACAACATTATTTTAGTAATGCGGATTGGTAAAATCTTATGAAAAGAATGTATAAATATCACTCCTTACAGCAATTGGAATTCACCCAACATTACTTCATTTATACACATTTCCTTATTTATATATATATATATATATATATATATATATATATATATATATATATATATATGTATGTGTATATATATGTGTGTATATGTATATATACACATTTATATATGTATACATATATAGATAAACACACACACGCACACACACATATATATGATTACTTCATTTAATCACATAAATTAATATGCGAAAGTATAAATTTATGCGTAAACTTTAAGTATTTACTTCAACAGTACTCAATACGCAGATAGAGCTAGGTAGTAAATTCTAAAATATATATGGCAATTAAGCTACACAGAATATCCCGCGTTTCATCCACGCTAGGATACATCAGGCTTATATATATATATATATATATATATATATATATATATATATATATATAGATACCGATGAAGACTGAAGGATCGGTCGAAAATTATGTACTTGTAAAAAAAGTTAAAAATTTTTTTTTCATAATATTATTTTGTATTCCTGCACGTCACCTATTGAAAACGAATAAAGAAAAGTTATAAGCTTTTATACTTTTCGTATTCTTTTTTTATACATTTCCATTCACACACACACACACACAACACACACACACACACACACACACACACACACACACACACACACACACACACACACACACACACACACACACACACACATATATATATATATAGCTATTCATTATCCCTACCTTTACTCTGCTTCATCTGTCATAATCTTCAGACCTCTTACCTACTGATTACCATCTTTTCAAGGATCCCGACAACTTTCTGCGTGAGAAATGCTTCAAAACCCTAAGCGATATCAAAAATGCCTTCAGTGACTTCATCGTCACCAGAACGCAAGATTTTAACGTTATGGCATAAATAAACTTGTTTTGCGTTGGCAAAAGTGTGTTGATTGTGCTGGTGCTTATTTCAATCAATAAATTTTTGTTTGAGTCGTGGTATGTTCATCTAAATTTAAGTTAAAAAATACACAAGAACTTTCTTGTCAAACTGATATTTCAAGCATAACTATGATAGACCAAAAGAAATGCTATTTAAAACTTATTCATGACAGACTACAGAAAATGATTTTTTAAACTTAATAGACCAAACATAGCGATCAAACAACATTAAACTTTACCATGGCAGACTAAAGAAAATGATATTTCAAACATAACCGTCATTGACCAAAAAATGTTTTCTAAAACTTAAGGACACAGACCAAATATAATGTTATTTCAAACAAGGATTTCAGATAAACCAAATTTTGATCTCAGAAAAAAAGCGTAGAACCATATAGACAGAAATGGGTGTTTCTTGTAAATTATTAATTTTTTGGGCGTGAAAAATTTGATGACAGATTAGTTTATTTCGTCTACAGGAAAGCCACTCTCTCTTTATTCTTGGGGAGGGGGCAGTAGTTTTAGGGATTCGAAATTTTGGCGAAGGCGGTGCCTTTCTGGCAACACGTAGATACAATGGCAAGACGCGATAAGAGTTTTCTCCCTTCGTCTCACGATATGTGAAGTTAGGGGAAACTCCCGAACGTGCCTTATCAGGTGAAATTGTACATAATTGTTTTTTTTTAATGCTAAGCGTCACGTAAAAAGAAGAAGAACAATAACAACCGCAATAATTATATTTAAATAAATAAACTAAGTGTGAAGAAGCGAGAAGAGGAAAAATCTTTTTCAAACGGAAGTTATCAAATCCTGAATTTTCTATTTGCGGAAACTGGTTAATGAGAACCGTTATCATTGCAGCAAAAGAAATAGAAAAGCAAATTTTTATTTGTAGATGATAAACATAAATTATACTTTTAATAATGTATAAACGAAGCGGAAGCAAACCGGGAGTGTATACCTCCACTATCGCTTATAAATAAAATCATACGGTACTAAGCTCTACTTAAAAATGTCATAAAACGGGTTTAGGAACTAATAGAAATATCTGTTTAGGGTTTGTTTCAAAATTGTAACACCTAAGTTATCACATTATGTGTAACACCTAAGCATTCACATTATGTGTAACACCTAAGCTATCACATTATGTGTAACACCTAAGCTATCACTTTATGTGTAACACCTAAGCTATCACATCATGTGTAACACTTAAGTTATCAGATTATGTGTAACACCTAAGCTGTCACATTATGTGTAACACCTAAGCTGTCACATTATGTGTAACACCTAAGCTGTCACATTATGTGTAACAACTAAGCTATCACATTATGTGTAACACCTAAGCTATCACATTATGTGTAACACCTAAGCTGTCACCTTATGTGTAACACCTAAGCTGTCACATTATGTGTAACACCTAAGCTGTCACATTATGTGTAACACCTAAGCTATCACATTATGTGTGACACCTAAGCTATCACATTATGTGTAACACCTAAGCTGTCACATTATGTGTAACACCTAAGCTATCACATTATGTGTAACACCTAAGCTGTCACATTATGTGTAACACCTAAGCTATCACATCATATGTAACACCTAAGCTATCACATTATGTGTGACATCTAAGCTGTCACATTACGTGTAACCCCTAAGCTGTCACATTACGTGTAACACCTAAGCTATCACATTATGTGTAACACCTAAGCTATCACGTCATATGTAACACCTAAGCTATCACGTCACGTCATGTTCAGTTCAACAATGATGAACGTTGTGATGTAATGATGATTATTGATAGAACGGTGACAATGAACTGTTTTATTATTATCCGTAAACATAGTAATAAAGTTTGATGAAGTTAAAGAAATATAAAGTTTTACTGCACTTACATTGCTCCTTAGTCATCATGCGCTGATGTTAGATTCAACATAATATATGAATGTGCTGCGATCATTCGGATCATCAGCGTTATCAGATTTCTCCATGACAGCCACAGTAACCTGTAAAGTCGTATTTTCTTCCATGTTTTGACGAAGAGCTTTTTGTGTATTCAGAACAACACGGAGATAAGAAGTATGTTCAGGAGAGCATAGTAGTATACATAACTCGTTTTTTCTTATATATAATGCCGGGTACTGCATGATTCTCAGGGGGATATGTACCTTATATAGACCTAATAAATCCACCAACGTAAATTCTATTTTGAATAATAATAAACGTTTGATGCAAAATAAAATACGTATTATATACGTTTGAAGCCAAAACAACGCATTATTTTATTACAAACTCAACCAACACTTCTATAATGGAACACAAACCCTAACGGAATCGTTTGATGTATTTTATAAGATAAATATTAAATTATTAAATGTTATAAAATAAATATTAGATTATCATGTCTAAACAATACAACTTATGTATAAAATAATGTATATTATATACAAAAAATGTTCGAAAGCATTTAAACTTTGGACATGATTCATAGTATTTGTTTTTCTTTAGATATACATTTGAAATGGTAATATTTAATAGTATTTATGGGCCGTACTCGGCAATAATTGTTGATGGAAAGACCATTGAAAAAGTTGAAAGCTATATCTACTTGGGAAAGAAAATTACGAAAGATGGAGATCTCCTCCCTGAGATAAAGAGAAAGATAGCATTGGGATGGGTAGCTTTTGGGAAAGTGGAGACTATTATAAGCAGCCGAAAAGCAAATATGTCAATCAAAGGGAAAATCTTCAATGAATATGTACTACCTGTGATGATCTATGGTAGTGAAACATGGGCCCTGAGAACTCACCAAGGTGAAATCTTGGCAGTAGCACAAACGAAGATGGAGAGGATAATGTTAGACATCACTCTACAAGGCAGAAAGGCAAACACCTGGATCCGCCAACAAACAATAGTTATTGACATCAATACTGTTAACAAAACCATCCAAACACAGATGGGCAGAGCACGTAGCAAGACAATATGACAACCGATGGTCCAGCAGAACAGTGGAATGGACACCTCGCGAACATAAGAGGCTAAAGAACAAGATGGAGGAACGACCTGATACAGCACATGGGTCCCACATGGCAGCGAATAGTTCGGGGCAGAGTTAGATGGCTAAAGTCCAGGGAGGGGTTCCTCATTGAGTGATAAAACCTTTGTTGATGTTGATGTTGATGTTGATGGGCCGGATTACTGGTTTGATAAACTTTCTATTGTTTAATTACTTTAATAGTTATTGTCCTAAAGTTAGTTTTTTTTTTGAGTGGTAGTCACTGCTTATCATGATCCGGAGGCCACTCCAGGATAAGAGTTAATGACTGTTAGGTAAGCGTTGAGGCAAAACCACGATGATCAGTAATGAATGGAACTTCATTAGTGTTTAATGAGATAAGAGAGCGGCTTAACAAGAACTAAATTACATTAGACTTGAAAACGAACATGTTATAATGAGATGTGAAGCATCTCCACAGTATTGTGTTTCACAATCGTACAGTTATTGGAAAAAAAACTTTCCTCGTAGAATTTTCGTTTAGTTTTAGGTACAGATAGAGAGTGTCTATTCAGGCAACGACGGGACATGGCACTGCTAGTAGACAAATAAACCGGAATTATAAAACTGTTACCGTTTTGCGCTTTTTTTTTGCAATACTACAAATCATCTCTTCTGTGCTATGTCTGAAAAAGAGAAACCCTTTTAGAATTATGCAGTTATCAAAAATGGAATCTTCCGAATGTGCCTTATCAGGTGAAATTGTACATGATTGTTTTTTATAGGTTAACCTTCATGCGAAAAAAATAATTATAACAACAACAGAAAAATAAAATAAACAAAAAGTGTGAAGAAGTAAGAAGAAAAAAAATCTTTTTGGAATGGAATTCATCAAATACTGGAATTTTCTATTTGAGGAAACTGGTTAATGAGAATCGTTATCATTACAAAGGAAAAAAAAATAGAAAAGCAAATTTCTATTTGTAGGGGGTGAACATAAATTATACTTTTAATAATGTATAAATGAAGCGTAAGCAACCTGTGAGTGTATACCTCCGCTATTACGTAAAAATAGAAGATCTTACTTTATAAACCTTTTATAAACCAGGCAAAACCCACCAATGTTATTTCTATTCTGAATAATAACAAAGGTTTGATGTATTTTCATTATAAAATAAATATTAGATCATCATGCCTGAAAACACAAACAAACAAACAAAAACAAAACAAAACAAAAACGGAAAGAATGCTATTATAAAATATGTAAACGATTAAAATCAAATATTATGTAGTTTTTTCATAAATATATATATATATATATATATATATATATATATATATATATGTATATATATATATATAGGGTGGGCCATAAGTCGCGCACCAAAGGATTGGATTTGAAATAATTCTGATAGTTATAAACGTTATTTATTAAAACCAAACTTAACCAATAAACTGAAAAACACGTTGTACACGCTGAGACACTCATAAAAGAAGATGTATCTTATACCCAAAGAAAAGAAAATATATTTTGTCCCGCTTAATTCTTTGGTGTGTGACTTGTGGCCCACCCTATATATATATATATATATATATATATATATATATATATATATATATATATATATATATTTAAATAAGTGAGTAGTCACCAGCAATGTGTATTTTTTAATATTATTTTATTATTCCGTGTCTTGGTTTTTCATTGAGAATTATGTTTGGATCATTATAATAATGTTTTTAGGTCATTAAAATCGTTTTTACGCGCGTTTCAGACGTTCTGTGAAGCGTCCTCGTCAGAAATTATTTTCAAATGTGTTGGAGATGTAAAAATGGCAATTTTCGTAGTTCATTTGAAGTGTTTCCAAGGGGTGGAGGCTTGTAAGTTTTTATTATTCATTGGCATGTTCAATTTTTATTACTCTTTTATTGGGCTTGTCGGGGCCGCTGACCTGGCTGTAGTCACTCTCTCTTTCTGCTAGTGCTTTTTTCTTTTCCTTTAGGGTGGGGTAGGGTGTGTGTGTGTGTTTGTGTGTGTGCGTGTGTGTGTGTGCGTGTGTGTGTGCGTGTGTGTGCGTGTGTGTGTTTGCTTTAATTGGTTTGAGAATGTGTATACTGTTTTATAGTATTATGAGGTTATTTGCTTCCTAGGAAGGTGACTGTAATCCGAGGTCGTTACTAATGTGTATGTGTAAGGAGAGGGGGACCAGCTCTTCTGAAATAAGGCTAGGGGTGCTTTCATTCTATTTTGATATTTATTTTTTGGATTCTTGGATTTTAGTATTGTGATTTTTCGTTTTAGTCTTTTCGGGTATTCCTTATATTATGTTTGTTTAGAAAGAGGGGTGTATTTAAAATATGTATAGGGGATTTTTTAATGTTTCTATTTATTTGTCTCCCCATGTGGGTATGGCCAGGCCCAGGATCGGTTCCTAGTGTGGGGAAGATTTTGTTCCCCAGAGGGAGGGGGTATAGGTATGGGAGGGGGATGATAGAAGGGATGATAGTTGTTTCAGTCATGAGGGGGTTCTCCTCCACTGACTGAGGAGGGAGCGAGGTGTTGGAACAGATATTATACTATGGTTCTAGGTGTTTCCTAGTGTTGTTGGTTTCGAGGTTAAGTAGGGTTGGTATTGTTCAGTGTATTGTATTAGAGATAGGGGTGTTATGTCTGTGTGTGGTTGTATGCGCGCACGTGTGTGTGTTTTAATGTGTCGGTTCTGATTTATGTGTGGGTGTGTGTATGTGTATGTGTATGGATGTGCATGCGAGTGTACCTTGCATTTCATGTTTTTGTGTGATGATATTAGGCTCTGTTCAGTTCAGGAGTGAATCTGGTGATGAAGTTTTTTTTCCTGTGTAAGTAAATAAAAATAATTGTCTGTTTGGAAGATTGACATTATTTTGAAGCTGTTTCCACTTCATGTGTGCACGTGTTTTGAAACATAGAGGTGTCTGTATTCTGCAATTTTGATGTTGCTCTCATGTAAGGCCACTCTATTGCTGAAATTTTTGCTGGCGCCTATGTAGGATTTGTTGCATGTTGTGCATCTTAGTGCATATACTACATTTCTGGAGGTGCAATTTAGATCCTTTTTTATTTTGAATGTTTGTGCTGGGTTTTTGAATGTGTATGTGTTATCTTCTATTATTATGTCACATACTCCACATCGCGGTTTGTTGCATTTTGTAACCCCTTTTGTAGTATGTGGGACGAGTTTTGAGGAAGTTAGGATGTGTTTTAAGTTTTTGGGTTGGCGTTTGCTTTTTATTATTTTTGTTGTTTTAAGTATGTTGCTTAGTTTGTCGTTCTGATTGAGGAGGATAAGGTTTTTTGTTATCTGTGTGAATAGTTCTGGGTTGTTTGTGTTGTGTGTAGAGACGTATGCTAAAATTTGTTCTTTGTTGTGTTCTTTTGGGGTTCTTAGTTGGTCTATTGGAATTTTTTCAGCCAGTTCAATACCTTTCTGTATTAGTGGTAGTGGATATCCTCTTTTCCGCAGTGTTATTTGTAGTTCATTCAGTCTAGTTGAACGGAGGTGTCTGTCTGTTACTATGGTGCAGACTCTAAGTGCTAGGGAGTAGGGTATTGATTTTAGACAGGTTTTAGGATGGTGGCTTTTGAAGTGGAGGTATTGTTGAGTGTCTGTGGGTTTGTGGTAGATGTCTATGATTATATATATATATATATATATATATATATATATATATATATATATATATATATATATATATATAGGGTGTCCCAAAAGAAGCTGACGGATTTAAAATATAATTAACTTCCTCAATATTATTTAAGTTATGCTTACCAATTTTCATATATAGGTAGGTGAGCCTCTCTCTGTTTTTGTTGAGATATAGGAAGATATTATAGTCTACTTATTATAATTTTATTTACACAACTTTTATATTATAAAAAAATACAGACAGCAAGCCTTGTAATGAAAAACAACATTTCGCAAACAAATGACCTGTTGGAAAGGACCAATGTAGTTTACAAATTTAGCTGCCCAATAGGAAAGTGTATCTCCAATATTAGTAGCTATGTTGGTTCAACAACTAACACATTGTCGCGAAGATTCACTCTCCACCTCTCTGACTCTAGCCCCATATAGCAACATTTGAAAGGACATGGCTGCCAACATTCGGAATTTCGAAGAATTATGGTAGAAAATACAAGAGTATTGCAGAGTGAGAGAAATGTAAATAGACTAAGAATAGTCGAAGCATTGTACATTAAAACAAAGAAGCCTCAAATAAATAATATTAATTATGAGTGCAGCCGGAACATTTTGAAATGTTTGGGATAAATGTTTAATAATGTATATATGTATTTGTATATATAAATCTGTTTAATATATGCACAAAAAAAGATCGCTCACTTAACTTGTAACAAATTACCACGAGACTAGGAAAAAAATATATAAGTAGATTAAAAAAACTATCCCTACATTTATTTTTACAATATGCCTGAGGATGATAGAAGTACTTCTGTCGAAAGCACTCGCGATTATGGATCCAACATATACAATTTCGAGAAAAACACAAAAAGGACTATTCGGAGATTGGAGAAGATAAAAAGGAAAATTGTAAAACAGAATAATTCCGTGCTATTCAATAACATTTGTCTATATATATATATATATATATATATATATATATATATATATATATATATATATATATATATATATATATATACATACATATATATACACGCCAAAAAAAAAACGACATCATTTTTGCACAAACCTAATATATATATATTTTTTCAATCAATTTTCACTCAAACCAAGGCACAGTGCCACTTTGAAGTAGGGGGCTACTATCAGGGACATAAGTTGCTGGGATATTGTAAGGGGAGATGAGTAGCAAGATGTCTGTTCACATTAGACATTACACATTACACTTAATATAAATTGTTGTTAAAAAATCTACCATTTTCCTCCGGTCAGAAATAAGAGTTTTTTTGTTTTTTTTACAAGTTGGTCACTACTTATCAAGGCCTGGAAACCACTCAGGGATAAGGGTTATTGCATGTACAGTACGTTAGTGTGGAAATTTAATAAAGTGTCTACTTAAGGAGTTGGTTCATCAGGAATTTGTTTACGTTGGACTTGAAGACATCCAGGTTGTAGTCAGGTGGGAAGCAGGCAGACGGAACAGAGTTCCACAGGCGTGCAGTTCTAAGAAAGAAGTTTTGTTTATGGAATCTACGTTTTCATTTAAGCACAGATAAAGAGTCGGGAAAATTTTTGGCAGTGGTTTCAGCTAGACGGGTGTGTTTCGAAAAAGATTGGTGAGGCGGGACCAGAGATTGGAGCTCAGACGAGCACCTTCCATGGAAATAACGATAAAACAAAGATAGACTCGCAAAGTCTCTTATGTGGGAAATAGGTTGCAGGGAAGAGAAAAGGGCATCCCTCACTAAGCCACGAAGTCTATTTTGTACTCTGTCAAGGCAGGATAGGCTGTTTTTAGCAGCTCCTGCACAGATATGGCAGCAGTATTCCATCCTTGGACGTACTTGGCTTTTATATAGATAGAGAATTGCATCAGTAGTAAGATATCTTCTGGAGCGGTAGAAGGACCCCACCATTTTCCCAGCGACCTTGGTAACAGACTTGATGTACGTGTTCCATTTCAGATCAGGAGTAATAAATAAAAAGACAACTTATGTGGTAAATACTTCCTTCGGACAAAAATTCTTTAAAAGTAATTAATCTTGAAAAATGTTTTAAAACGTTTGTTTTTCTTTACATAAAATTTGAACTGGTAATATTAAATATTATTTATGAATTTTATTTCCGAGCTGGTGAATTTTCTGGGTTACAATTTTTTTTAATTCAGAAGTGATACGTTAATAACTATTATTCTAAACTATTTTCTTCTTGATAGTTACCGGCTATTAACATCCATATGCCACTCTAGGATAGAGTTAATGTTTAGTGTAAGGTAGACGGTTAAACAACCCCGTGATGATCAGTAATGTGGAACTTAGGTAAGGTTTAATAATATAAGAGGACGGCTGAACAAAAACTTATTTGCATTAAACTTGAAAACGATCATGTTACAGTTAGCGTTAAAGCAACCTCACAGTATCGTGTTTCACAGGTGGACAATTCTAGAAAAAAAAACTTTGCTCATGGAATTTTCGTTTTGTTTTAGGTATAGATAAGGAGTTTCTATTCAGGAAAGGACAGGATTAAAATAGAATATAGATTGTTTAAGAATAATAGTGTGGAAACAATAATTAATATTTTATGAACATAGCACCAATTTATAAAGTACATCCCCCCACTAAACCATCTCATTAGGGGTTTACGTTCCAACCTTTCAGTGGTTGAAATTTAATTACAGGACCAAACCTGACCAATTATTCTTGTGTGAAACTGTCATCAACTCAACTGCTTCCTGAACCGATTTCTTCCGTCTTTCGGGTTAATTTTATGATGTATTCCTTACTATGAAAAATACTAATATATAAGACTCTTAATCAGAAAAATAGTATTAACTAATACAAAATCTTCATTAGTAGTAGATGTTAAAGAATATTGAAAAATCTTTGACTGGAGTCTGGCCCTCTCTCTCTCTCTCTCTCTCTCTCTCTCTCTCTCTCTCTCTATATATATATATATATATATATATATATATATATATATATATATATATATATATATATTCATATTCAGGTTCATTGACACTAAATTTCAAACAGTGAATAAATGTTCAATATATCTAGGTTTACCGTGATTGGGAACATTAAGTTAGAAATACGTCAAACAAATGCGCTCAACAGTTCAAATGGGTTATTTTGCTTCAAATGCGTGTGTTGTGTTCTTTACGAGAACATTAATGCCATCATCTCAAAAAGATGTTTTACCCCCCATCATCATAATAATGCAATTTACAATTTTGAATGCCGTTGCGGTGCCAACTATGTGGGTCAAAAAGCAATCAGATTCGATGGAAGAGTCCAACGGCACGTACCTAGCAAAATCAGAAATGGGACATACCGAGCAACAGACTTACGGGACTTCAATAAGTGACCATATCATTAAAACCCATGTGCAACGAAGAGTCGTTCTCACTCAACATTCCATCTAAAGATCTTGGAGACTATTCACGTTCGGTTAAGCAGCCCTTCTCTCTGTAAACAGAGGGAATGTCTCTTAGGTTGGAGCCTGGTTAATCTCTAGGATCTTCGAAAAATATCATAATGTGGCTTTATTTTAATCGTTTTCCCCCTTTTTTCCACCCATAACAGAACACACAGTAATCTTATTTTAAATGTACATATTTTCGATTTCCCCTTTATAAACCCCTCGATACAGCTTTAAGAAAGCGAGGGCGAAACCGGTCAGCTGACTCTCACCATTGATTTTTCTTTCCTCTTCTTCGCCCCCTTTTCTTTATTTCAAAATGCATTTTACTTTTAATCATTAATTATAAAAGTCTTCCCTTCCCTATTGCAATATATATCTATAATATAAAGCTGAACGTCTGTGTGTGTGTCTGGTCACGAATAGGCTCCTATATGGTTGACTATTATAGAAAACTGATTACATATAATAATAGAAGATGTATCGAGGCACAGAAATTGGTATGATTGATCTGGCATAATGATGATTCATTAAAATTGTGGGGTCTGTGTACAATATGGGGTGTTCGTTCGAGCCTGAACCCCATAGAATGGAAATATGTCACAAAGTTTAACAAGGTTTTTTAATATAGATCCACAGAATATAGTGTTTCAGTGTGAACAGGTATGGTATAATAAATTATGGGGTTTATTCATTTTATTTTTACTTTCATCATATTTTGCTTTGGTTTTGATACTCTCAAATTCGAAGCTATCTCTTTACAACCCTTCCTTTTCATAACCTATCATCCTTTCATAAATCAGAGTTCATTTTCTGTAGGTTGTTTTTGAACCTAGTCAACTACGGGTACTTTTGCTAGTATATATATATATACATACTAGCAGTCCAGCCCGACTTTGATCGGGCCCTTATGTACTGTTCATGACTTGTCCTATGTGTGAATAACCTTTATATAAAATTTCAAATGTTTAGACCAGAAATTGTCTGAGTAATTTTGTAGAGACCGCAGAGATAAATTTTTTAAAACTTTGACCCCAATTTCTATCTCTTTACCATTTATTGCTTTGGTTTCAAATAAAATAAAAAGAATTACTCATGTCATAGTTATCTACATCTAAAATTTCAAGTGTTTAGACTCAAAATTGGTGGAGAAATTTGGGAGAATCTGCAAAGGTCAACTCTCTCAACTTTGACCTTTTGGCACCAAAATTTTCGCTCCAGAACTAATTAAAATGCTTGCCACATTTCTGAATACCCGTTGTGTATAACTTTTATATGTTTAGACCTAAAATTGGCTGAGTAGTTTGTTAGACACCGAAAAAGTAAAATCTTTTGAACTTTGACCCCTTCGCAGCTCCAATTTTCGCCCCAAACCGATTAAAAAGCTTGCCTTATGTCTGAATACACTTTATGTAAAATTTCCAATGTTTAGAAATTAGCTGAGTTATTTGGTAGAGACCGAAGAGGTCAAAACTTTTAAAACTTTGACCCCAATTTAGACCCCTTAACAATTATTTTTGGAGGTTCAAATCAAATTATAAAATTTGATCTATGTTCAAGGAACCTACATTTAAAATTTCAAGTGTTTAGACCAAAAATTGACGAAGGAGTTTGGTAGAGTTTCAAAGGTCAAATCGTTTAACTTTGACCCCTTGACAGTCAAATTTCTGGACGTAAACTGATTAAGAAGACTTTCGCAAATCTCAATACCCCTTATGTCAAATCTCGAGTCTCTAAACTGAAAATTGACAGAGTTATTTGGTAGTAAACTGTACACACACACACACACACACACACACACACACACACACACACACACACACACACACATTTTTACTTTTATAGATATACTAGCATGGGTGTCCGGCGTTGCCCGGGTATTTGGAGGTGTATGTTGAGCAAAAAAAGAAAAAGAAAAAAGCTGTCAATTTTTTAAACTTCGACCCCTATTATGACCCCTTAACATTGATTGTTTTGGGCTAAAATCAAGTTATTAATTTAGATCCATGTCCAATGAACGTATATCTAAAATTTCAAGTGTTAAGACCCAAAATTGTCGCAGGAGTTTGGTAGAGTTCTCAAAGGTCAAATCGTTGAACTTTGACCCCTTAACAGCCAAATATCTGGCCGAAAACCGATCACAAATATGTTCCCATATCTCAGAACCCTGTATATCAAATTGTGAGTCTGTAGACTTAAAATTGACTGAATTATTGCGTAGGAAAATGTACACAGACACACAGACACACAGACATACATACAAACACGTTCACTTTTATAGATATCCTATCATGGGTGCCCGGCGTTGCCCGGGTGTTTAGAGGTGTATGCTGAGCAAAAAAAAAAAAAAAACTAAAAAAGGATCAATTCTTTAAACTTCGACCCCTATTATGACCCCTTAACATTTATTGTTTTGGGCTCAAATCAAATTATAAGGTAGATACATGTCCAAGGAACCTATATCTAAAATTTCAAATGTTAAGACAAGAAATTTTCGGATGAATTTTGTAGAGTTCTCAAAGGTCAAATCGTTGAACTTTGACCCCTTAACAGCAAAATGTTTGGCCGAAACCCGATCACAAAATTTTCTCAAATCTCAGTACCCTGTATATCAAATTTCGAGCCTGTGGACTAAAAATTTACAGAGTTATTGCGTAGGGAAATGTACACACACAGACAGAAACACAGACACGTTCACTTTTATAGATATACTAGCATTTCAGCCCGGCGTTGCCCGGGTGTTTGGAGGTGTATGCTAAGCAAAAAAAAATGGTCAATTTTTTAAAACTTTGACCCCTATTACGTCCCCTTAAAATTTATTGTTTTGGGCTCAAATCAAGTTATTAAGTTAGATTCATGTCCACGGAACCTATATCCAAAATTTCAAGTGTGTAGACCCCAAATTGTCGGAGGATTTTGGTAAAGTTCTCAAAGGTCAAATCGTTGAACTTTGACCCTTTAACAGCGAAATTTCTGGCAGAAAACCAATCAGATTGATTTTCCCATATCTCAATACTCTAGCGTATTTACATATTCTTTTAAACATTCATTTTAATTAATTCCCTATTAGTTGCTTCGGTTTTTTCATGGGGTGATAAGCTTTAGTTAACTATTACGCGTAATTATATTCATGCAGATATTCTACATGATTTATGTTTGCATAATATATGTGTAAAATCTTTACAGTAAACACAAAATTGTTTCCATATATATTTATATATACGTATATATTTTGTTTAATCTATCTATCTATCTATCTATCTATCTATCTATCTATCTATATATATATCTACAAAAGTGAACGTGTCTGTGTATGTATCTGTGTGTGTGTGTGTGTGTGCGTGTGTGTGTGTGTGTGTGTGTACATTTCTCTACGTAAAAATTTAAAATCTACAGACTTGAAATTTGATATACAGGGTTCTGAGATTTGGGAAACTCTTTGTTATCGGTTTTCCGGCAGAAATTTGGCTGTTAAGGGGTCAAAGTTCAACGATTTGACCTTTGATGACTCTACCAAACTCCTCCGACAATTTTGAATCTAAACACTTGAAATTTTAGATATAAGTTCCTTGGACGTGGATCTAAATTAATAACTTGATTTGAGCCCCAAATAGGCTAAGGGGTCGTAGTTGGAGTCAAAGTTAAAAAGAAATTGGCGCTTTTTTTGCTCAACATACACCTCCAATCACCCGGGCAACGCCGGACTGAAATGCTAGTGACATACTAAAATTTGAATCATTTGCAAAGAATAGAAAAAGAATTATAACAATTATTTATTTTTTTTCAAAATAGGAATGTCCAAAAGTAAGGGACAAAATTGAGAAAAACAATGTAAACGGCCTAAAAATAAAAATACATGTACAATAAATATTTAGTAAATAACAGCTGCACGTCTTCGACTACAAGAACGAATCAGTTCTTGACAATCCTCGATACTAATTTTAGACCATTCTTCTTGAAGCTTCACCCACAAATCCTCCGTGTTAGTGGGATTTCTTTGCATAACTTTCACTCCTAAGGTTGCCAAACATTTTCTATTAGATTTAAGTCCGGACTTTGCGGTGGCCAATCCATAATTTCGAAATATTTCTCGCTAAGGTAACTCATTACCACCTTTGCCTTGTGACATGGGGCATTATCTTGCATAAAGGTAGCCCTATCGAAACCTGAATTCTGTATGATTGGCACAACATGATCTTGAACAATATTTTTTATAGATCTGCGCGTTTATACGATTTTGTAACCGGACAAGAGGCGTTGTATCTTGGCTAGAAAAAATTCCAAATACTATGACTCTTCCGCCCCCAAGTTTGATAGTTTTCTTAATACACTTTGCACTTTATCTTTCACCAATACATTACATTATTTTTTCCATAATTTCCAAATAGATTAAACTTGCTTTCATCACTGAAAAATACTTTTGCCCAATTTTCATGTCCAAATTACATACCTGTTTGCAAACTCTAATCTCTTCTTTTTATTCTTCACACTAACAAGTGGTTTCTTCCATGAGGTTCGATTAAACAGCCCTATTTCTTGCAATCGTCTATAAACAGTCTGTCTTGACACATTAACACATGTGGTACTCTTCATAACCCTTTTAATTTCTGTGCAAGACTTAAAACGGTTCTTTAATGACATACGCTGGCATTATTCGATCTTCTCTTGCCGAAGTTTTGCGGGGTCTACCGGTTTTAAAAACACTAACTATTTTGCCAGTATCATTGTAGGATTTAATTACCCTGCCTACATCATTCTTGGAACGTTTCACTTTCTCTGAAATCTCTCTAAAGGTGTGCTTTTCCTTGTGTAGCTTCACAATAGCTTGTCTCACAGAGTAATCAAGTTTTGGGCGTTTCGCCATGGTCACGGCTGATGCAACGTTTACAAATGACTAAGTAAGACTTATTTTTTAGAGGAAATCAAAAAATTTGAATATAGCATACAGTTTACATTGTTTTTCTCAAGTTTGTCCCTTAGTTTTGGACGTTCCTATTTTGTAAAAAAATAAATAATTATTATAATTCTTTTTCTATCCTTTGCAAATGACTAAAATTTTAGTATGTTATTATGGATGATAACGACTACCAGTTGTCAAAATTTCAGTTTTTCACAGTTGTTATTTCTAACAAATATTAGGTTTTAAAATTTTGTCCCTTAGTTTTAGAAGCTACTGTATATATCCTTGACTCTTCACGAATCGTCGCCAATGTCTCCGGTTTTGTGTCATTCTGTCCGCGATGTCTTTCATGTTGTTTGATATTCTTGTTTTGGTATTCCACGTCCTCTTTTGCAGGGGTTGTACTAAACAGCAGATCTTTTGTTAGGCTGTCTGTTTTGGCCATATGCCCCAAAATCGCAATTTCCTGTCATTGATGTTGTCCAGCTGGCTTCGGTATGGTCCAGTCTTATCCAGAACCAATTGGTTTTATGTTTGTCCACCCAGCTTGCACGAAGAAGTCTGCGGTCGGGCCACACTTCAAAAAACAGCAATTTTCCTCTTGTCGACTTTCTTCAAGATTCAACATTCTGCTCCGTATGTTGCTATATAAACAGACACACAATTATGTAAAAAAAAATCCAGACACACAGACAGGCTAATATTAAAGAAGAAAAATACATTTAATGCTTTGAAGAATAAACATAGACAACATAGTGATAGATAGACTTAAATATACTTGTCGACAGTCAGCATCTTGTCGGCGGTTCGTCGTCGTCGTCGTCGTCGTCGTCGTCGTCGTCGTCGTCGTCGTCGTCATCATCATCATCATCATCATCATCATCATCATCACGACGACCACGACGTCCACCACAACCATCTGGGAGTTCTCACACACAGTGATCGCACGTTACAACCATGGACTCTGTGTGACAACTTATCTCCACAGATTTTCAACACTCTCAGCCTCTCTGGATAATCATTGCATAATATTTTACGCTATTGCAACAGCCGCTTACCATAGATATTTCGTTTAAAAAAACAATGGTTCATCTTCTCTTGAATGTGAGAGGCTCCAAACGATTCCAACATTCTCCGCACCGTCTACGGAGGTCTGATTCCTGCTCTCTCTCCTCCGTCCCTTATCCATCTTGATCCTTCACGGTTAACTACTACTACTACTACTACTACTACTACTACTACTACTACTACTACTACTACTACTGATGTGGACGTTATACGATAATTATAGCACTAATTTCCATATTACATATTGTTAAAAATATAATCAGAATATTTCGAAAACTGTCGTAATTCTTAATTTTACTATTATTAAATAATTTGGTTAAAATACCTGATTAAAAAAAGTTAGCAAAACATCATTAAAAATATAAGTATACGCATCCCTCATATTATTCGTGCAACTAGACACACAATTATATTTCATTCTCAATGGATCGTTTAGTCATTTTGTTCGTCTGTTCGTCTGTCCGAAATTAACAAAAAAAAAAAAAAAAAAGAAAAATTGCATATCGAAGGTTTCTTTACAAAGGAGCAAGCAAACGTTTTCTCTCACCTTTAGCGGATGTAGCAAGTTTAAACAATTAAACAAAACTCCCTTTTAAAATAGCGTGTCAATGTTTCGTTTTCTTTAGTCATCTGATGAGGAGACTCCTGGTGAGACATACGTTCCGAATTCCAGTATGTTAAATACTGACTGACGAACGAGCGTGTAATTAAAATACTCTTATTCAACCCAAACAAGACACGTTGCTACTTGAACGTAAGGGGCTACAATTTGAGTTCACATCTAAATGGACACTATGTAGGAGGTTGAGCAGCAAGATTGTTTGTTCACATTACATTTAAACTTCTGCAGGTTAGTACAATAAGGAAAGCAGAAGACCCGGAGAGAGTCCAAAAGTCCAGCAGTTCGAGAGAAGAAACTATTAGAGCAGAAGGCTTTCCGGCATCTTGTGACGTATAAAACGAAGATGTGGGATTTTGCTGCTTATGAGGTTAATCAGGAGTTTTTACGTCGAGGCGCCACAAGTACTATGAGATCGTCAGTGCACATTTCATGAAAATACTTTTAAAACAAACACAGGAACTCAACATTGCAGTGATGGGACAGAGGTTGGGGTTGAGTTGATAATGCAGGTCGAATCCTGTCTAAGTGAGAGACTAATGACAGATGTAGCAGTTCATATGTGACAACAATGCCCCATGCATGGGGAAATGGTGACTTTGAAGGGATAAAAGACTGCTAGGCGTGAGTAATTTTCGATCACATTAGAGATAGCCCACCTTCTTTGCAACATCCTTCGCAATATCTTCAATGTATTTGTTCCAACTCATGTTGCCTGGGAATGTTAAATCGAGGAGGTTGAACGAAAAGCTGTCCAGTAGCGTATTATTACTCATAGGAACCGGTGGTGATATGGTTTTTTGTATTCGTTAAAAGAAAAAAAAACTAATATTAACAGAATTAAATGTTCCCATTCAACTACAGACTGGAGGTCAGCTATTCTCTCGCATATGCTATAAAGAGTGATGTTAGCAGAAAATAGACGAATATCAGATTTAATCAATTAGAGCATTTTTGAATATCAGGAATCGATTTAACTCTGAAGCACACTCGCATTTATATCATGCTGTTTGGACGTACGGCTATCGAGGACAACATGACTTTTCTCTTGTCTGAGAAGTATCTTAATAAGTGCAATAATATGATTTATTTTCTTGTGTAGAGCTTTGTGTCAAACCCTGTTAGATATATCAAGGGCTGTCGCCATAGCTTCCCCTGTCTTATCCAGTGCATGATATATGCATTCAAACATTACCGTTAAGTTCTTTCACCATAATCCTTGAATACTAGCAAAACTAAAATTAATTTATAATAGTATAACTAAAATGAATTTTTACTAGTACAACTAAAATTAATTTATACTAGTACAACTAAAATTAATTTTCCAGCTGTCGGGAAGCAAGATTTGGCAAGGCAATTATTTAAGTGTTTAAAGGAATAGGGGCTATTTTTTAATATAGCAGGGATAAGATCAGATACATAGGTCTTGGAAGTGTGTAAGTCTTTTATGAAATCAGAACATAAGAACGGTTGATTTTCAGAGTATGGTTTCTCCTTGCAAAGAGAAATTTGGTTTGTTATATTTTGTGTGAAGTAAGAGGCGAATAGACGGGCAAGCAATTCAGCTTTTTTTGTTTGCCATGCATGCAACCTCATGGTTGTTTCATAGTGGGAAAATTGTTGATTCCGAGTTCCTAATTTCTGCGACTAAATGCGTTTTCTAGTTAATCGGTATGCCTTCGCTTGACTTCGCCTATTTATCTCATAATTATTTATATAAACATTTGTTTATCTGTACCTGACTTATGGCAAATAAATATGAGGAATACATGCTGCTTTGGCGCAATGGCAGCTGCACAAGTTGAAGTCAATCATTAGAGAGAGTGAGATTTGCTATCGAACTTCCGTGTGGAAACGTGTGTAGATTGCTGGTTTGAACAATTCAGTATCCCCATTGGCGTACTGTTTAGCAGAAAGAGAAATATATTGCTCCATGGGACACTTTTGATGGCTTTCCAGTTAGCCTGTTTGAAAATGAGATATCAGCAAAAGCAAAAAAAAAACAAAAAAACAAAAAAACAAAACAAAAAAAAAACATGACCAAATCAAACACAAACACTAACAAAAGCAATTCGCCTTTTCCGTCGAAGCTCGCATTGTATCATAGCGCGGACGACTATATGAAAATACCAAGCTGTGAGTGAAGTGATATTACGTAAGGAAAAAGGAGACTATGTAAAGGAAAGAGCACGTTGGAGAAGACGATCATGTCAGAGACGTAGATATTATTCGAGAGCATGGTTGAGAGACATCACATCCGTAACGGTAATTCATTGGCTTTATTATTCGAGTTACACAGCCGGGACTGGTAGCAGAACACATAGGTTTTCTATGCCTCATTCCCTTATACAGACTGTAGCGTTCCTGCTCTGGAATGCTGACCACCTTGTGATATTAGATATCATTCTGAAGTCTAGACCCTAAGTTGAAGATCCATTGCTAATATTGATAACAATGTAACGTATCGACAAACATGGTATTTAAAACTAAAAAAGTGCGTAGACCGATAAACATTATATTAAAACTTAAGCGTGACAGACTGGTAAACATTTAAAATTAAACTATGAACGTATAGATGTGTTATTTAAAAATAACGTGTGACAAAGCGATAAACTTTTTCCTTATAACTAAAGTGATCGACAAAACTGTTCTTTATAACTTGTAGCAAACGATCAAGACTTCAAACATTGTAGAGATACAGGACACTGCTAGGTGTGAGTAATTTTCTAGCATGTTTAAGATAGCCCACCTTCTTTGCAGATGCTTTTGCAATATCTTCAATGTATTTATTCCAACTCATGCTGCCTGGAATGTTAAATCGAGGAGTTTGAACGAAAAACTGTCCAGTAGCGGTATTATTATTCATGGGAACCGGTGGTTAATTTGGTGTCTTGTAATCATTAAAAGAAAGAAGCATACTCTTATCAGCATTAAATGTACCTATTCCATTACAGACTGGAGGTCAGCTATTCTCTCGCATACGTTGTAAATAGTGATATCATCAGAAAATATACGCATATCGGATTTTATTAATGAGGGTATTTATGAATATCAGGAATCGATTTAACTCTGAAGCACACTCGCATTTATGTAATCTTGTTTGGGCGTACAGCCATCGAGGACAACATGGATTTTTCTCTTGTCTGAGTCCAAGTCCAATAATATGAATAATTTTCTTGTGTAGGTCTTCGTGTCAAACCTCGTTAAACGCCTTAGATATATCAAGGGTTACCGCTATAGCTTTCCCTATCCTATATAGTCTATGGTATATGCATTCAAACTTTACCATTAAGATATATACAATAGAACGAGTTTTCCCAGTCCGAAGTTTGACCGAAATAATATATTGTAGAAATGATTGGATGAAAACGACTTTCAGTCTGAAGTTGACTGGTACTGTAAATGGATATTAACAGTAAATGCTACTAAGACCAAACTTAAATGACAAATTATTAACAATTACAAAAATCTTCTCAACCACCGATAGCCATGACTAATGACACCCTACCTGATAGTTCCGCAGCTATCAACTAGGCCTTAACCCTTGTCTGCTCGCCGCAATGTTGCAGCCATGTTTCTATTTTATAAGTACTTTAATGGAACGTGTTCTTAATAGGTCCTAGCTCTTATGCCTCCCTCGACGTACACACCCTGACCAACTGGTCTAGCAGCAAAATCTCACTGCTTCATTGTAGAGGTCTATAGATGCAGGAAAGCCTTCTACTTTGATAGCTTTTTTATCTAAGACTTTGGAATTTCCTCCCTGTTTCCTGCTTCTCTGATTGTACTAACATGCAGACATGTAACGTGAATAGACATTTCGCTCATCTCCTCACAAAATGCCCTGTTTGACAATGATCCCACATAGTAGCCGCTGACGTCCATGTGACAATAGGGACGAAAAGAAGCTTAAAAAATTAGCATAATCTGTCTACACGCTTACCTATGAAGATTCATTTTATATAAAAGCGTCAACGATCAACTGACAGACGGACAGAGAAACTTATAAAGATACGAGGACGCATTCAGAAAAGACAAAAGCAAAAAAAAAATAAAAATAAATAAAATAAATAAAAATAACAGCAAATAAATACGAACGAAAATATCCACTGAATCTTTTGCTGAGCCCCAGGTCTAAAAATCCTCACGTTTAGTTGTTATGTAAAAATGTTCATTTGGAAACAGTGTTTCCTGTGTTTTAGACGTAAGACTTTAATTGAACTGCACTTAACTGACCTCTCGTGTACTGATTAGCCTCACATACGCAGATATGAACACACAACACAAAACATACGCACAGAAACATACATCTATACATACGTACCAGAACTCTCATATGTATACAAAAATATGAACATATCAAATAAATATTATTAAAACGTAACACACACGCACACACACACAAATATATATATATATTTATATATATCCATAAAAATATACACATACAGATATATACATACATATATACATATATGCATATATATATATATATATATATATATATGAATATATATACATACGCATATACACACATGTATATAAACATATGCATACATACATATATACATATATATATACATATATATATACGTAAATACATATACATACAGATACATACGTATATATATACCAAAACACACACATATATATTGCACAAACCTCTGGCTTTTATGAACGGAAGACTAAAACTCGCTGTTATGGTTTCAAATGATCTGAAATAACAGGAAGGGGAGACGTGATTTCAAATATTTCTCCCAAGTTATATGTCCACTCTTTTAAAAATAGGGTACGATTATGAATATCTCCAGTATCAAATAATCCTTTTAATCTGTGAAATTTACTTTATGTATGACTAGCGAGGGGTACCCGGCGTTGCCCGGGTGTTTGTAGGTGTGTGTGGTGTTAAATAAAAAAGAAACCGGGGGGGGGGGGGTGAGATGGAACCCGAAGCCCTGAGGCGAAGTTTGAAAATAAAATCGGCCAGCCAGAATGAGTTAGTGAAAGATGTTTGAAAGTCGTCGAGCGTTACAACGACGATGTAAGCATTGTTATAAGCGAAGTAAGAAAAGAAAACAACGTTTTAATTAAGCGGGAGGGGGGGGGGTAATCAAAACATAAAAAAAACACAAAAAAATCTTACGTAAGGCAAACGAACACGTGAAAAATGGCTTAAATAAGCCTGTTGCGATCTTAAAATTTAAAAATCGGTGGATACCCGGGTGTCGCTAAGAATAAGCGAAGTAAAAAAAAAAAAAAGAAAAAAACAGGAAAACGAACGTTACGTGAAAAATGGCTTAAATAATACAGGGTTCAATATTTAAATTTAAAAAATCGAAAAAAAAAACCATCTCACACCACGATTCGAACCCAAAACGTTCAGATAATGAACAAACAGGGTAACCAACTGCGCTAAAGCGACGGAGATGAAATGTGTTTGGTTTTTCAACTATTTAAAGTAAATCAGGTCATGACGTTATCTGACGCATGCGTAGAATCGGGCATCGTTACGAGAAACCCGTTTTTGTTGACCCCCCCTCCTGTGGAAAATTGTCGATTTCGGGGTGAAAAAGTTAACGTTTTTGGCCAATTTTTCGATACTTTTCAAGCGAAGGATGGGGCTTCGATATGATACCGAGTTTGTGAATTTTCGTCACGTGTGTCGAAAGTTTTTAGCAGACACACAAACATACATACATACATACAAACACACACATACATTTTCGCTTTTATATATATAGAAAACCAAAGAGGGGAGTGTAACATATGAGAAAGGTTTGAAATCAAGTCTCCCTTGCTGCTAGTTCAGATCATTTGAAACCATAGCAGCAAGTTGTAGTCTCCCCTCAATCAAGGCCGGACGTTTTGGAGAAGTATCAGATATTTTCTAATTTATATGCAAAACTAGGAAAACAAATGACTATGATTGAAACATTTTATGGCCATAAAAAGTGCCAAAAAATAGGCTCTGTATAATGGATGTTCCCGTTAATGTGCCCCCTTAGAGAACAACTGCTGCATAGCCCACTACACAATTCAGGTGATTAGCTTTCCAATGAGACTTTATTTGTAAAATTCTGATTAATAGTAGCTGAGATTTAGAACTTATAAATTGCCAAAAAGGTAGTAGATCTATCTATCTATCTATCTATCTCGCATTCTCTCTCTCTCTCTCTCTCTCTCTCTCTCTCTCTCTATATATATATATATATATATATATATACTAGCATGGGTACCCAGCGTTGTCTGGGTTGATATGAAGTTCTGTTTGAAACACACCGGTATACTAATCATTTTCATCATGGGCAACGTTGATACCCCTCCAACAAAAATAAAAGAACGGATGAAAACATGTAAATGTAATCGGTCAAAAAAGAAGTATGTGATACCCTCTCCATATTTCGGCAGAAGGGCTACAAAGAGAAGAAACTATTCTCCGGATAGTGAGCACTGGAAAGACCCCCCCACAAAGAAAAGATAATTACATTACATTACAACTTTTGTTTCAATAAAAATAGCAGTGAATGCCCGCGCGATCGCAAAAAAAAAAGAAAAAAAGGTCTACCAAAAATTAATTCCAAAAACAATTAAACGTAATTTTCGTCATTTTATATTTCTAATGTAATCCTCCCCGCCCCCAAAAATTGAATTTGTCATATTTTCGGGTTCGTTCTGTTTATAAAATTGTTAGGTGAAAGTACAGAATTGTTTCATAAAATTAATTAAATTTATCGTTATTTTATGTTTCAAATGTAATTCCCGCCCCCCCACCACCACCACAAAAAATATATTTTTTTATATTTGTCATGTTTTGTCCCCGCCTCGATCGCCAAACTTGAAAAAAATGCTAGAGATGACATGTCTGGTTGAACGCTTTGTGGCCAAAATGTGGGTGCTCATTTTACGTTAAATTTATATAGAAAAGTTATCCCCTACGCTAAAATGTTAATTTTTTTCAAAATTTCTTCTTTCATATTATTTATAAAGACTGCTTAAACTATAAGGCCACAAAAAACCAGGTCTTAATTTTTTTGGTCAATGTCAATTTTCTTTCCAACTCCCCCAAAACTTTAAAATGACGACCTTTAATGGTTGCTGAAAACGAATATCACGTTTAAATTTGGGGCAGATAAGTAGTTTTCATGATATGGAGAAATTATCTCTTAAAAAAGTGGGGGATCACTTCCCTATATAAATTTAACGTAAAATGAGCACCCACTTTCTGGTCACCTAATAATTTCTTCATATCATAAAACAAATTTAACTGTGACATTCGTTTTCAGCACCCCCGAATATTGGCGCTGTTTTTTTTTTTTTTTTTTTTTTACTAAGAGATGCCTTTATTTTTTCATTTCATAATTTAGGACGCTAATTATGTTGTTAGTAAGTTTACAAAAGCATACTTTTGTTTTTCGTTCTTTTTCATTATACAACTTGTATAGTTGTGAACAGGTGCCTCTACAGTTTAACATTTCACAAAAATTCTGTTTACATTAGGAGGCGGTTACTACAGAAGCACCTGGTAAGACCATACAAATTTTATAATTAAATACCCACCTAAAAAAAAGACAAACAAAAATATATTTTTGTAAACCGCTCGTGTAAGCTTACTGACAGCTTTATTTACGTCCTAAATTATGAAAAATAAACGAATCTCTTAGTAAAAAAACAGCGCCTGTTTTCGGTTGTGCTGAAAACGAATATCGCAGTTAAATTTGTTTTATGATATGAAGAAATTATTAGGTGGTTAGAAAGTGGGTGCCCATTTTACGTTAAATTTATATAGGAAAGTGACTGATTCCCCACTTTTTGGAAAAGTAATTTTTCATATCATGAAAACTACTTATCTGCCCCAAATTTAAATGTGATAGTCACTTTCAGCACCATCGAAAACCATTAAAGGTCGCCATTTTCAAGTTTTTTGAGGAGTTGGAAAGAAACTTTACATTGACCATTTTTTTCTAGGGGTTAAACGTCGTAAAAATTGACAATTTTTAATTTACGATATTAAATAAATTATAAAGAAAATCTGTTTCGCAAGCAATTAAACACACTTGCTATGGTATAATTATTATAATAAATCCTGGGCAACACCGATTAAATTTTATAAACAAAAAACAAAAACAGCATGGGATGATGGATTTTGTTCACATGTGTTTCTGACTAACTTTGCCCTCGTGAGGATGCAAGTAAATGAGGACATTAGTTTTAATTATTTTTCTCTATGAAATAAAAAAGGTTACTTAAAAATTAAGAATATATGAAAAAAAATTCCTCCGTATTAAAAATAAATATAATAATTCAGCTTAGAATAATATTTCGAAATGAAAACAAAAACAGGAAATATTTAATAACGTGCTCCGTTTAAAACATTTTTTTCAATTAAACTATCACAGTTGTTTCCCCTTTTGGTTTTCTGGGTTTTGGTTTGAAAATAAAACGGTTTCAGATTTCAGATAAAACAAGTTAAATCAAATATAACTTGAAATTTAAATAAACTAAATAATTAAAAACTTTTTAATTAGTACAGTTGAAACAAAGCTATTATGTCGAATAAGTAATGTCATCGAGGTAATTATTTAAATAGATTTCATTTAATGCAATATGTTAATGACCGTAACACAATAATGTAAAAGTGGTTCGAAGAATGCTATATATTGGAAGTCCGTATACAATATAATTCCTTTGACAGAAGTATCCTAACATGGGCATTTCTTGACCAGGAGAGATGTACACACATATGACCTTTATATTTCTTTGGTCATTGGGAGTTGTACACACAGACACACACACACGAACGCTACTACTTTATATATATAGATATGGATATATTTTTTACTGGTAGCCAAATTGAATATTGAAATGCGTATATCTTTCGTTCACGGGGACGTAGCAACATGAAAATTTGCAGGCTATTTGAAGGTTATAATACTATTCTATGGTTAAAATTTTTTAAGTGATAAAAAAAACTACATTCTCAAACCAATAAAATATGCCCGGATTTGCCTACATATGTATATATAGTGTCCTGGCAGGCGGCTTCAGTTTAGCTGCTTTTGGATTAATTTTGCTTAGTTTTTTTTCTTGGTTATCTCCCGTATGGCCTTTTCTGGCCACTAATATATATATATATATATATATATATATATATATATATATATATATATATATATATATATATATATATATATATATATACTCGTAGCCAAATTGAATATTGAAATGCTCATATCGTTGGTTCTCTGGGACGAAACTCCATGAAAATTTTTTCTGGCTTTCTGAAGATTATAATACTGATCTAAGGTAAAAACTTCATGACAACTGGTAAAAAGAACCTGTATTTTCAGACCAATGAAATATGCTCAAATTTTCTTACATTTGTATATATAGTGTCCTTTAGATCAGCTTCAGTTTTGTTGCTCTGGTTATCTCCCCAGTGGCCTTGCCAGGCCACTAATATATATATATATATATATATATATATATATATATATATATATATATATATATATATATATACTTGGTCGGCGTTACATGACATGTAGTAAAGTCACTTTAGTTTTTAATTCTAATTCGTTTTCATATGTTTAAACTTATGTTAGACAACTCTTTATATTATTATTCTATTTTAAATGTGATATCCCTGGGGTTATTTTTATTTTTAGGTGATTATTTAAAAATGTTGCATATAAGCAGCCGTCTAGGCTGAACTCAGCAACATTCAAAATACGAGTACGTTATTATATTTTTCATTAGACGGTACAGCAATAAGAAATGAAAAATAGGCTCGCCATTAGTAAAGTTAGACCTTTAAGATTAAATGCTATGTAGGCATGAATTTGAAAACTTTTATGTTGAATACAAAAGAATTGTACTTGCAATCATCAACTGGATCCGTTTCATCCGTGTGCAATTCTTATTGAGAGAAATTAAAACATAATACTCGCACTTAACATCAACCCATGGGGCTAATATCATGACTTCAGAATGTATACTACACTGCCTCTATCGTGGATGATGTAAAGTCTGGAAAGATGGTATCATGACGAACAAGCATATTTAACAGTACCCCCTTCCCCAGTAACAGAGGTAAAGCAACCTACACACAAGCATTCGCAGAAAATTGCGTAGCAGTCCAACTAATAAAACAATGACAAGGAGACAATTGGTCCATTGGTTATCGATATCTACTTATAATATGATAATCATTAATAAACTAAAAAGTTTAATAACAGTATTTTTATTGTGTCTTTTGATCATTAATGAATCTAAAAAAGAAGAGGCATTCCGAACCCAAGGAAGCAATTGTACGTGTTTCCTTTTGTATCTTGTGTGATACTTACGAAAGCGATTATCTAAGAATAAAAACGAACAAACCGTCCATTTTGTTTCGAATCTCCTTAAGGAAATTAAGTGGCTATGTTGAGCTGGTGCCATGATGTTGTATATCTAGAAGGAGTTGGGTTGGAAAAAAAACATTAACCGAATAAAACAGTGTAACAACGAGATTTTGTAAAAAAAAAAAAAATAAAAAAAAAAAAAAATAAATAAATAAAATAATAAGAGATAATTTAATAGCGATTCATTATGGAATCTTTTTGTTTACTTTTTAATCTCAAAGTTACGGCTGAATTCAACTCAAAGACAATGTTGGGTGGCAAAAAGATCTTCAGAGAGATTACAGATTATTTTCTTTTAAGTGTTTTCAAAGAATAAGCAAAAATGCGATAAAACGAGATTGATAAACGTTTATATATATATATATATATATATATATATATATATATATATATATATATAAGCATATATATACAGAGACGTATATGCACATACATATGTATATATAAACGTTTAATAATCGCGTTGTATATGTATATATATATATATATATATATATATATATGTATATATATATATGATATGTGTGTGTGTCTCTCTCTCTTTATATATATATATATATATATATATATATATATATATATATATATATATATACATATACATTGCTATACATTTCTATAAAAATGAACCCTCTAAGCCATTTTCTTTCATACACATAACTTTTTATTTTCCCTCTCAGGCAACTTCAAAGAAAATTTAGCTTGAGCAAAAAATTGAGAGAGGCCACCCGGATTTAGATATATATCTAGACCTCCTAAGCGTAAATGCACGATTAAGGGCTTATCACCATACACATTGCAATTATAGTGATATAAATCCTCTCTTTACGTACTCCAAACCTCGTAACAATATCTGATTATGGCCTTGACGGTTAAACTTCATAATAAGGACCCATGTGTACATTATTACATACAAATTTAAACTATAGAATTGCATAGTTAATCAAAGGAAATAATATTTACGAGTTGCGGTGTTTTGCCTTCCTCCCAACGGTGGTATGTGACACAACGTTAAGCTTATTGTGAGTTGTAATCAGAACGTTTCATGAGATGGAGTATTGCCGACCAGGTAGAATTTACTTATTCAAATTAACTCAATCACTCGGGTACCCAATAAAACATAAACTTGTGCTACCAGATCAGACTGTCTGAAGATACTGACTGAAAATGCACCAAACCCGTGGAACTGTTTTCCGTTTGCCTTCAATATAGTTGTCTTCAAGTCCAACGTAAACAAGTTATTGATGAGCCGTTCCACTCAAGTTAACAAATTTACCGAATTTCCTTTACTAACAATTACTATATTGTCCAATTGACTAATGCACACTATTTAATCCTTATCCTCGAGTGGCTTTGGCCCTTGATAAGTGACGATGCCTATGTAAAAATAAAAAAATGATGTTACTGTTTTCTCCATTTCCTTTACAAAACCCAGTCGTATTCTGCAAAGCACAAAATAAAACAAACAATTTGTCATAAAACGAAAGAACAAAACTATGGAAGATATAAGAAACTTGAAGAATAAAATCTGTTTTTTTTTTTTCAAAATGACCGGATTTGGTATTAACTATGACTGAATACGACTAGAAAATAGTTGATATTCCGAGAAACGTAGCATTAAACAAATAATAAACATGAATAAATATTTAAAGATGTAAAGAACTTGAAGCATAAAAACTTTTATCAAAATGACTGGATTCAGTACAAAATGAAGAGAAAGAGGTTGATGTATCGTAAAATAAAACTAAACCAAACTATAAAAAATATGAAGGCACCTTAGACGGCAGGCAATGAAACAAACTAATTCCTCTTCGGAATAAGGTATAACTTTTAAATAAATAACACGAACTGAGGTAATGCTCTTTTTTTACAATGCTTCCATGTTTCAGATTTTTTTTACCTCGGTACCAGAATTAACAGCCTAGACCATCCCTGTAATTATCTTTTCTCTGTTAATTGTAGTATGATACTAGACTTGTGCAATTATAGGACATCCACACTCCCAGATCATTTTAAGCCATAAGAACAAGTTCTCGCTTTCAGGAATGTTTAGTTTATTACAAACTAGCTGTATTCGGACACGCGTTGCAGTGGCTCAGTTTGGTTAAAGCAAGTATTAGAGTGATTTGTATCGTACGCACACACGCAAACATGCATGCACGCACACACACACACACACGAACACAACTGTAATAACTTTTAAATACAATTTAAAAATAGCACGGTAACATACGTGTATAAGCACCATTTTTATTAGTAATATCTACGATTTATTTAATGAAAAATAAAAATAATGTTAGACTATCTTTGTTGTGGTTCCTTTTTTTTTCAATGACTACTTGTTACGCTGTGGGGTGGTGTTCATATATATATATATATATATATATATACTATATTTTTAGAGCTTCCGGTGCTACTTCTCTATTTTACACCTCAGTATGTTTTGACAACATTTATCAAAACATAGCTTCACATCTCATCTCTTATTTACTTCGCTAGTTAGATAGATAGCTAGATCGAGATAGATAGATAGCTAGATCGATAGATACACATAGATATATAGATAGATCCGCATACAGATAAATAACATTTGAAAATCACCCCTTCTCAGGTACATGCTATTATAAAAAACCTAGACACCTCAAAAGCGTGTGGACCAGATCTCATCCCGGCTGTGCTATTAAAAAAATGCTCTGCCGAGGTTGCTCCAGTTCTGTCCAAACTTTGCAATAAATGCCTTAACGAATCTTGTTTTCCCGACTGCTGGAAAACCGTCTCTGTGGTACCAGTCTTCAAGAATTCTGGTGAAAGAACTGACCCACTAAATTATCGCCCCATTAGCCTCCTCCCGCTTTTCGCCAAAATATTTGAGTCCTTAGTTAATCAAGCCCTAGTCCAGCACCTAACAGCTGCTAAACTCCTGACCGACAAACAATATGGATTCAGTCAAGCCCGTTCAACAGCAGATATCTTAACTGTAGTTTCTGAACGTATATACCGTTCATTGGATAAAACAAGGGAGGGTAGAGCGGTGGCCCTCGATATATCTAAGGCTTTTGACAGGGTATGGCACGATGGTCTTCTAAGGAAAATTAGATCATATGGAATCACTGGAAGAATTCATAATGTAATTAAATCCTTCTTAAGTAATAGAAAAATCAAAGTTGTCCTCGACGGTCGTACATCCAAACAATATGACATAAATGCGGGAGTACCTCAGGGGTCTATCCTTGGACCTCTATTATTCCTGATATTCATAAACGACCTCCCTGATAATATTGTTTCGGAGATGGGTATATTTGCCGATGACACCACTCTCTATAACAGATATGAGGGGAAAACAAATGAACACATATCCAAGGAAATGGCAGAAACACTAGAGGATGACATCCAATCCGTAGTGGAATGAGGACAAAAATGGTTGGTCACATTCAATGCTGCTAAGACTAATCTTGTTTCCTTCAATAACTACAAGAAACCTTCTCTACCACCAATAGCAATGGCCAAGAACACATTACCTGAAAGTACTTCTTTTAAACTCCTCGGCCTAACGTTTACAGGGAGTATGAACTGGAATAGATACATTGAGAGCATTGCCAAGGCTGCTGCAAGGAAGGTTGGCTCCCTCTACCGTGCTAGAAAACTACTTACGCCTGACAGTATCCTATACCTCTATAAGGCAACCATTCGCCCATGTATGGAGTACTGTTGTCACATCTGGGCTGGTGCATCTGCTTCTTGTCTCTCGCTCCTGGACAGGGTTCAAAAGAGAGTCGCAAACCTGATAGGTCCTGAACTGTCATCTAGGCTTCAGCCTCTGTCCCATCGACGAGATGTTGCATCCCTCTGCCTGTTCTCCAAATACTTCAATGGTGAATGCTCTGACGAACTGCAAACACTCGTACCTCCCCGACGTAACGACCCCCGACAAACCCGACAAGCTACTAAGTCTCATCCCTTTACAGTAGAGATCCCTAGGTGCAAGAAAGCCTTTTACTCCAATAGTTTCTTCCCCAGAACTGCGGGTCTTTGGAACTCCCTTCCGGGATTCTGCTTTCCCAACTGCAACGATATGCAGAAGTTCAAGTGTAATGTCAACAAACATCTTTCTACTCATCTCCCTTCATAATGACCCCGCTAATTAAGTCCCTGATAGTAGCCCCCTGCTTCAAAGTGGCACTGTGCCTTGTTTGGGGTGAAAATTGAATTAAAAAACAAAACAAAAAACAAAACAGATAATTTCTCGTGTTCCACAACTATATAAAATGCTGTTCGAATGTTAATATTTTATATTTAAATAGGTGTACCAGGCCACGCGTTGCTGTGGTTTAGTTTGGTTAAAGCAAGTATTAGAGTGATTTGTATCGCACGCACGCACACATAGATACACGCACACATACACATGCATACACACACGCACACGCATAGACAAACACACATTCATACGCACACGCACACAAATACACATGCAAAAACGACTGTAGTAAATAACCGTGTTTATTATTAATAGCTACGAATTATTTAATGAAAAATAAAAAATAATTTAGCCTATTTTTATTTTAGTTTCTTTTTTTTTCTATAACTACTGTTCGAATGTTAATATTTTATATTTAAATAAGTGTACCAGCCACAAGTTGCTGTGACTCAGTTTGCCGGTCTCGTCCGATCCATGCTTGACGGGAATTCCCGAGAATCCGGGTCAAATTATGATAGAGTACCTATGTTTCTTATAAGAATGTCTTTTCTGAAAATAAAAATAAAATGACACATTTGTTATTGATATTTAAAAAAAAATGAACGCATTTGTTATTGGTATTTTAAAGATTTGAAATAATTAAATAATAACGAATCTGTTTCAATTCGTTAAACTCACCAATTTACAGAAACGCAACGCCAACAAGTAGTTTTTTTTTTTTAAATAAGAAACATCATTGTGTTAACAGTTTTTAAAAATTGACTTTATGTTCTAAATGTTTACATGTGTTTGTTTTAATGCAAAAATTTAAAACCTAAACAGGATATTCATAAAATCCGTGTACATTAAAAAATATTAGATATTACTAATTTCTGATAGAAAGGATATATAAAAAAGACTAGAAAGAAAGAAATCCAGTTGTATTTGAAAGCTTTGTCAATAAGAAAGATTTGAATAATTTTCAATTATAATTTATTTATTTACCAACGTAATATGTCGAACCAGGATGGTATCGTGGTTTTATGTTCTTGGAATTTTCAAGATTTATCTCGTCTTCAGAAGAAAGAATAAAAATATAATAAAAATATAAAAATATAAAAATATGTACAACCACTCTGTGGAGATACGCGGAGCGGGAAGTTATACGACGGCAGCAGCATAGTTGCGCAGAAGCTCTTAAATTATTGTTGTATACGATTCATGTGTGATATTATTAGGCTATTGTGTCAATATTTTACCAGTAATAATTAGATTATAATTATTATATGTTTCACTTTGATGTAATTGTAAGTGTTTATTTGATTACTTATTATTAGGGCTGTGACAACAGCATATTGTTTTGCATTCTTTTGACTCTTGGATATATATCCGACAGAGTTAGACTCAGCTAATCAACCGAAAACCACATCAGTCTATATAAGACATGTAAGATATTAACGGATATATACTCAAGAGTCAAAACAATGAAAAGAATATGCTGTTGTCACTGTCGTACTTATTATGCACATGTGTAAGTAAATCTATATTTTTAAAATGTTTTACTGAAATTTTATTGTACTTTCCACGTGTCCGCCATCATTAGCAATATAAAACGTAATACGATTTGGCAGTTCGCGGAAAACATTTTCTAACTGATAAGCAGTAATACCGCAAATAATTTATCTTCTATTCAAACCAGCTTTGGTTGGATACACGATTGTTTTCACAATTCGCTATAAAATAAAAAAAACATTTCTTCAGCTAACCAAAGCACACAGCGATGATTCTGAAAAAAAAAAAATTTTTTTTCTTTTTTATTTATCTGAAAATTTATATTATTTGACTGATTGGAATGCTCATTGAGATGAGTATTATTTATTCATTGAGATGAGTATTATTTATTCATTGAAATGAGTATTATTTATTCATTGAAATGAGTATTATTTATTCATTGAGATGAGTATTATTTATTCATTGAAATGAGTATTATTTATTCATTGAAATGAGTATTATTTATTCATTGAGATGAGTATTATTTATTCATTGAGATGAGTATTATTTATTCATTGAGATGAGTATTATTTATTCATTGAGATGAGTATTATTTATTCATTGAAATGAGTATTATTTATTCATTGAGATGAGTATTATTTATTCATTGCCGACTATTATCCTCATCATTTTTTTAGTGGGTGTTTCACGGCGTTCCGGTCAACTATTTCTCTGGCCTTTGTCAGGTGGCTACCGCGACGGGATAGGAACTCCGAATCTCCTAACTTCATCCTCAGTAATGACTGCCTTCCATAGTTGTTGTCGTCGCACCACGTTTTGACCAACTAAGCCTATGACCAGCTTTGGGTAGGATTGAAACCGCTATCTTCAGACAATGCTCACCTAGAACCGTATAGCTTCAACATCTCTGTCCTTCGCAGCAACTAAAAACAAATATGAGGATAATAATCCGCAATAAATAAATGAATATCTGAAAATTGTTGCAAATTTTGTGGTGAATAATTATTCAATAAATATACTTAAAACTAAATACATGAAACTTTATAAGCACATTTACATATTATTTCCATAAAAAATACGAATAAAGGGAGTTTATGCAGTATAAAGGAATTTCGAACAAATGCATTTCAGGTAAAAAACATTACCACGTACTTTCATGTCATGGCGAAATCATTATAAATTCTAAAAATTAAGGGTCCCGGATATGACCTTAAACTATATCCGATGGTGAAGCCCCAGTTTGCGGGCTTTGGGGAGTGTGGAGTCACCCTTTAATTGCTATTGCTTCCAGGTCCACTCTGACCAAAATTTTTTCTTCAAAATCACCGGATTCGGCATTAAATAACATGAAAAGGATTGATATGCCGTAAAACAAAAACAACCAACCAATCAAAAATTACAAAAAAAAAATATCTAGTAAAAAAATACTTACAAATATAAATAAGATTCATTAAGTTATAGAGTTTTATCGTATGTTTTAATGTGGAAAAGTTGTGCGACTAATTCTGTATGACAAACTGACTTATCTCGCTTGTCTTTTTTGAAAATCGATTACAAACATAAAATGTTTCTACGATTGTCTACGTAAAAACATAAACTGTTTCTACGATGTGTCTACGGCTTTTCTGTGAAAATAGATCTAGCACATCTTCTTCTGGATCATTGTTCGTGATGTTTGGAATTCATACTAATTTCGACATGACAAGTAGGTACGCGATAGTATTTTTATCTGAAATGCATTTGTTCAAAATTCCATTGTATGGCACAAGCACTAAATAAGGTTATAATATTTTAAAAGTTCACACGGACTTTGTGGTTATTTATTTTCTTCCCAGTGCAGAAAATGGGACACAAAGTCGGAAGGTGAGGAAAGCCAAGCCAACAACCTTAAATGAGAGATACTCTAATCTTTTAAAAATTGCCTGGCCAGCCCTGTAAGCGTTCCCCCGACAGAGGCACCTCAGGTAGTAAACAATAGACTTACTCCACCCGAAAAACAAGAGACAACGACCTGGGAGGGTGAACCTCTTAAAACTATCCAGAATCATACCTCAGCCCGACAGATGCAACGCCACCTCATACAAATGGCGAAGACTGTCCAACTGTGTCTGTTTTTTTTTTTTAACCTTCGACTGGCATGGATATAACCTATTCAAGCTGTACTAATTACACGAAGATTTTCAGCGTCTTGTATTTGAAATAATTTCTGACCAACAGTAGATCTGCACCTGGACAACACCGGGTGAATAGGATTGGTAGCTTATAATTAAGCAAATTAGTGAAAAAAAAAAAAAAAAAAATTCGCCGAGTATTTGGCTTCTGCCTGGAACACTCACCCGAGAACTAAGCGTAACATTCAACCATTTGAAACGGTCTGTTGAGTAAGAATAGCTTTTCAGATTTTTTTTGATGCTGTCTTGCATATGGAGGGAAATGCCTACTCTATGTTAACAAAATAAGAAAATGCAAGAAATATAAAATAGAAACACACAAAAAATGGTGATTATCACGCTGTGTTGCAGCCATACATTTCCACTTTTATCTTTCTGGGCTACTCGTTCTTCCTACTTGACAATCGTGCAATGTTAACGTTTTTTTTTTTCTATTGCTTTTATTTTACTTGTAGTCAGTATTTCTTTTGCTCCCTATCAAGGGCGAAATGTGGTAAGTGTACTTACTGCCGGCTTCTTTTCGTAACACACTCTAAAGTTTAAAATTGTTAACAATAAACGGAATTCACCTTCCGTGGACAATGAAAAACAAACATGAAAATATTAATGATCCCAAACAGCGCTGAATCAGGGCATTCCCGGAAAAAGATGAAACGTACATGTATGTGAATAATAAAATTAAAAAAAAAATTTGTAATATTGTTTATAGTTTCCTTAATGGTAGGACAGGCTCTTTAAAAGAATTATAATTAGGCTGTCAAATTAAATGCGTAACGCAATGTTCCGTTCAACCGCGTTATAGAACACGACAGAAAATGACAGAATTCTAGGTATGTTCATTTGTAGCAATATAAATAGAACTTAATTCTCTTTCATCGTAGTTGTTAAATTGGACGCGTGGTTCGCGGGGTTCTGACAAGCAAAATGTTCTCCAAAGGTTCGGATTGTGTGACCGGCAGAAAATTAATGCTCCACATTAATGGTTTTCAGAAAAGGATAAGACATTTGTGTATTTATATTTAAAATAATAATAATAATAATAAAAATAATAATAATAATAATAATAATAATAATAATAATAATAATAATAATAAAAATAGATCAGATGCCAATAGAATAAAAGATATAAAAAAAGGAATTCTTGTTTTAACAATGACATTTAACTTTTTAAAAATCCCAGCTTTTAAATAAATCATTTTATCCATTAACATAAGATATTATTTGGTCTTCAAATTTCTTGAAATACTAGTACGGAAGTAATGTTTTCTAACACACACACACACACACACACACACACACACACACACACACACACACACACACACACACACACACACACAGTTCCTTTTTATATGATGATACTTCTGTCAATTTCACACACACACACACACACACACACACACACACACACACACACACACACACACATATATATGTAATGATTTCTGTGGTTTCTTAAATATTAATCGAATGAAATTCCAGTTTACAAAATACTACGCAATAACAAGTAGAAAAGTATTATAGTGTAGATTTCTTTATTTATTTAAACATTATTGGCTACATATGTGCTATATATATTTGATTTTTCGAAATCCAAGTTGAGATTGTGGCCTGAGGAAACTGGATTTCGAAGGAAATCGCAGCTGAAACACACATGCAAATGTCTAGCTAGTAATATCTGTAGAAATAAATAGATATATACTAATTATATATATATATATATATATATATATATATATATATATATTCTTTCGCATACAATACTGTTTCGCTGTATCACAGCTCACTAGTGCGAATAGACGTAGCAACTAACTTATGCGACAGTCGACGCTCCCAACCGTTACGCTATTGGGCTGCTGGTAAGATGGGCATGTGAATTAACAATCTTCAAACATTGCCCAAACGCCTAAGCTCCATTTGGTTACACAAAGAGAATCGCATTTTACGCTAGTGGCAGTTTGTTTATCACTTTTCAATATGCTCAACCCAATGATTTTATTATTGTCGTTTCCTAGATGTATTTATAAAAATGTGCTTAATGACAAACCGAGAGTAATTTACTTATAAAAATAACCATTGTTGGCCAGATATATGCATACTACCTTTCTGCTGCAACTGCTTTAAAGAAGACCCATCTTCTAGCTAGATAAATAAAATATGTCCAGCAGAAACATGTATGCGCATATGTAGCCAATATATACACACACACACACACACACACACACACACATATATATATATATATATATATATATATATATATATATATATATATATATATATATATATAAACATTTCAGCACGGCGTTGTTGCCCGGGTGTTTGGAAATATATGTTGAGCAAAAAAAAAAAAAAAGAGCGGTAAATTTTTTTAAACTTTGACCCCTATTATGACCCCTTAACATTTATTGTTTTGTGCTCAAATCAAGTTATTAAATTAGATCCATATTCAAGGAACCTATATCTAAAATTTCAAGTGTTTAGACTAAAAACTGGCGGGAAAGTTAGGTAGAGTTTTCAAAGGTCAAATCGTTGAACTTTGACCCCTTAACAGACAAATGTCTGGCCGAAAATGGATTACAGAGATTTTCCAAAATCTCAGTACTCTGTATATCAAATTTCGAGTTTTTAGACTTTAAATTAACAGAGTTATTGTGTAAAGGAAATGCTCACAGACACACTTGGACACGTTCACTTTTATATATATACTAGCTTGGGTGCCCGACGTCGCCCGGGTGTTTGGAGGTGTGAGTTGAGCAAAAAAAAAAAAAAATTTGGTAGTAGGAAAGCAGGCTCGAACCCGTACTGCGAAGGAGGAAAAGAACGGGGGGAAAATCGTGACGTCTTTGCTGTTACGACCACCGCCAAACAAGAATTGACGTAAGTTTAAATAAAGGCCAGGCAATCGAAGAGGGGATGACTTTCGAAAATGTCGGTGAAAAAACGACCCCTCCCTGTTGAAAAGTGCCCAGTTGAGGGTGAAGAAATTAATGTTTTTAGCCAATTTTGTGGTATTTTTCGTCTAAAGGTTCGAACTTCAAGACGATAATGATCTTATGAAAATCCGTCGCCTCTGTAGAAAGTTTTACGCAGACATGCAAACATACATACATATATTTATATATTGGTAGCTCAAATTTTCGACCTAAACCGATTAGAAAGCTTGCCCTATCTCTGAATACCCTGTATGTAAAATTTCAAATGTTTAGACCAGAAATTGTCTGAGTAATTTGGTAAGACCGCACAGGTCAAATTTTATTAACTTTGACCCCTATTATGACTCCTTAACATTTATTGTTTAGGGCTCTAATCAAGTTATTAAGTCAGATCCATGTCCAAAGAACCTATATCTAAAATTTCAAGTGTTTAGACCCAAAATTGTAGGAGGAGTTTGGTAGAGTTCTCAAAGGTCAAATCGTTGAACTTTGACCCTTAATTGCCAAATTTCTGCCCGAAAACCGATGACATCGATTTTCCCAAATCTCAGTACCGTGTATATCAAATTTCGAGTCCGTAGGCTTAAAATTGACAGAGTTATTGCGTAGGGAAATGTACACACACGGACACACAGACAGAGACTTTCACTTATATATATATATATATATATATATATATATATATATATATATATATATATATATATATATATATATATATATACCAACTTTTTGGCAACTTTAAGTTCTAAATCTCAGCTATGTGATATTTACCCTGCAGCTTGCATATTAAAGTGATCATCAATCATCAAGAGCTTATTTTTGGCACTTTTTCTTACAGCCATAAAATATTTCAGTCATAGTGATTTGTTTTCCTAGTGTTGCATATGAATTACAAAATATCTGATATTTCTCCAAAACCTCTGACCTTTATGAAGGGGGGGGACTAAAATTTGCTGCTATGTTTTCAAATGATCTGAAATAACAATAAGGGAAGATCCAAAATCTTTCTCATATATTATATCTCCCCTCCTTTAGAAATAGGCTTAACAAAAGAACCAGGACATCAATGTAAGCGGCAGAATAAATTCTTAGTCCCCGTGGAAAGAAATGTGGTGACATCACATGTCCTTCATTGCTAACATCCCTCAAAACCATAATAGTTGCAGAAAATTTTGTGTGAATGAATTCGGAGAGGTCAGCACATGGCAATCTCTCATTTCTTCTGTTTACCTTTTGGTAATGGTCGAAGTCCTTTTCGTCTGAAAAAAAAACATCAAAGCATATCTGATTACAGCAGGATGTTTCAGTTTGTTTAACAGTCTCTTGGATCCCACTAAACAATTTTATTTGGTAGTCTCGGACATAAACTGGCCTCTCTTCATCACATAGGACTTGTATCGAAGATTATCATGGACAGTCTTTCGAACTGTAATTTCGGATACATCAAGATCTTTTGCAATTGACCGCATTGACTTCTGGGGGCACTCGTCAATGATATTCTGAACTTGTTGAACATACTCATGTGTTCTAACGCTGTCAGAGCGTTGCTGGTGCTTTTTACATTTAGAAATAGGAGAAATTTGGCCATCTTTATCTTCTAACTCTTTGTGAACTTTAAAAACAAAACATCAAGCGACTTTAAGAAATTGTGCAATTTGCAAAATTGCTGTGTTCTGCCATTATTGCAATTATTACATTTCTTTTAATTTCCGATGTAGTTTATTATCTTAAATGATTGATTGTCTGTAAAAAGTAAAGTTAAATTAAGTGCTGTTTCTAAACACCAGACGCACCCTATATATATATATATATATATATATATATATATATATATATATATTGCAAAATTGCTGTGTTCTTATTTGAGTTACTGCAGATTTTTATGTAACTTGTCCCATCCCTAATAGCCATAAAGTGAAGTGCCTGACGTAAAATCGTATACCTTTCTACGCACGTAATTGGTTAATCTCCAAACATACGAGCATTTTTGCGTAAGTGGTGATATTTTTGTGAGACAAATAACTCGAATAAAAATTAATGCATAAATATTAATCGACAACGCAAAGATAAAATCCACCCCCACGTCTCCCCAAATGCAATACGTTGCCATTTTAGTTGCAGGACGGCTTGTTAAAGAGGCCGATTAAAAATAGCACCAGAAAAAGAAGGAACAAAATAACAACCGTTCTGGTATTTCCGAAGAACAATAGAGACGGCGAGACACCACCCACTTTTTTAGTATTGCACGACAACAAGGAAAATAAAATTATTTCACACAAAAGGAACCAGAAACAAAGTTACAAAAAAACAAAAAAACAAAACAAAAACAACAGCAACAAAACAAACAAACAAACAAAAAATAAACAAAACAAACAAAAAACAAACAAACAGATAGACTATCTTATATTAAAAAGTCGAAAAATACATTAATAATATATACAAGACATTCATGAATAAAAAAAATAAACAAAAACAATGTTTCGTGTAAATGTCCTGCTTGAAAATGCATTTTTATTTTTGTTTATTTTTATACGAAACAATGGCTGCGTTTGTTCTAATAAAAGACACAAGTATATAAATGAATGAGTTAATAATCCATGGGTCTTCTCTAGAAAGCAAGTACCAGAACTGACGACATAAAAAAACGGTCTTAAGAGCCTACGCACAGCCATTGTAGTCTGTTCTGATCGTTCCAATTTACAATTATTTCTGTCTTCCCATATAGCAGTCTATCTGGCTCAAATTATAAATTATACACACACACACACACACACACACACACACACACACACACACACACACACACATATCTATCTATCTATCTATCTATCTATCTATATATATATATTTATATATTGTAATGAAAATATATATGGCGATTAAGTCATTTTAACAAAATGGCGTAATGGAAACATATTATTAAGTATTTACATCTTCTCTTCCAATTTTCGGATTTTAATCATGTCAAAACGCACTTTATTTCCTTTTGACAGATTGATTGTTGCTGTTTCTTCTGAGGAGATAAATGCAAAATAGATTCACTAATTGATATAATAATTAAGTGATTCATTTTGCTCTACGAAACAGATACTGTCGAGGATTGTAAATGTGAACTGAATTAAAGGAATAAATTATAAGATGGTCAACATCATGAACTTTGGAATATAGACTGTTGCCATTCATCCACTATATATCTGTATCTCTCTCTCTCTCCCCCCTCTCTCTATATATATATATTAATATATATATATATGTATATATATATGAATTGAAAGCTGTTTATAAACTAATACAACGCAGACACTTCTTTTTATGAAATAAGCAAATATTTATTTGTTTAAAATCTAGATTTTTCGACTTTAGACGTCTTCCTCAGGACATCATTTTTCTAATAGTATATAGTAGTAAAAATAGTCCGCGTTATTTTCTAAAACACACGGGCTCTATTTTCACTATTATTTCTTTCGTTTTAACACCATGCGACGAAGAAAACAGAAAAAATATATATCGACCAAAGCATCTAACGTGGAAAAATTTTGATTTTAAACATATAAATATTTGTTTATTTTATATAAAAAGTCTCTGCATTGTATTGTCTTATAAACATATTGCAATTTAAATTTAAACAACGCTTGTATATATATATATATATATATATATATATATATATATATAGAGAGAGAGAGAGAGAGAGAGAGAGATAGAGAAAATAAAAAGGAACAAACCGTATTATGTGTTCATCAACGTTTCGTCTTTATTTCGAGACTTCCTCTGGATGAATGAGATTAAGAAACAAAACATACCAGTACAAAATATTTGAAAATGTTTCACGTGCACAGTGTGAACGCAGTTCTATTTCAGAGAAACGGAAAAAAGACGTTGGAAATTCAAAAAGGAGGGGGAGGGCTGGCGCTGTTAAAGAGAAGAAATTTTAGTGACGTCATATAGTCGTTAATGTAATTTTAAAATTATGAACGCAAGTTAATATTCTTATTTGGAAAAAGATATATCTGTTGAAATTCAAATATAAGTTTGTAACAGAAATAAAATGAGTGATTTTTATGTAATTTATTGATTCAGATTATGTGTTAATTATTACAGGGGGTGTTTGAATGGTGTGAGAAAGTTAACCTGTGTCTACAGTTAAATAATGTTCTTTTAATAAAAGTTTACTTATTAATGGCGCTATGTTATAGAAAACTCCACGTTGTTTAATAGTGCTTGAAATTGCGATAAGCGCAGATTCAAGAAGTCTCCGGCGCGGTTTATTTGAAATAAATTTAACTACTTTTGCTTGTTTAAAGTCAAAGGTGTGATTATGTTGCAATGAATGAGAGAATAATGCACTTAGAGAATTGCTATTTTTTTTATATCTCTTTTATGAGCCTTTTTTCCAATTTACGCTGAGTTTCACCAACGTATTTATGATGACAATTATGGCAAGGAATAGTGTATATACCTCCATCGGAAACTGGTTTGTTATAGAGATGTTTCGTAGTTTTTAATATATGTTTTATGGTTAGTGATGTGGTTTGTACGATAGGAATTTTTAGTTTGTTTAGTGTGTTATAGATTATTGTATTATTGGTGTGTGTAGGTAAAAGAAGATGTCTGTTTATGAGAGAAAGGTCTGGTGTGTATGATCTTTTATTATTATTTATTCTGGAAAATATTTGTGTGGCTTTTCTCTTAGCATTCAATATGAAATATGTCGGATATTGCAAGGTTTTCAAAATGTTTGTGAGGTATTTGAATTCTTCGTCCAGATATTCAGGACTGCAAATTCTGAAAGCGCGTAAGAAGAAACCAATTATCATCCCTGTTTTTATTTTATTATTATGGTGTGAATAGAAATGTATGTAATATGGTATTTTTTGTTTCTTAATCTCATTCATCCAGAGGAAGTCTCGAAATAAAGACGAAACGTTGATGAACACATAATACGGTTTGTTCCTTTTTATTTTCTCTATTTTGAGGAATACTATTTCCATCATTTTCATCATATATATATATATATATATATATATATATATATATATGTATATATGCAATATTTTAAAATAAATATTAACCATATTCTTTATACGATTAAACATTAGTGTTTTATGCTTACTTAATCATCAGTGTAGGAAATGGTAATTACTGCTGATTGAGAGAGTCGAAACCAGTCACAAAGCCATTCTTGACTTCGTAGATCAGTATTCAACCTTAATGCCACCGGCAATTAACACACGAATTGAGGGAAACTAAGTGCCTATAAATCCCAAGACAGCGGGCATGCATGTTAAACAGTCAAAGAGTATTCAACGCCTGTAAATCGGAATTTGGCATTTGCGCTAAAATTAACAGCTTTTCTTAATTTCCCCCAAATTTAGAAAAGACATGATTCCATTCCCGTTTGATAAGAACAGGTTTTCTTTTTTTTGTTGCAGACCATCTACTAGTTGACCAGTTGTGTATAAATCCCAAGAGCGACATGAGCCTTCTATCATGTCTGAAAGTGACACACTGTTCATGTATCTCTACCGATCCTAGTTATAACAACAGGGCCATTGCCAGTGCCCTCAAAATGCATCACTGGATTGCCACGAATAACAGGAACGTGCCCAGGGTAATGAAAACAGTTTCCGGCTACGGTTATGGTCTTTCGTGTAGTTTTAAGTGAAAGCCACATCATGCCACTTCACATCTTCGAAGTGGCCTTGAAAGTCAACACCAAAGTGTACCCGGATGTGCTGAAGAGTGTGATGATCCTCTGATGCAATCCGGTGGCTGCTGACAGACTCTGGTTGTGGCAGCAGGACTCGGCGCTGACCCACAAGTCCAAAGAGATCCAGGCTTGGCTTCAGAAGGAGTGCTACGACTTTGTACCTTTCTCCTACTATACCCTCTCCTCCACCGACCTGAATCTGCTGGATTTCTTCATTTTGTCATACGTCGAGAACATCACCAACATGACCTCCAACACCAAAGCCAAGTACTCGCCGAGATCCCGCCGGAGCTTGTGGAAAAGGCATGCTCCCAGTTCCGGACTTGTATCGGGGCTGTGCCTGAAGCTGAAGGCGGCTATATTGAATAGAGGTTAGCTCTACTAATCAAGTTACCTGAATTGATTTTTTTAAATAAAAGTTTTAAAATAAAGCTGTAGTGTTGTTTTTTAGGTCAACAAATTTACCGTTCTACCCTGTATATGTACATAGAATTTTATATGCTAACATATCAGAGTAGTTCTTAAGAATAAGATTTTAATATTATTATTACACTTATTATTTATTTATTGTATATATCTTTAATAAAAGTTTTAAACTAAATCTGTAGTGTTGTGTCCTTTAGGGCGACAACTTTATCGTTTCACCCTCTATAAAATAGAAGAATGAAACACAAATTCTAACAACCATTTCTTTTGTGTTCAACAAAGTAATTCATTTAAGCAGCTGTTTCTTCAATTGTTCAGATCAGCAATTTTTTCTTATCAACCAAATCTTGAATCTTCTAAGACAATGATTCATCTTAAAAAAAAACAAAAAAACTAACAGATAAATATTTTAAAAAGATCAAAACTTACATTTAAAAGAATTTGGGGGGTCGATTTTTCTTAAACACACAAGTATTTACTTAAAGTTCGACACTTATTTCATTTTAGTAGACAACTTGGGAGGTGGCGATTGTTCAATTTGTTAATGATATAGACTGACTACCTTGGTGTCCGAAGATAGAATCCAGTCACCCCCAATCACTTTTATTTAGGATGTTGACAATCTTCACGTGGTCCCTCCCGTAAGTACCTAATGTTTTTCTAGAAATAATTCCAACTGGGAAAATATCGGTGAAACCAATGCTAGCAATAGTATCATAAAGTGGGATCGTGTGTGATCTTCTTGGCATTTACTTTTTGGGTGTAGGGTATTCCTCCTCTGATCCACGTCAGCTGCTTTATCCAGCCACCCTTATGCCGTAAACTAGAGGTCTAACTTTACCTCTTTCGAAATTGACGACTCCTTTCGTCCCAAAAGTGACCTGATCGTATCCTTTGCCCGGTTGTTCTATTAAGTATGGCTTTGTTTTCATTTTGTAACTATCTTATCTTTTCCGGGACATATCAAAGCTCATAATTAATCTTCGTGGTTGGCTTCCAAATTATAAGATATACATTTTTTATCATACTGATTCACTTGGATTCCCTTGCTTGGACTCTTGGAATTTTGATGAAGATTTAAAGAATATCACCCTTAACTAATTAACCCCCCTTGCCCCATGGTTCCTATTTGGCCTAATTTCTAGCTATGCCCCAATTTTTGTGATTTTTATTTTCTCTCATCAGAGCTTCCAAGATCCAGCAGAGATATCCCGCATTCATGCATCTCTAAAAATATATAAGGTTATATCTTCTTACGTACCTACAGTATATTTCACTTTTCTCTCGCCTCATTAAGCAATATGTGATTTGCCTACTGTACTGCATCTCATAGGTTTTTGGTACCCTTAAGAATTCTCGTATCATCTCCACGCCTGTTTGTAATTAATTGAGCCAAGTTTACCTCCTGCTTGGAATCGTCACATGCGACCAGCTTTTTTTTCAAGCACTCAATTCCACAGGGTCCATTTTATTTTCGGGGCATCTCTAATGCTTATCCGGCAAGTTACTCTTCTTGCGAAAAAATGTTTTTGGACTGTAAAAAATACAAAAAGAAAATTATTAAAAGAGAAAATCTCTCTTTTAGCTTATTACGTCTGTAAAAACATACCCGTTTACGTATGCTATTTTTGTCCCTCTCTAAAATTCCAATTTCTTCTAGGCCAACCATCTTATCAGTATTATCTTATTTTTCCTAAATCATTTCAATTCTAATGTATATACCTAATAATGATTACGCATCCGGAGAAAAATTCCGCGAAAGATAAACGACACAAAAAATTCTACAATAATTTCGAAAATTAGAATAAATATCGACTGAACCTTTGACTCTTCCAAAAATTTAAGAACTAGTTGACTCCTTATTCATCACTCAGTAGTGTGTCTTTTTTATTTCTTACACTGTTAAATTTTATTTCTTTCTCTTTTCCCCAATTTTATTATTATTATTATTACTATCATTATTAATTAATTAACAACATGTTCTTACTTTTTAAATTTTTCATTATTTCAATAAACCCCACAATGCAAAGATTCACTCCTCCTCCATTCTGCGAAAAAAATACATGTCAAAGAACAAGAAAATCCTGCACAATACCGATTCGAGAAAACATCAATTATATAAAAAAAATCTTATAAGCATTCACAAAGTCTCATCTCACGAATAATAAAACTCCAAATAACAAAACACGGTTTCGTGGAAACTCAATTTTGTCCACGTCATCAAATTCTGCTGCATCACCTTTACCACATCACAGAATATCAAGAATAAAAAAAATCACAGTCGTTTAAAAAAGTACAAAGACATTTACAATACATAGTCGTTTCCCAAAAACAAAAAAACGACTCACTTATAAACTTCCAGACAATCCTTCACAAAACAAAAGTTCAAATCGATGGAAACTAAAATTGTCCACGTCGCCCAACACTTTTTCTTTTTTTTAAGAAAAAAAATCACATTTTACTTATCCGAGTGATTATTATAATGGCCTCTTCTGCCATTTCCTAAAAAAACATACATTTTAACATTTCATAAAACAGTTTACATTGATTTACATACAATGAATAACATTTTTCCACACCAGAAAAAAATCCCTAAGAGAAAACCGTACAATTAGAGAAATTTTTTTTACATTGGCAGAACCTGTTCATTGTTTCTTCACAAAGGACACCGAGTTTTACAGTCTTAAAATTGCAACATTTTAAGTCTGTATAATTGTGTAACTTCTAACTCATAACAAATATTTTTGATTGACGTCCTTATTCATCCACACTCTAACTAAAGTTCGTATTTCTTTTCTATTTCTTTTTTTCATTTCTTTCTGTTTTACACATTGGCTGTATATTCAAAATCAATAATTTATTATCTGTATGTCGATCGATATATCTGTTTTTTTTTTCAATTTCTCCTGTTTATTTTTTCTACACCGTAACGTTAATATTTTTTCTTTCTTTAGTGTTTTCAATTTTCATATTCAAAATCAACAATTTGTTATCTGTATGTCGATCGAGCTGTCATTTTTTTCTTAGTTCTTTTTAATTTAGTATATAAATCTATCTGTACATACTTTTAATGTGTCTATTTTCTAATTCTTTTCCGTTGTGTCGGTATCCTCTAGGTTCGATTTTTTTCTTTTCTGTAATTTTCTTTATCTTTTCATCTTTTATGTCTAGTGTTTTTTTTTCGTTGTGTCTATATTTTTATGGTAATCTCCAGGTTCGATTTGTTTTCTTTCCACCCTTGTACGGGTGGACTGGACCACGGGCACCAAAATTTGTATTTGTTGTGTTGTTGTATCATAAAGGGAACTGTGTGTGATATATCTAATCAGAGTTAACGTCGTATAATCGTCTAGTGGTCAGTCTATTCGTTCATATGCCGTGGTGTGTGTGTGTGTGTGTGTGTGGTGCATGTATTTTTCAACATACCTTCGCGAGTCGTCGATGTTAGTCCATCTGAATTCATCTCGTCTTGGAGGGGAAACTGGTACCTGTTTTGGGGACGAATATTCATTTCACTCCAAACGATGAATTGGTTTTATAGTTTTTATTTCACTTTCCAGATGTCTCGCAGAAGAATGGAAAGTGAATTTCTGGCTTGCGTGGTTTCTCTTGGTCTCATTTTTACACACGTCAGCGTCCCCCCCACAGTGAAGGGGAGGAGACGACTGTGAAGCCGTCTGTCGCCTTCTAAGTCCAAACCAAATCTCAACGATTCAGCTAACCTGATCACGTGACTTACATGCAATCCGATCAGCTAATCCTGACTTCCGGTCAACGAGTCTCAATATAATTTACACACCTCCCTCTCCCTCTCTTGATCCATTTTCTAACAGCAATAAAATATTCGGATTCATAGAACATGATGATTATGATAAACAGGCAATCTAAAATATGGTTGTCCTTCTCTTGCTGTAGCTCTTCTAAAGATAGAGACAAAATGCAGCCATACAAATAAATAAATAAATAAATAAATAACGGACAAAAAAAACGAGAAAAAAATTAACAGGAAAAATGTTTATGTTTCAAACTAGCGGAGACCGAACAAAATACAAAATTAGCAATTTGATCTCAATTTCTCTTTCCTCGTCTCTCTCTCTCTCTCTCTCTCTCTCTCTCTCTCTCTCTCTCTTTATATATATAGTTATTGTTGTTTCACTACGTTTCGGCCAACTCATTCTCTGGCCTTCTCTGGGTAAGATTAACCGCTATCTTCAGAGAATGTTCACATGGAACCGTAGAGACTCAAGGCTTCTATCCACTGTGCTATTGTTTCGTCACGAGTACGTACACCATAGAGATTTTGTTTATTTTAGTTTTTTAAAATAGAAGGAATTCTAGAAAATAACCGCCTATTTATTATTATACATCCGAATCGCATAAAATGCACGATAAACTATTCAGTAAGTTAAGAATTGAATTATGTTTATAAGAATGAAAAACATTTTAATTCATCGAATTCGCCATGATTTGAAATTAACTCACCAAGTGACCAATCGCTTACTAGGTTTGTATCTATCACTTGTACACTATCCCTATTTTATTTTCTAGGCTATCACCTCATGTCCGTCACTTTGTCCTTGTTTCTCTTTATTTATTATTCTCACTTTGGATTTTGTCATATTACTTTAAGAAAAATTAACTGACTTTCCAAACTCATCGCCGTCTGAATTCTTGGAACCATTCTGGCAACCTACGAACTATCATCTCTTAGCAAATCTTCCTTTGTAGGAATGAGGTATGGTTTCATTTGGTCTTTGTAGGGCATATTTCCAAGTATGACCTCCTTCGTTAAGGAGTTAGCTTATTAGTTGTCGCATAAGGTATGGTTCCATTTGGTCCTATTAGGGCATATTTCCAGATATTACCTTCTCTTTTGCCGAGGAATTGGCATATTGTCCGTGGCATGAGTATGGCTCCTTAAGGTCTGAATTAGGTATGGTTTGGCCCTAGGAGGTCATTTTTTGCCATTTTTTCGCCTCTATAGGAAGGAGTTTTGGTTTATTGTAGATCGTTCTGTCTTGATTCAAACTAGCCAAGCCGAGATCAGTGGGTGATCCCATGGGTCTCGTTCTCTTCTTGTAGTTTATAATGCGTAAGACAGAGAGAACATATGTATTCGTATCGTAACAGAATCGACTGATGTCAACCTGCAAGATTTTGTACCGAAAAAAGATGCCATGTTTGGTAAACGTTTTTGTATTTGACAAGAGAGATAATATCCACCAGTATGACAAGTGACAATAGCAATTTCTGACGATGGCAGAAACAATCATTTTAGAGCCTCGTTATTTTTTTTTCTAAAGCGGAAATAGTCTAGGGTCTGACGTGTATGCATGTTGAGGGTCGGGAAGAAAGATGTTTTACATGATAAAACGGTACGAAGTATGAAACACAAAAATATATATATTTATAGAGAACATGCTTGTGAGTGCGTTTGATAAGTTGGAAGGGAGGCGGACAAAGAAATAGAGAGACAAGGAAGCAGAGGGAAAGAGGGGGGGAGACAAAACTGAGGGAATGCAAAGATAAGGGGAAAAAATAAAGGGAGAAAAAGGTGGGTACTGCTTCTTAAGATACGTCCTTTCCAATTGAGCGCTGGTCGTGACAGATTAAAGAAAAGATGTTTTCAAAATGAACTCTGACAAACGAAAATGTTATTGGGAAATTGTCTCAGTCTAATCATAATCTTTCTTTTATTTCCTAACACACACATACATGCTACCCCCCTCTCTCTCTTTCTCTCTCTCCCTCTCTGTATATATATATATATATATATATATATATATATATATATATATATATATAAATATATATATATATATATTTATTTATATTAATTGTCTAAAATAACTATCCACTGACACGTGTTTCGTCATCTACGACCTATCAGAGGGGCTGAATCTAGCAAGATTCGAAATTAGGACCCGTTGGCCAGAAACCTAAACCTCTACCCTATCTCATGCAACTTCTGGATGTATCAAGTTTATGTTATTTAATTGTTGTTTGTTTGCGATACTTTGGAGTGAATTCAATTATTTATACGAAAGTGCATTTTTACCTAAATGCGAGTTGAGAATAATTTTAGCTTTTATCAATTTGGTATTCCGAAATATTTCTGCCAAACTCGGGAATTCGGAGGGAATTTCGAACGGAATCCTTTATTTACTTGACAGGGGTACCATCAAAATGTCAAAATGGAAACATATTAAAGGTATTTGCAGCTTCTCTTCCATTTTTTTCTTCTGATGAGTTAAGGGCATATTAGATTCACTGATTGATATAATAATTAAGTGATTCATTTTGCGCTACGAAACAGATACTGTCAAGAATTGTAAATCTGAATTGAATTAAAGGAATAAATAATAAGATGGTCAACATCATGAATTTTGGAATATAATTTATTGTCATTTATTCACTATATTGCTCTGTAATTACATTGAGTGATTCATTTTGCGCTACGAAACAGATACTGTCAAGAATTGTAAATCTGAATTGAATTAAAGGAATAAATAATAAGATGGTCAACATCATGAATTTTGGAATATAATTTTTTGTCATTTATTCACTATATTGCTCTGTAATTACATTGAGCTTCTTAAATAAGGATTGGTATATATTATAAGAAAATATATTCCTACAGAAATACACACACACACACACACACACACACACACACACACACACATATATATATTTAATAATTATTATTGTAAATAATTAGGTCAGTCTCCTTAAGAAACTCGTTTCTTATCGTTGGATCACTTTCAGTTGAATTGAAGTCGGTCAATTTAACTTATGCGCAGATCATCATATAATGATTAGGTCACTCTAACAAACGTTAAAAAGCATTTAATAAAATAAATGTTTAAAATTCAACAGCATTTCTCGCGGTTAACGATAGCTTATTGGATTAGGTCCTTGCTATTGAAGCCAGGGGTGGCTTCTGTCGCCAGGTTCGAATCTATCGACTGGTATTAATCGTAACACCCTGTACTGATGATTCCCGAAAGGACGAAACACTAGTGTCTGTAGGTATTTAATAGTTATTATAGTATATATATATATATATATATATATATATATATATATATATATATGTATTTATTTATATATATGTATGTATGTGTGTGTGCGTATGTGTGAGTATGCGTGCGTATGTGTATTTAAATAGGTAAAGAGAAGATGGAGGCGGAGGAGAAGCGAGACGAATGAGATGTGATTGACGTGTGTACAGAGTAAAAGCTAAGGATGGTTAACACCCTTATTTTTTCAAAATGATATTGTCTGATTACGACGAGATAAAATCCTTAATAACCGATGAAACTCATTCCAAGAGAGAGAGAGAGAGAGAGAGAGAGAGAGAGAGAGAGAGAGAGAGAGAAAGAATGATGCCACATAATCATAGCTGCTAAACTGACATTATCACCCAGACCCTGAGTCATTCATTAATATAGAGCGACAACAGACTTTTTCAATGGCAGTCACATTGAATCAGCACATCAAACGTAAAATAGTATAAGTTAGCTTGCTACAATTTCTTGACCGGTTTTTTGACGGTTTTGGTTTTTCCATTTCTTTATCAAATCAGGTACTCAAAGAAGGAGGCCACGGAAGGTATCCAACATTAACAATAAAAGTAATGCTATGTTCGTCTATACGGCATAATCACGTTGACACATCGGCTCTCGTTAAACCGCCGGAAGTTAAGCAACGTTAAGCCTGGCCAGTACCAGATGGATGATTATTTGGGAATACCAGGCACTGTATGTATGAGAACGTCAATACGTCGTAAGTTCCTGCATCTAACTTGACCTCCAGCTGTTCTGCCGCTGGAGCAAGCCGGTTGGAACGAGAGTCTAGTTCTGCACAAACCAGCTTTACTTCGGTCGGACGAATTCGATGTTATGGGGCCAGCAGGATTCAAACTAAACACACTGCATCCGTATCTACTTCAACGGAAACACCTGTCGTTTAGCGTAGAATAGGCTAATGCTATCTCGGAGCCTTCCTTATTCTAGACTAGTTGATATACCAAGGATTGAGAGTATTGCCTTCCCTAATATGTCACTTATATAAGACAAGACAGATGCACGCATATCGTTCATAATGTGATTAGAGAAATTTCTTGTGTAATGGAAAGTAATAGCGCGTTGAAAGCAACACAGAGAGAAACTAACAATAAACAATGGTCTTTTCCGACTGATAACACTCGAAAAAACTTGAAGTACATAGTCAAAACTTTAACGGATTCTCGACTTCCATTGTTGCACTCGAACGTGTAGAACCATACTTCTCTTTGTTTGTTAACGTATATACTGTATTAATAGCTTAACTAATTTCTCCTAATTCAAATCAATAAAAACTAATTAGTTCGCTTACCATGCTCTATATTGAAATACTTCTTACTTATTATGAAAGGGATTACCTTCTATCTAATACAAATTTCTTTAGAAAATAATTTTTTTTTTAATTAACTAGATACTTATTAACTTTATTTTGTATTCATATAAGTAGACATTTATGATTTAAATTTTCCCCGGCTGGGACGCAGAAGTAATTTGTTTAGAATCAAGAGGTGAGGTTACCTCTTTCAGTGTGATAGACACGTAGATTTTGTTAGGTCATCAATCTAGGAAAAGAAAATCTCTGATGTAAAACATGTATTACTGACCTCACGAGTTATTGAATCAAACTACTGGAGATGAGAGGGCTACTTAGTCCTAGACAGCAACCTTCTTTGGACTCGCGACTCAAACAAATTATCCGGTTTGTAAACCTAAATTGCTTACTGACTAGGTAGGCTCTGCCTATGGCTCGGCTTCTCCTTTGTTCCTTAGGCAGACGCAGAGACGCAATCAGAGGCTTATCAGAGACACCCAGTGCTTTGCTTTGTTTCCTGATTAAGACAATGAACGCCGTCCCCCAACACTTTCTTTCATTGCTTTTTTCATCTCTCTGAAACCTAGCAACTCTGCAACGCTTGCTTGTCACTCATAACCATGCGATTAGTTTTAATCGTTCTTGTCTTACAGGTTGAGGGCACAGGTTTGACAGTTTGTCTGGTTGCTGATTCTGTCTGACAATACAGGAACCCTAACATTTCCTACATTTTGTAACATTTTGGTAGCGACTCGAATAATGGTCTACTCGTGTGTACATATTTAGCTTCAAGCTGACCAACTTCCGCCAACTCACTTTACCCCCAAAGTAAAATATTCTCATGAATGACATCCCCCCCAAAAAAGAACAACAAAAAAAAACCACATGTACAAATCAGACACCAATTCACTTCATTGTTTGAGGCTCACATTCGCAAATAGCTGATGACTTAGGAATAACCTAGATGATGTAGAATCTTTTCTCCTAATAAACTCCCCGAGTATTCTAGCATTAAGTGAAACCAACCTACACCCCTATTTCCACTCTAACTACTTTAACATAATAGGATACCCCATTCTTTGCCTTTAGAAATCAGACAGATATATGCATAGAATTGGAGTCTACATTCATAAGACCCTCCTTTTAACTAGAGAACACAGTCTAGAATGAGATGACCAGGTTTCATGTGCTTTAGACGGGCTTTATAACACTGCGTTAGCTACTTATACTTTACTTTATCATTTTTCCTCGAATCAGGACTGCATCCTAATCAACCATGTCTCTGATAGTATAGACACAGCACTCTTCTTAGACAAATGCCATATCTGAGACTAGCAACATCACGTCTATGAGAGAGAAGAAATTGCGGGCTCCAATCAAATTACAGATATGTTTCTACACTTTATCATGTACACCTATAGGTCGATAATTGCCGTGTGAGCGACACACGTGCTGCATTAAATGTCTTGGAAACGGCCCGCATAGGAAGATCTGTCGATTAGACGTCTTTCGTCAGATGAAGAGAAAAGCATATCTAAGATGTTTAATCTAGCTGGCTCGTTTTTCTCCCGGAATGACGTCATGTTCCTTGAGGGCTTGACATGGTTAGAATTTCCTCTCTAGATTCGCTTTGTTTATTAATGTAGACATTTAAGGCAGGCACAAAAAAACGACACACGACACAATGGTAATATATGAGAAATATAATTAACTATTTTTTTTTCAAGAAAATATACTTTTACAAAATCAATTTACAAATGATAATTAATTTTCACAATTAAAACTAGCTAACCTTAACTAGTGCTGAGGGAGGGAGTTCCCCCTCCTCTCATTTACGGAGAGACAAGAATATGTGCTCACCTAATGGCTGCCCGGACAAAAAGAGATCGAGAAAAGATAGGGAATTGTGGGATTGCATTCTGGTTGCTTATTTCTTTGTATCCTTCCGCTTACGGCAAAATCACCTCCTGGTCATGCTAGGGGGGGGGGTGTTAACAACCACCACAACCGAAGCAGTGTCTTTATTTCTAGGCCTAACTCAAATAACTTAAGGTATGTTACTCCTCCATACTTTAAAGATAGGAGTTATCTCCTTTAAATTAGCATTTCTTTTTTCCACTTCTACATTAATATTACTATACGTGACTTTCACATTATTATTAAAAACTAAAATGGAGTTACTGAATGCCGAAAAACTCTGAGTAGGCAAAAAAAAAAAAAAGAATAAAAAAAACGAACCGATAATATTTTATGTGGTATTATCTCTGAGTGTGTTACCTCAATAGCCTCGACAATTACTCGTTGAACAACGCTGGCATCGTCCTTTAGTCCCAGAACAAACTCATTTTTTCCGTAGGTGAACCCGACCAAGACACTGAGCCATTGACACACGAGTTTTCAGCGCTTACGCGCATGCCCGTCACATTTAATTTCTCCTACTTTTCTAGCTAATGTAACTTAAAGTTATATATTATATTCCCCTTATCATGTCCTCTATACTTATGAAACTAGATAGATTCATTTATATAGCTCCTCATGTTATTAGATTTTTTTTAAGAGTTCAAAAATGTTTTATTGACGTAAATGCTCATCTCTGAATTATCGCTCTTGGATAATGTCAAAGAAGGCGCTGTCCTGTGCAAAGGTATAGAAAACTCGTTCCGACCACGTTTGGAAAATTCAAAGGTGCACTCTCCGTTTTTTTTTTTCTGACGCGTTGTTCAAAGTACATAAAAGCTCCTCTCAGACACATGCCTTCTAAATCTCTAACTTGCTTTACTAGAAGGTTACGTTTACCTGACTTTAGTAACATAAACTCTCTGACAGAAAAACAAACGAACAAACAAACAAAAGAACTTACTTAATCGTTGTTCATATTTTTTCTGTCTATAACCCTGACAACATGTGTTATCGTACTGAAAACTTTATGTATTCATTCTTTCGTACTTATTTCTGTAGACGGCATAATCACGTTGACACACAAGTTCCCGACAGATCACCGAAGTTAAGCAACGTTGAGCCTGGTTATTACTAAAATGGGTGACCGATCTGTGAATCCCTTGCGCTGTATGTAGGAGGACATTGACACCTCCCTACAAGAGTTACAAAATCTAACGTTGTCATCTCCTCTAACGGGGATATACATGCGACTAGGGACCGCTTTTGAATTTTATATTCCCATGAAAACTCCTCCTTCGGAGGAAGTCGGTTAAACGCAATTAGAGTTAGTGCCGTTTCACACACACACACACACACACACTTATTTCTGTCGTTCTCAATGTGTGTGTTAAATGGTATACCGCATAACATGTTCTGTTATCTACAAATAAATGCATATGTTTCTCCACTATTGTAATTTTCTCTTTCTTCACGTGTGTGCTGTCCACGATAACACAGCATCCAACCCATCTGGTCGAGTAAGTCGGTTTCTTTTATTTTCTCGATCGAAATTCCATTCGATGTTTGGTTCGACTTTTAAAACTTCGATTAGCGGTAGCAAAACAGCCCTATCTTCTTTTGAGCAAGAGAACATGGCCGGGCTGTTAAGCCTCTTATTAAAAAAATCTTTTTTGCTGCTCATGAAAAAAGATAGGTGGGCAAGACCTCTGTCATCATGGCCTAATGGCTGACTCTGGTTGGCCTCTGTTATGGCTGGAGTGCTACTTCCAGACATAGGAAAATTTACGCAATTGGTTGCCTCTTCCCTCCTGCGAGTTATCATTTTGTGTGTTGTTATTTTTATAGATGAGTTCTTTATTTTCTACGGCTTACTATTTTTATTTTTTTTTTATTAAAAGCTGACCTCTAATAATAGAGGGGGCGACCCCGTCTATAACCCGAGAGATTAGCTGAATGGCTTAAGGAGAGAGAGAGAGAGAGAGAGAGAGAGAGAGAGAGAGAGAGAGAGAGAGAGAGAGAGAGAAGAGAGAGAGAGAGCACCATATTTTTAATATTTAGTCAGAGTTTACTTCTAATGAAAAGTTTCCTCATATCAAGGTCACTGACAAACCCTACACAGAGAGGCCGAAAACATCCGAATATGGTGTATAGTAGGCATTATCTGAACATGTGCGTTGCTAAATACGGAACATTATAGAATATTCACGGACTTTCACTATCATCGTTCGACCTCTTTTTTTACTCGCGAATTAAGACACTTACTAGCCAGAGGGCCGTCGCAATATGACACCGATTTTGTTGTCAATAAATACATATTATTTTGTGCAATAAACCCAACGAGCGATACTTTGCTCATGGGTCTCCTTCCGCAACTTTTGTCGGACGTTTGAGCGTTGAAATGTGCAATAAATCAAGCAGGCTTTTGCTTTCTGCGTCAAGTTGTAAAAAAAAAAAAATTAACAGACATTTTACAATGACGAATTAAACGTTTACAAGAGTTTAGGCGAAAGTCTCGCGATAGCTGGGAAAGATGAATAATGGCCATCACAAAGCGGAATTTAAAGAGTTTGTAACTGATTTTTGCTGAGACAGGTATAATATATATATATATATATATATATATATGTATCCAGTGGCAGCTGTTTTCTGTATCACGCCTCTTCAGTATAGCTAGTCAGACGAGTGCTTTAATATGAGAGGTAAAACAAATGTTTTGTAAGCTGTCCGGACGTGTTACACCCACGCCATCACTTGTACTACTTAGTAAGAGAAATTATACTTCCTATATGTATCTGCATTTTCATTATCGACTGCCGAGGAAGCTTTATATTTTTCATGCGTATCTATTCTTTCCATTATTATATTATATATACAAGAAATGTTGACTCAATTGTGGTGAACAACTATATATATATATATATATATATATATATATATATATATATATATATATATATATACATATTAAGAAGGTCCATCTCCAACAATAGAAACACCAATAACTACATTGTACACACGACCGACACATTGTCCAGACGATTAACGCAACACCTTTCAGATACAAGCTCGATTTGCCAGCACCTAAAACAACATGGCTGCTCACATTCCCAATTTAGAAAAATCCTAGTTGAAAACACAAAAATTATTCATATGGATCCAAAGTAAAAAAGACTAAAGAAGCACTGTATATAGGAGCTAAACCGCTAAAAATTAAAAATGTAGATATTGTGTGTGTGTATATATATCTGTGTGTGTGTGCACATATAGTTACAGTGGTATATCTCTATATATGTTGTAACGTAAATCTATAAATTAATTACATTAAAAAAACTGTAACTGCCATACCATTTTGTAAATCACACTTTTAAACCATTGTGTATTAATTTTAGTCACGTTCTTAACACGTTAAAAAACATATATTTTTTACACATGAGACACTTCACAATTTTAAGTAATTTAAATGTAATTTGATACGTAAGCATCCAGATTTTAAACAAAACAGAAATCAAAAACTGCCTGAAGGCGACTGAAGAAAATCAGTTGAAGGTACTTGTAAAAACCCCCAGATGGATGAAAATTATCGATACATATCTCTTCATACTCATCATCATGTCTTATGAATCTGAAGATTTACATAAATTCGACCGAGAACGACTATACGAAATATGGAGAAATTACAAAAAAATAACGCTCTACTGTTCAACACTGTATGTCTTAATGAAAACATGCTGTATAATAATATAATGTCTTAATGAAAACATGCTGTATAAATAGAAAATATATATGTGTGTGTGTGTGTTTGTGCGTGGGTGTGTGCGTGAGCGTGTGCGTATGTGTGTGCGTGTGTGTGCGTGTGTGTGTGCGTGTATGTGTGCGTGTGCGTGTGCGTGTATGTGTGTGTGCGTGTGTGTGCGTTTGCGTATGTGCGTGTGTGTGCGTGTGTGCGTGTGTGTGCGTGTGTGTGCGCGTGTGTATGTGCGTGTGTGTATGCGTGTGTGTGTGTTCGTGTGTGTGTGTGTGTGTGTGTGTGTGTGTTAAAAGAAAAAAATCAACATAAACTTAGCCCAATCTAAATAAATAATCATCTGATCTGATGAGGCCCGCACAGGGTGTTGGAATAAATTAATAATGAGATTGGGCTGTGTGTTTTGTTTTTTTAAGTTCTTATGTATGCTCTGCTCCACATTGAGCTCACATACTTGATATTTCCTACAGCAATTACCTGATCTTTTTGGAGCAACTCTTAAATCGGAATTTCAAAGTTAGATTTAAATAGCAACGCATCTTATACACCCATCGATATTTGATTCTGATTAATGCTTTCCCCTCTCTTAACTGTGCAACATGTCAACACCCCTCTTCCCATACACACTGGCCTAATGTACCGGGTTATTTGCATCTCACAGCGATAACGAATAATCACGTTTCCTTTAATATAATTAATCTTTTTGATCACTATTAAATCATTAAAAACGTCGCTGGTAATTTTAGTTATATTTCGTGATAAAATAAGTAAAAGAGATTTAATATTTTGTCAATCTAACCTACCTCATCTCGCCCGGATCGATAACGTTGTATTGAATCTTGTGCCTCTGCTCCCCAACTCCTCCTACTCCTCCTCCTTCTCCCTTAGAATCACCAAGACAGCAAGTCGTTTTTTTCGTTCTTTCGTCAAGTCACAGTCTTCTCATCTGCCAGCCTGCTCATTTGAAGACACCCTATTAACTGCACAGTTGAAATACATTTATAATGAGATATAGCTGGGTAAGCTTCTTATTGCTTTTCTTCTGTTAATTTTTATTATTGCGCTGCTACGCATTGAGTTCTCCTACTTAAGATTTCCCCAAGAAACTCTTGAATCTTTTACGGACATTCCAACTTCCGGTCGTTGAATATTTTCTGACTGTTTATTATGTATGCCTGCTGATTTGACTTTTATAGTTACTAAATTTTACAAACTTCTTGTGTTAATTGCAGGTGGCCTTGTAGCCGAATGCTAGTTTATGAAGGGTGACTTTATGACTTGGTTCGAATCTCCCAAATAGCAGTAATTATCATTTCCTACACTGATTACTGCGTAATTGTCTGTAAGTAGAAACCAATTGTCAATATTTATTTATGAGGCGGAAAACCACAGAAAAAAAGATAAGTTTGGTTTATGGTAAAAGAAGGCAAAAGACGGTTTGGTATCATTTGGCGTTAAGTAAAAATACAATTTCAAGTGGAATGCTTTTGGGGGCGAATTGGTTTGATTCTACGCCCAAATAAAGACTTTTATGTTCGTCTTGTGTGTTGAGAAAGAAAAGCACATCTATATGAACAGGATGGAAATTTCTCGCCGTAAACTTTATTTTTGAATCGATTAACCAAATTAACATGAAATTTGGAATAGTGTAAACCAATCAATGCAGACTTGTCATTATCGATTTTCTTTTGATGAGTTATCTAGCGGTGGATTATATAAAAAAAAACGACCGCAATTCGCTTGCACGCACGCACGCACACATACTCACACACACACACACACACACACACACACACACACACACACACACACACACACACACACACACACACGCGCGCGCGCGCGTGCGCGCGTACATACACATACACACACAAGATGGAGTACCGTTGTCACATCTGAGAAGGATCTGCTCAGAGCACCTTTTCCTGCCTTGACAGAGTACTAAGCCGTCTTCGAAATCTAGTGAGTGAGGACCTTTCGCCTATCTCACAGAAGAGACGTTGCGAGTCTATCTTTGCTCTATCGTTTTTTTTGATGGCAGATGCTTAACTGAACTTCAATCTATTGTCAACGCTGGAAAACATTCGAACAAATACTCGTCTCGCTACAACAACTGTTAATTATTTTCCTTACTTTCTTCGAGTGCCTAAAACTAAACGATAATTCCATAAGCAAAGTTTTCTTTCCTATAACTTTTCGTCTGTAGAAGCAATACCGCGGGACTGATTCCCATTTAACTATAAAATGGTCGTTTTCAAATCTTATATAAATAAGTTTTTATTGAGCCGTTCTCTTAAAATATTGCTGTGATATCTTCACCCTACCGATGATAGCGTATGTGAGGATTTAAAAAAATTCCATTTTCACCCCACACAAGGCACAGTGCAACTTTGATGTAGGGGGTAGCTATCGGGGACATATGTTGCAGGAATACTATGTAGGGAGTTAAACAGCAAGATGTCTGTTCACATTACACTTGAACTTCTGCATATCAGTACAGTTGGGAAAGCAGGAACCCGGAAGGAAGTTCCAAAGTCTAACAGTTCTGGGGAAGAAACTATTAGAGTAGGTTTTCTTACGTCTCGGGATTTTTACTGTGTAGGGGTGGGATTTTGCTGCTTGTCAAGTTTGTTGGGATATTTACGTCGAGGGGATACAAGGGCTTGTAGTTCATCAGAACATCCACCATTAAAATACTTGTAAAACACGCAGAGGGATGCAACATTTCCTCGGTGGGACAGAGGCCGAAACCTAGATGACAGTTCAGAGCACCTTTTCCAGCCTTGACAGAGTACTAAGCCGTCTTCGAAATCTAGTGAGTGAGGACCTTCCGTCTATCTCACAGAAGAGACGTTGCGAGTCTATCTTTGCTCTATCGTTTTTTTTTTTTTGATGGCAGATGCGTACCTGAGCTTCAATCTATTGTCAACGCTGGAAAACATTCGAACAAATACTCGTCTCTCTATTAGGTTGTCGACTTTGTTTTGAACCCTTCTAGGAGCGAAAGATTAATAGCAGATGCATCAGTATAAATGCAGCAACAATACTCCATACGTGGGCAACTGGTGATCTTGTAGAGGTACAGGATACCTTCAGGCGTAATTAGCTTTCTAGTACGGCAGAGATGGCCCATCTTCCTCGCAGCAGCCCTGGCAATGATCTCAATGTATTTGTTCTAACTCATGCTCCCTGTGAAGATTAAGCCAAAGAGTTAGAAAGAAGTACTTTCAGGTAATGTATCTTTAGCCATAGCTATTAGTGGTTGAGAAGGTTTCTTGTGATTATTGAAGGAAGCAAGCTTAGAATTGGCAGTATTGAATGTGGCCATCCATTGCTAGTAAGTACAAATAATAATAATAATAAGATGATTTCATTGTGTAGAATTATTTACTAGATTTTAATCAGTTTTGTATGAAGGTCACTTGGGATCGGCGAATATATTCTAATTTCGAAAACTTATTAGAATGCTTAAATGTGGTATTAATGCACTCGACTAAACGGCGTATTCGGAAAATCCTTTAATCGCGCTTAAGGATAGCATTCAAGTTAAAAGGGATTAGGAAAAGTAGAAAAGGAAACGAATGTCAGGACAAGTAAAAACTCTTTAGTAAAAAAAGTGATAAAAATTTTCTTGGGTGCAAAGAGGAAGTAAAAAGATAAAACATTCAAATAGCGAAACAATTAAAGACACAAAAAGTATACGAAAAAGTTTTTAATTGTGTATAAACATTTCAAGAAAAGAAAAGAAAAGAAAAGGAAAAAAAAAAGAAAAATTGCTGTGTTAGTCATGTTTAAGTCGTCCACAAACCTAAGGTATTACAAAATGAGTAGGGAGGGGATTTGTGTGTGTGAGAGAGAGAAAGAGAGAGAGAGAGAGAGAGTGAAAGAGAGGAGAGAAAATCGAGATTTAGGGAGAGAAATAGAAATAGTGTGAGAGTAGAGAGAGAGAGACAAAGAGAGAGAGAGAGAGAGAGAAAGAGAGAGAGAGAGAGAGAGAGCGAGAGAGGGGATGAAGGGTAGAGCGAGAGGCGTTGGGGTTTACCAAGAATTGTAAATTTCTTATGATAACTGATGTGCCACGCCCGACGTTCAAAAACCGCTGTTTCTTGAACGAAGTTTTTCAATTTGGCATGTCTCTCGAAATATGACAGCCCAGAAACAGCTGAGAAAAATACGAACAGTTTGCTTATTATTTAACAACGACAACAACAACAACAACAACTACTACTACTACTACTACTACTACTACTACTACTACTACTACTACTACTACAAAAAAAAAATAATAATGAAAATGTACGGTTGGGCTCCAATACTTTTTAAGCCGACAAATCAAACTTTGCTTCTTTTTTCATTTATTGTTGTGCCATATTATTTACAATAGAAGAACACGTTTCGCAACACTTTATTTCAACAATTAGTTACTCCGCAACTAATGTAACATTTTTATTAAACGAACAGTTTCGGACATACGCCCGTTACGTAAACGTGCTCTTGTGAACATATGCGTTATCGTCAGTGAGCGATCACGAAATAATTAACAAAGCAAAGTCTTTTTTTACATACGTACGCGATCGCTGGTCTCTCATTCTCCGATCGTTGCTTTTCCATGCGTGGGCGTTGTTGCTCTCGTTTTTGTGGTCTTCTGTTTAACTCAAGACGAACTTATGTATAGAAACACAACGGAGATTTGTTTTGGGTCTCAAAGGTTTTATTCAGAAAGTTTGCTCTTTGGGAGAGAGATCAGGTAAATAATTTCTTACCTATTTTCTTACTTAAAATGGTCGATGAACAAACAAGGTCTCAACACAATATTCACTTAGATTCTTTCTACGTTTTCAGACACATGTCATCTCTCTCGCTTTCCGAGCATGACTAGGTCGAAACTCTGTTTTATCCCCTGAACACGTGATATCATTTCTATGTAATATCCTTCAACACCTGATTTTCTAGTGCGTTTTGCATATGGAAGTAACTCTTGATATCCTTCTTCAATCACGCTTGCAACCCTGGGTCTATTTTCACTTGCCGCCATGTTATCTTGACATGTACTACGTAACCATCACCGAAATTCATGCTCTACTTTCTGGCGTAGGGTCCAGATATATAACACTAATGATATCAAACATTTTGCGATACTTACCTAAAAAAGCAAGAGGAATACATATTTTATTTAAAGCATATACAAAAGGTATTATGTAGGGCTAATAATAATAATAATAATAATAATAATAATAATAATAATAATAATATACCAAAGTAAAGCAAATATAGATTGTGTGGGAAAATATACGAAACGGTTTATCACATAATTTTATAGAAAAGTAGACTATAGTCATGCACACTGAAATCGTTTTTATTATTAGCTCACAAAGAGCTTTCACATAGGCCATCAAAGACCTCTCCTTGAAAAAAACTTGTGGTGTTCCCTGAAAGCTGAGTGACTAAAAGTCTCCCCAGATTTCTAGTACTTTCTACCTCTTTCGATAACATCTGCAAATAAATTTGCGTTATCGCAACAGTCACTTGCCATTGATTTCTCGTTGGTAGCGGCCATTTGTCTTTACTGGAATTCGAGTGGCAATAAATCTCCCCAAGGTCTCACTTCTCTTCGCACTTGTTCTGCGGAGGTCTAGCCAGTGCTCTCTCCTCGGTCTTTTTTTCCTCCTTGACTCTACACGGCTATTCGGTCTCACTATTTTTTTGGGGGAGGAGGTGGAGCAATGATGTGGTAATGGAGGGGTATAGGGGTGGAGTTAGAGAACTTATTGGTATGCAATTTTAATGTTCTTGGTTCCATGTAGCCCTTCACGTTTTGCCTCTGCAGCAGTTTGTTTCACCCGCCCTTGTGCTTATGTTATTATTATTATTATTATTATTATTATTATTATTATTATTTACAAAGCGTTCTCATCGATTTGTGTTCCCTAGAATATGAGTGGCAATAAGCTTTCCAATATTCCCAATATTCTCCACTTCTTTCGATAACTATTACAAATCACATTACGTTATCGCAACAGCCACTTACCTTTGATTCATCGCTGGCAGCGACAATTGGTCTTCACCTAGGATTTGTGTGATTATAAGTATCTCTAAACTCTGCGCTCTTCCAGTGTAGGTCTGATTAATTCTTACCATCCTTTGTCATTCTATCCTTCTCTAGCCTTCATAATTATTTTGCGCGGTACAAGTCGACACTGATGCCTTTATTTAAGGGGAAAGTTTAAAGCTTTTGAGCAGTTTCAGTTCATTTGGTTTACTGTTGTGTTCTTTCCTTGTTTACGTTTGACATCTGTTACAGTTTCCATGTGGCTGGTAGGTGTCCGTAGTTTATGTGGGCTGGTAGCCGCATTATAGGATTTTCCACGAGGTTCCAGCTGTTTTCATTATTGCTATCTGTTGTACGGTTTCATTTATCCATTTGATCCCAATTTCTCTTAAGTTCTTCTTTCCAAATTTTTGCAACTATTTTTAAGACCACTCAAGGATAAAGATTAATGAGAGACTGGTAGATTGTGAGACAACACCTTGATAATTAGTAATGGCGGAACTTGGCTAGGGTTTCATTATTTAAGATGGTTGCTCAACAAAAAATTATTTACATTAGGTTTGAAAAAGGAGAAATCAATGGCAAGCGGCTGTTGCAATAACAAAAATTTATTTGCACATGTTATCAAAAGAGGTAGAGAGTACTAGAAATCTGGGCGGACTTGTTGTCACTCAGCTTCCAGAGAACACCACAGGTTGTTTTCAAGTAGGGATTTTTGATGCCATGTGTGAAAGCTTCTTGTGAGCAAATAATAAAAACGATTTCAGTGTGTATGACTATAGTCTGCTTTTCTATAAAGTTATGCAATTAACCGTACTGTATTTTTTGTCCACATAATCTATATTTGCTGTTTTCATAGATTTCAGATAGGCTGTAGCCATGGAATTTTCGTTTCGCGGTTGAACTTTTTTTTTTACAAAATTTCAAGTTTCGATTCTCTAAATTTGATATATGTATCTGATTCGTATGCAACATTTTCGTCTGATTAAATAAAAAAAAGTTTTGAGTTATTAACTTTGCCATTGGATGCCCTCATGAATACTACATATGAGCAAGATCCAGATGAGAGTTTTGTCCCATCCTTACGCTGTCAGGCGAAAGAAGTATAAAATTTCGCGAATGACTTAGGTTCTAGGTCTTGCTAGGATATGAAGAAAAGTAGATAAGCTAGGTTACATCTTTGAAATAAAAAACAAAAACGAACAATGTTATATATATATATATATATATATATATATATATATATATATATATATATATATATATATATCCTTCTTTTATTTTTAGTCGTCATCAATTTTCCTTTTCTCCTTGGTCTTTTTTTTAATATAAAATGAATTCCGAAGGAATACGTCTTCCCTTCATGATTGCCTTAATAATGTTTTTTACCTCTAAGAAAATCATGAAATATATATATATATATATATATATATATATATATATATATATATATATATATATATATATAATTAGCAAAGACTAAATGGATTATGTTGTGTAGTTTCATCACCTGGTATTCGCGACTTTAACGGCATTATTTTCTGTTAACATTTAAAAGGTGTATGTACATAAAAGTGTATATATATATATATATATATATATATATAAATGCTTATACATATGATATTTTAATTTATGCAAGTTTCATATTATTATACTAAAGCCAATATTCTATTGATTATTATATTGTACCAAATATATCGTAGTCATTTCAAAAGTAAAAGTAAATGTAACTTGAGTGTCATCGTTGAAATTAAAACAATAAAACTAAACAGACACACAGACACACATATATATGTATATATATATATTGTGTGTGTATATATATATATGTGTGTGTGTGTGTGTGTGGTTATAATATTTTTATTAACAAATATTAGCAGTTATTTTACACTTATAGTGTTTTATGCTGACGCAATCATCATTATAAGAAATCATAATTACTATCAATTGGGAAATTCGAACTCACCCTTACACCTAGCAGCTGTGTTAGAAAATTCATAATGACTGGTTTATTAATTTAAGAGTTTATTATAAATGAAAAAAACATTTCGTTCATAATAAACCCTTAAACTAATATACAGATCATTATCATAATTATAACAGAGCTGTTGGGCGTAAATGTGAGTCATGTGGCTTATATTTTGTTTGATTTAGTTCTATAGAAAAAGACAGAAGGGGTAAAAATTCTCCTTTCAAATTCAGACACCCTCCAATTTGTGTGAATGTTAAACAATAGCTATTATTGATTAATAATCCCCGAATTTCAATTTCTTTGCAGTATTTTAAAATGAATTTTAGGACACAGCCGCCATTTAAAAATTGATGTTTCTCGCATTTGCATTAAATTTGATCCATGTCCATTTTACCCCAATTTATTTATTTTTATTTTATTCAATTTTCAACCCAAACAAGATACAGTGCCACTTTGAAGTAGGGGGCTCCTATCGGGGACATAACTTGCAGGGGTATTATGAAGGGAGATGAGTAGCAAGATGTCTGTTCATAATACGCTTGAACGTCTGCATGTCAGTACAGTTGGGAAAGCAACAACTCGGAAAGGGAGTTCCAAAGTCTAGCAGTTTTGGGGAAGAAATAACTATTGGAGTAGAATGCTTTCTTACACCTAGGGATCTCTACTGTGTAAGGGTGGGATTTTGCTGTTTGTCGAGTTTGTCGGGGGTATTCACGTCGAGAGGGTAAAAGTGCTTGTAGTTTGTCAGAGCATTCACCATTAAAATACTTGTAAAACAGGCAGAGAAATGCAACATTTCGTCGATGGGACAGAGGCTGAAACCTAGATGACAGTTCAGGACATATAAAGTTGGCGACTCTTTTTTGAATCCTGTCCAGGAGTGAGAGACAAGTAGCAGATGCACCAGCCCAAATGTGACAACAGTACTCCATATGTGGGCGAATTGTGGCCTTATAGAGGTACAGGATACTTTCAGGCGTAAGAAGTTTTCTAGCATGGTAGAGGGAACCCACCTTCTTCGCAGCAGCCTTAGCAATGCTCTCAATGTATCTATTCTAGTTCATGTTCCCTGTAAACGTTAGGCCGAGTAGTTTAAAGGAAGTACTTTCAGCTAATGTGTTCTTGACCATTGCTATTGGTGGTAGAGAAGGCCTCTTGTAATTATTGAAGGAAACAAGCTTAGTCTTGGCAGCGTTGAATGTGACCATCCATTTTTGTCCCCATTATTAAAGAAAAAATTCCCTGGATTACAATTTTCATTAAGCCCCCCTCCAACTTAAACCTTAAATTTTAGATATATTCTAGAATTGATTAAATTTAATCAAAATTGAAATAAGAATTCTAGAAAGAAATTCCACAGGGCAAATTTTACTTACTTAATATTTGCTTGTTTCTTATTGTTTACCAAATAAAATGAAATGCGAAAAAAAATATTTATATATTTATGTTGTGTAGTTTTCGTCTCCTGGTGAGCACGACTTTAGCGTCACTAATTGCCATGTCTTTCTATTCCATCTGAGAAACGCAGAACTGATAGCGGAAATGAAAACACGTCGGGCAAATCCCTCGTTAAAGAAAACTTGGATATGTTAACGTTATCCAGATGATAAAACTTAAATGGAGTGGCGGGTAGAAATTAATATATGTCTAGTTTTTCATGAGTTTAGTTATGCATTATGCTAAATTGGCAAGATACGTTTTCAATGTAATGTTACCGAATTATATACAAATCTCTCTATTTTCCTCCTTCTCTCTCTCTCTCTCTCTCTCTCTCTCTCTCTCTCTCTCTATATATATATATATATATATATATATATATATATATATATATATATATATGTATTAGTTAAGGGACGATTCCAATATTTTCCCCGATTCCCATTCTGATACAATTACCGATTCCAGTTCTTTATAAATCTCTAATTATTTAACATCAAGATTGTTACTTTCCTTGATTTTCGTCAAAGCACATGTTCAATATGCAGATATTTTCTTAAACATCAAAATACACTTGTGGAGGATGATCTATCGATTTTAGCTTTAAAATCAATCAATATTTATTATTTTATCGTTATAACCAGCAATGGAAGATTTTACTTTAAACAAATCAATTAAAAAAAAAAAAAATACAATTAAAAAAATCATTTTGGCATCGGAAAATATGCATCATTTTTTCCGATTCCGACACTAATTTCGATACCAGCAAATCTTCCATATATATATATATATATATATATATATATATATATATATATATATATATATATATATATAATTATGTTACCTTTAACAAAACTTATCAAGATAAGAAAAGCTCAACACTATTAAGAGGAGCAAACAAATATAGAACTTTATTATATCATCAGAACAATAAGCAAAAGTAAAGGGATGAATTAAGAAAAAAAAAACTCTTTAGACCATGACATTTCCAAGCTAAATGCTTCTCATCAGAAAAAAGTAGAGCCATAATTACACAATTATTTCATCAAGCCATTTTTTTTTGTATATTTGCATTTTGTATAATCCTGGCCCTTCTCTTCTACCCAGAAGCATTTAGCTTCGAAAGGCCATGGTCTAAAGAGGTTTTTCCTAATTTTCCCTTTTACTTTTCCTTATTGTTCTGATGATATAATAAAGTTATATATAACTTTTATTTCTCATCTTTCACTTAATATATATATATATATATATATATATATATATATATGTGTGTGTGCGTGTGTGTGTATGTGTGTGAGTGTGTGTGTCTGTGTGTAAGTATAATATTTTTAAATAAATATTAATAATTATGTTTTTATTTACAGACACTAGTGTTTCATCCTTACGCTATCATCAGTGTAAGAAGTTATAATTACTGCTGATTGGGACATTCAAACTCAGTCACAAAGTCTTCCCTGGCTTCTTAGGCTAGTATTCTATCTCAAGGCTACTGAAAATTAATACAAGAATTGAGAGAAACTAAGTGCCTATCAATGTCAAGACGGTGGGCATACATAGTAAACAGTCAGAGAGTATTCAACAACTGGAAATCGTTGAAATGCATTTATACTTTTTGAAGCTATCGTAATATCAAATCTAAGAAACCTCCAATAAATAACTTTACGTATGAAAAGAGTAACATCATTTTAAAATGTTGAACGTATCTATCATATGCCATTAATTCTGGTTCGCTGAACTTTAAATTGTAAGCGTTTTTCTGGAACTGTGCACATTTGTTGTTTTAACGTTTAACGACTTCGCATGTAGCGTTTACGACTGTTTTATTTTGAATTCATTTTTTGCCACAGTTTTTTGTTCATTTGTTTTTCGTCATTTAAATGATTCGACGAAGAATCGGAAGTGTTCCTGATATTTATAGAACATTCTTTATTTTTTTTTTATTTTAACACAAATAGATGATTAGAAAAAAAAAACAAACAAACTATAATGATCTATTAAAATAATGCCGTATTCCTGTCTGTTTGTTTGTTTGTTCATAATTTGTCAATATATACAAAAGGTACACTTAATTTATTTAATGCGAACTATTATCTTCATCTTTCTTAGTTCTTGTTTCACGACGTTTCGGCCAGCTATTTCTCTGGCCTCGTCAGGTGGTAACCGCGACATGATAGGAACTCCGAATCTCCAACTACATCCTCAGCAATTACTGACATCCATAGTTGTTGTCGTATCACCACGTTTTGGCCAAGTAAGCCTCTGGCTGGCTTTGGGTAGTATTGAAACCGCTATCTTCTACAATTCTCACCTGGAACCGTAGAGATTCAACGTCTCTATCCACTCTAATCTGAATCTTTACGGTTCCAGGTGAGAATTGTCTGAAAATGGCGGTTCAATCCTACCCAAAAGCGGGCCAGAGGCTTACTTGGCCCAAAACGTGGTAAGACGACAACAACTATGGATAGCAGTAATTGCTGAGAATGCAGTTAGGAGATTCGGAGTTCCTATCCCATCGCGGTTACCACTTGATGAAGGCCAGAGGAATAGTTGGCCGAAACGTCGTGAAACAACAACTAATAAAGATGAGGACAATAGTCCGCAATAAATAAAAATTAATAAATAATAATCATCTAAATAATGAATTCCAATTAAATAAAAAGGTACAATGTTTTACAAATAGATTTTAATACTGAAAACGGACTCTTATATACTTTTATAACTGCATGACTTTTATATAAAGGAAGCAACATTCAAGAGGTTATTGTACTAAAGAAAATATGTTTTTTTTTATAATTAATTCTCAATTTTTAATGCAAATTAGTAACATATAAAGTTCATTCATTTAACTTATTTTTGATTTCATCTACATTTATTTTATTTCATTTTTAATTATTATTATAACCGACATTCGTTGCGTTTAAAAAAAACAGGCATTTTAAATTTAGTTATGAGTTACTTCCCTTTAAGTCATGAGATTTTGTTTCCCTATTTTAATTTCATAGATGAAGATGACTGTTTTTTTGATTTCATAGATGAAAATGACTGTTTTATAATTTCATAGATGAAGATGACTGTTTTATAATTTCATAGATGAAGATGACCGTTTTATAATTTCATAGATGAAGATGACTGTTTTTTTAATTTCATAGATGAAAATGACTGTTTTATAATTTCATAAGTGAAGATGACTGTTTTTTAATTTCATAGATGAAGATGACTGTTTTATAATTTCATAGATGAAGATGACTGTTTTATAATTTCATAGATGAAGATGACTGTTTTATAATTTCATAGATGAAGATGACCGTTTTATAATTTCATAGATGAAGATGACTGTTTTATAATTTCATAGATGAAGATGACTGTTTTATAATTTCATAGATGAAGATGACCGTTTTATAATTTCATAGATGAAGATGACCGTTTTATAATTTCATAGATGAAGATGACTGTTTTATAATTTCATAGATGAAGATGACCGTTTTATAATTTCATAGATGAAGATGACTGTTTTTTTAATTTCATAGATGAAAATGACTGTTTTATAATTTCATAGATGAAGATGACTGTTTTATAATTTCATAGATGAAGATGACCGTTTTATAATTTCATAGATGAAGATGACTGTTTTTTTAATTTCATAGATGAAAATGACTGTTTTATAATTTCATAGATGAAGATGACTGTTTTATAATTTCATAGATGAAGATGACTGTTTTATAATTTCATAGATGAAGATGACTGTTTTTTAATTTCATAGATGAAGATAACTGTTTTATAATTTCATAGATGAAGATGACTGTTTTATAATTTCATAGATGAAGATGACTGTTTTATAATTTCATAGATGAAGATGACCGTTTTATAATTTCATAGATGAAGATGACTGTTTTTTTAATTTCATAGATGAAGATAACTGTTTTATAATTTCATAGATGAAGATGACTGTTTTATAATTTCATAGATGAAGATGACTGTTTTATAATTTCATAGATGAAGATGACCGTTTTATAATTTCATAGATGAAGATGACTGTTTTTTTAATTTCATAGATGAAAATGACTGTTTTATAATTTCATAGATGAAGATGACTGTTTTATAATTTCATAGATGAAGATGACTGTTTTATAATTTCATAGATGAAGATGACTGTTTTTTTAATTTCATAGATGAAGATAACTGTTTTATAATTTCATAGATGAAGATGACTGTTTTATAATTTCATAGATGAAGATGACCGTTTTATAATTTCATAGATGAAGATGACTGTTTTTTTAATTTCATAGATGAAAATGACTGTTTTATAATTTCATAGATGAAGATGACTGTTTTATAATTTCATAGATGAAGATGACCGTTTTATAATTTCATAGATGAAGATGACTGTTTTTTTAATTTCATAGATAAAGATGACTGTTTTATAATTTCATAGATGAAGATGACTGTTTTATAATTTCATAGATGAAGATGACTGTTTTATAATTTCATAGATAAAGATGACTGTTTTATAATTTCAAAAATCGAAAATATGGTCAACTGTCAGGAAAATCGTAACAACTTAGAATATTTGGTGTATCTTAAATAGTACATCACTAAACCGTACGCCCGGCAATACTGTTTTTTTTGTACCTGGCGACGCCGGGTATGTACTGCTAGTATATTATATTTTAGTGAATCCTCATATAACTCTTTCGCCATCTCACGACTCTTCAGTGTTGCTAGAAACATGATTCCAATATTATTGAATTTTGATGCAGTGCACATTCTTTGTCTCCCATCCTGCTACTGTATCTAGTTTGGCCTGTTTACTTGACCTACTGCCTATATTTGCTTATTAAAGAATTTTTTTTATCCCTTCATGACTGCAACATTTGTAAGCAGTCTGTTGTTTTAAATGAATTCAGATTTGCGGAAAATAACAGTGACTTCCGCTTTGAATCAGATTCGCAGCATCGTTAGGAATTAAAGAAACTGGGTGTGACTTAAAGACAATTCAACGAAGGGACACCCTTTTGTGTTTGGCAGTTACTATTAACACGTTTAGCTTTCCTTTATTCACACACACGTATATTAAAAAAAATTTTTTTTACATAGGCATCACAACTTATCAAGGCCCAGAGACCACTCGAGGATGAGGCTTAAGAGTGTACAGTAGTCAATTGAACAATATAGTAATTGTTAGTAATAGAAATTCGGTAAATTTGTTAACTTAAGTGGAACGGCTCATCAAGAACTTGTTTATGTTGGACTTGAAGACAATTAGATTGTAGTCAGCTGGAAAGCAGGAGAACGGAGGACAGTTCAACAGGCGTGCAGTTCTAAGAAAGAAGCTTTGTTCATGGAACTACGTTTAGTTTTAGGCATAGATAAAGAGTGGGGGAATTATTGATAGTGTTTTCAGCTAGACGAGTGTTTCGTGTGAAAGTTTGGCAACAAGGGACCATAGATTGAAGCTCAGTCGAGCACTTGCCATGAAAATAACGATAAAGTGGAGAAAACTCGCAACATCTCTTCTGTGAGTAAGAGGTTGCAAAGAAGAGAAAAGGACATCTCCTACGAGGCTACGAAGTCTATTTTGAACTCTATCAAGGCAGGACAAGTCCTTTCTAGCAGCTCCTGCCCATATGTGGCAACAGTACTCCATCCTTTGACGTACCTGGCTCTTATATAGATAGAGAATTGCATCAGCATTGAGATATCTACTGGATCGATAGAATGATCCCACCATTTTTCCAGCAGCCTTGGCAACAGATTTAATGTACGTGTTCCATTTCAGATCAGAAGCAAAGGTCAATCCCAGAAGCTCGTCAAAACATGAGGCCTCCCCAAGACGAGAGCCATTCATTTCAATTGATGCCAGATGTGGATCAGAGCGTTGATGATGTAAAGATAGAAGTTTGGATTTAGAAACATTAAAAGTAACCAGCCACTCCTTTCCCCATTGTACTACGTGCTCAAGATCAGAGGAGAGAGAATCAGAGAGAATTTGTTCGTTTACGGTTTTAAATGTGCTACCATAGATAGTAGTGTCATCAGCACAAATGATGTAAGGATGTGATTTGGAAGATCATTAATGGAAATCAGGAAGAGAGTTGGGCCCAGGATGGAACCCTGAGGGACTCCAGCATTAATACTGTGAGCTTCTGACTTCTGCCCATCAACTTATGAACCTATCAGAGAGAAATGATTTAATAATTGAGAAGACATTTCCAACTATACCATAGGTGGAGATCTTGTAAAGTAAACCTTTATGCTATACCCTATCAAAGGCCTATGATATGTCAAGAGCAATTGCCCCAGAAAGGTTGCCTCTGTCGAGCGATTCGCTAATTCTATGAGATGTAACTGTAAGCACATCTGCTGTAAATCTAGCAGAACGGAAACCATATTATGTGTCACTAAGAAGGTTATTTTTGCTGAGATGGTTGATTACTTCTCTATTTAACACAGATTCCAGCAACTTAATCATGACGCACAGGAGAGTTATTGGCCTGTACTGAGAGGGAGATAAGCAATCACTTGAATTCTTAAATACAGGGCATACTGATGAGATTTTCCAGGGTGATGGGAAGCAATTCTCCTTAAGACAACGTTTAAACAGTTTTGTAAGTATGGGCGCTAGTTATGGTTGGAGTTTTTGAGCACTATAATTGGAATACCGTCAGAGCCGGTTGCTTTACTGGAATCAAGGTTTTTGATTAGCTTGGCAACATCACGAACATATATTTGTATATAAAATAGGGTGTTTTCTGATACAGGAGGAAATATTGGGGGTTGGCGGCCTTGGTCGCAAAGGGTAGAATTAGCTGCAAAGTTCTTGGCAAAGAGTTTGGCTTTGTCTGATGCTGACGAGATTAACTCAGGTCAATTGATGATAGTTGAGATAGCGCACACCCTTCTGTTCAGGATTCTGTTTGCTATTTGCCAAAACTGCTGGGAACCAAGCCGCTGCTCAGCTACTTTGGACTTGACGGACTGAGCATATAACTCTCTTGCATTCTTGATTACTTTCTTACAATGGTTGCTGGCAGTCCTGAAAGCAGCTTTAGTATCTATTACGTTGGAAACAGTGGAAAAAGTAATTTCTGTGCACAATAGCAGCAGCACATTCTGGAGAGAACCATGGCTAGCTGTTAGGTTTTATCTGTTATTTGATTCTAGAACATGTATGTCTTTATTTGGTTTAGTATTAATTATATAGGCTATTATAGTTTAGGTTTATAATCTAAAGTAATTCGAAACTAAATAAGTATTAATTATATAGTCTATTATAGTTTAGGTTTATAATCTAAAGTAATTCGAAACTAAATAAGTATTAATTATATAGGCTATTATAGTTTATGTTTTATAATCTAAAGTAATTCGAAACTAAATTAGTATTAATTATATAGGCTATTATAGTTTAGGTTTGTAATCTAAAGTAATTCGAAACTAAATTAGTATTAATTATATAGGCTATTATAGTTTAGGTTTATAATCTAAAGTAATTCGAAACTAAATTAGTATTAATTATATAGGCTATTATAGTTTAGGTTTATAATCTAAAGTAATTCGAAACTAAATTAGTATTAATTATATAAGCTATTATAGTTTAGGTTTGTAATCTAAAGTAATTCGAAACTAAATTAGTATTAATTATATAGGCTATTATAGTTTATGTTTTATAATCTAAAGTAATTCGAAACTAAATTAGTATTAATTATATAAGCTATTATAGTTTAGGTTTATAATCTAAAGTAATTCGAAACTAAATAAGTATTAATTATATAGGCTATTATAGTGTATGTTTTATAATCTAAAGTAATTCGAAACTAAATTTTTACTTGTATTGTTGCATCATGTTATTAGGAATTATCGAATTAGTTAAAATTTATTTAGAAACTACTGAATCTGGTTCCGTAACTTACTAATACGGAGACATTTTTAAATAAGTACTTAAAATAATATAGGCAACTCTAGTTGTTTTAGTTTTTGTTCGTTTTAGCTCAAATGATGAGCCTATTAAACGACGTGGTTATTTACAAAAAAATTAAACGTAATATATTTCAGGCAACGCCGAGTTGATACAGCTCGTACAATTAAGCTGCCCCCACACATATGCACACGGACATGCACGCACCCCCCACACACGCATATATATGCGTGAAAAACATTTTAACATTACTGCACTGGTTTCATACCGGGTCGGTTGATGGTAAGTTTACACACATACACACACGCACACACGCACACACGCACACACACTTATATAATGAATATCTAGTGTAGCTGTAAGTCGTGGGGGAATATAACAAAAAGAACAGTCAGAAATAAGTCATACACCATCCATTATGACTATAACATTTCTCCAGCTACGTACCTAGAAAACGGAGCTGTTTAGTCTGATATAGTGATATGGGACAAGAGGGAGAAAGAGTAAGTGTAGGTAATAATGCTGGGCTTAAGAGAGTTGAGAGAGAGAGAGAGAGAAAGAGAGAGAGAGTATAACAAAATATAACAAGGTCTTATGTACGATATGAAAAGAAACTGGAATTTTAAGAAGGTCTCCATAATTCCAATAATTACAGAAGCAACCGGACTTATGAACAATTTCAAAAACTACCTATCGAATATACCCGGTGAACCAAGTGCATGAGAAATACTAACATTTTCACCCAAAAGAACGGTTAGAATTTTAAAAAAGATCTCTTGGTTGGAGTGACTGAAATAGTGGGTGAATTTCTAGCGTCTGGGATCTCTATGAAAACAAAACGATTAAAAATTAAAACAGTAGAGAATTATGTGTATATGTGTGTGTGTAAACCTGTGTGGATGATGATAAACATTATATATATGTGTGTGTGTGTAAACCTACCATCAGTCTCTCTCTCACTCTGTCTCTCTGTCTCTCTCTCTCTATATATATATGTGTGTGTGTGTATGTGTGTGTGTGTGTGTGTGTGTGTGCGCGCGCGCACGCACGCACGTGTGTGTGAGTGGAAGTGGAAGCCTAACATCAACCAGGCCCGGTACGAGAGCGGCGAAGTAATTTTAAAATGCCTATTTAAAAGCGTTTTATTTACTTTTTATTACAAAGTCACTCTATAGAGTAGAGGAGAATCGTAGACAAAAAAAATCAAACAAACAAACAAAACAAAAACAAATCAAAACAAAACAAATGCAGAAATAATGGACATGGCTGGATACAAGCGATCACTTCTCAATACCATCTAAGAAAGGCAGCTCAAATGTTCCGACCATATAATCATATCTGACGCACTAGAAAAACTGTTATGGAGTGACAAAATAAGCGAAACAAGAGCAATGACATCAACTGGATAAATGTAAGTGCACTTTGCATACTAATTAAACACCTCAAAACGATGAACTAAAATAGCCTATGGGTCTAATACGCTTGGAATTGGAATATTAATATATGCCTACGAGAAGTACTGTCGTAAAGCAGCGCCACATAAGGAAACTAACCACATAATTGATCCCAAACGATAACTAAGTACTCGAACTAGAGGGCTTCGGCAACGGAATGCTTCATTAATATATGCTACTATGTACTTATATGAAACCGCGCCGGTACGTCGCGTCACCCAGTAAGCCCTTCTTCAGTGCGTTCGTGGAATCGTCTTTGCTGCAATGTCCACAATGCCGGATCTTCTGTGATCGTCTAGAGATTTCGTCTTCGGAGATACCGGGTGCTCGTTGACGGAAGCAGTTTCACAAGTAAAAAATAATAATAATGAAAACATCAGCACATCAAAGAATTTTGAATAACAAAGACTTCGGAGATTGGGTTATATAGAATGTATTAAAAGAAACCATAAAAGCAATATATACAAACATATGTACAGTTTGGAGTATGATTTTGTAAGCAAGCATTTAAACTTCTAAGTGGGGCTTCCACTTGCTGGAATTCACAAGTCTATTAACTTAACCCTTTTTAGTTATCGGGCAATAGGCGAGGGGGAGAGAGAGAGGAGAGGTGATGTGGCTGGACTCTCGGACTTGCTCTGTTTTTCTCAGAGTTCCCAGACTCTCTCTTCTGCTTCTACATCTGAATCTGTTTAAATTCTGACTTTCTTGGTCTTTATATAGTAGAGCACTAGGCGGGGCGACAATTACCAATTCCTTCCCGACCAATCAGAATACTCAATAACCAATTCGTCTGATTCTCTCTCATTGGATAATTTGACTGATGACAAAAAGTGGCCACCTCCCACAATCCAAGAATAATTCTAACTCCTCCTCGATCAACCAAAAACGCCCGATGGAAAATAACCAGTTTTCTCTCATTGGATAATTCGGAAACTGCGTAATACGCGATAACCGCGTAAGTAAGAAAACTGCGTCCAGAAAAAATGCTTCGTGAATTACTTCAAATCAAACCGAAAACTTAGGCAAATAAGCAACTGCCAAGATAAAATAATACCAATACCACCCCACTGCGATAGCTTGACCACACGGGTCCATACTTCCCCCGCCTTCCTTTACAACCACCCTACTCCCTTCCTTCACCACATCTCCCTCCCAAACCTCTACTGCTCATATTCACAAAAAATAAACTCCACTTTCTATCGGAGCGTAAACCACACCCGAATATATTTTATAAAAAACAGACAATTTGCACACACACACACACACACACACACACACACACACACACACACACACACACACACACACACACATATATAAGTGGAAAAAGTCAAAATATTGTAGAATTGTAATTTAAAATATTTAATTCAAAACAAGGAATACGAAATAAAGGTGAAATGTTCTTTATTTCATAGAGTTTCAAAGATAGACTTTTCTCCTCAGCGGTGTAAACGTAAGAAAAGGTAAATATAGATAAATATCTATTTTTTCTGGTTGAATCAATATTTGAAAACAGTCGAGAAATAAAAGTTGAAAGAAAAATAATGTTCATAGGAAAAATAGAAATGAATACGCAGCAAAATCTAATAAGTGTGGTTGCAAATATCCAGCGAAATTCCAAAGTTCGCAATAGGTGTCGCGTTTTGTAAATCAAGAATCGTTCAGTAAAATATCCTTTGGGATCTCTTTAAAAATATTCGGGATTTGAGAAGGGATGAAAAATCTGTGTATACTAATCCTGCCGGGAAGTGCGGGAGTAAAATCTAGTCTTTGGAATCAAATGTTCTTGTGTAGAGAGGCATACGAGTCCCTTTTTATTAAATATAGAGTTCAAATGAAAAAGAGATAAAAAGTAAATAAAAAAAACTAGATATGGAGCGCTGGCCATGGAAGGCTGTTTTGCCAATGTCGTCTCGCTCCATATCTAGTCTACTTTTGATTTTAGAAAATTATTATTATATATAATGGCTTGAATTAAAGTTTATAATTAAACAAGTTCGATAGCCATTAGTCACGTGTTCTCGTGTAATGAATGAATGCGTGAATGTAGAATTGACATGAAATTCTTAAAGATAAAATAAAATAATCGAAAAATGAGCTGAAATGACTTAAATAAACAAAAAGTAAATGACTTAGAATGATTTTAATGAACTTAAGGATGAATTAAATGACCCGGAGAATGACTTGAATGGCTTTGAGACTGACTGGCTGTAAAGTGGGTTACATTAAATTAATACAGAAAAGTGATCCCCCACTTTATATCACAAATTTACAAACATAAGTACAGCATGTAGTAAGAAAGATACTACACTTTGATCTTGGCCAAAACGCCAAGAAAAGGGTGTTTATTTGCTCCCCCACCGAGCAAATTAGACACAAGGCCGATTTTTAATGTGAGGAGTGAAGGGGAAATGGGAACCAACTCCCCGGGGAATAGGGGAGCTGGATAGTGACAATTGGTATGAAGGGTTGCCCCTATATTGACCAAGGTCTTATATGTGGAGTTACCTCCACATATGTTCTTTGCTTGCAGTATCTGCAGGAACAGACACTACACTTTGATCTTGGTCAAAAGGCCAAGAAAACGGTATTTATTTGCTCCCCCACCGAGCAAATTAGGCACAAGGCCGATTTTAAAAGTGAGGAGTGAAGGGTAAATGGGGACCAATTCCCTGGGGAGTAGGGGAGCTGGATAGTGACAATTGTTATGAAGGGTTGCCCCTACATTGACCAAGGTCTTATATGTGGGGGAAACCCCACATATGTTCTTGCAGTATCTGCCGGAAATGTATATGTGCTTGCAGTATCTGTCGGAAAGATACTACACTTTGATCTTGGCCAAATGCAAAGGAAAGCTTAAAAAGCTAAGAACAGTATCTATTAACAACAGACCTTTGATCTTAACTAAAAAGGCCAAACACAAAAGTGTTACGGACAGACCGACCGACAGATCGACGGACGGACGGAGTGACATATAGAGTCGATTGCACGAGACTAAAAATCAAGTAGTATGCTTACATTGTGCTACAAACAGAAACACCCATTTCGAACGCACCTCTTTCAGATCAAAGAAACTACTGCTTGATTTTATATGCCGGGCATTACCGCTTATGCGGAGATAATGGCTTGAATTTAAGTAAAAATTAAAAGTCAAGCACCATGCTGCAGTTGTATATTAAACACAAACGTTCATTTCGAACGCGTCCCTGTCATATCAAAGAACATACTCTATGTCGGGTCTTTCGGATTGTGTGGTAATAAAACTTCTCAAATGCACTTGCGATGTTAGGCTGTGTAAGGTGTAAACTTTGGTCAAAATCGCTTGTTCCTTCTCTCATCGGATAAATTCGATTATGAATACTCATCGAAGGCATTCCGTTACAAAACCTACCTAAGAACACTGCTATGTACATAAAGTAACTTCGTGTGAATTTTCATAAAAATCGGCCCAACCGTTTTCGAGTTCATAAGAAATGAACACACACACACACAAAGTTCTTTTTATATGATGATACCAAAGCAACTAAGTCATTCGGAAATCCACAAAGATGGTTTGTTCATAGTGGTGAAGACTTTGTGCAGAACAAACCACACTTTTCGCTACAACTGCTAATGTCAGTCGGTGTAATGACTGCTACAAGACAAATCAGAAAATACACCTCAGCTTTTATATCTGAGTGTTCCTTCTAAATACATGTCTTTACGAATCTCTCCCAGTGGATTAAACGCGCCACCAGATACGAATCTACAAATTTCTACGTCCCGGTGCAGTACATACAACACCAAGGATTCCCACATGGCCACTCATGTGGTACTAAGCAGGCTCAATTTAATTTCAAACTGATTTATTAAATTAATTTTAAAAATTAAAATTCATTAAAAATTAATTTTTAAAAATTAACTTTTAATTGTTTAGTTTCGGTGATCTGATGAAAACCGGCGTTTCAACGTGATTATGCCGTATATTCATTTTATATAATATTAGAGATATATACGTATGCCTGCTTGCAGTGTTTGAGAGTGAACCTTTATGTTTAAGTCTATTCGAGTAATGCACTTTTATTAGCAATCATGTTCCGTTCTATTACTAGTGCACCTGTCCTTCTTACCATCCGGAATCACACCGTGCAATATGGCAGCAATAAAGCAAATCTGCCAGACAAAAAAAAAAAAAAAAAAAAAAACACACAAAAAAATAAATAAATAAAAGAACATGCGTTTCAACACTGACACCCAAACAAAAATAAGTTGTTAGATATTTTATCTCACCTGCTTTGCGCTCATGGACAGTGGCAAAATACGACAAACACAACAAGGCCTACCTTAAAATTCAATACAAATTTTATTAGATCCTCGGTTGCCAAAAAGAATGCCCGTTTGCCTCTGTAAAGAAAACTCGAAAGGTGATAGTCTTTCATCTTCAACGGGAACTGGAAGTTGGTTCTTCTGTTTTCGAAAATATGAGTTTGCAGCCGTTTGAAGGGGATCAATATGACGTCTTCTGATGTAAAAAAGTTCTTGCACAGAGTGGATATTACAGAAGTTCATAATTAATGTTCATATAGGAAAATTTCTTGATAACAGGTCGGCAAGTCAGGCCTAAAACGTCTCTAGCGGACTTAAATAATAATTAATGAGCCTAATTATTTAGGCTTAAAATAAAAGTCTCAAAGAGACAAAAGTTGGAGGCTGCATTAATGCGGTGGGTAGGTTTCATAGATCCTTCTTGTACGGCTGGCTTGATGAATCTGAATAAAGGCACGCAATACCAACCCCTCAAGAAAAGCAAACAAACACAAAAAAAAAACGCGAAAGCAAATCACTCGGCAGTAAATACAATCGACCAATCTGATTTGTGCAAAACAAATACAATGGGAGGCATGATGTAAATGTCTAATTTCTAACAAAGTATATTTTGCCTCGTTACTGAAATAGTCCCAATTGTATCTGTTTATTTTAACATTCCTCATAAATATACTACCAAAAATATAAACTGCTATTTTCAAGTCTTATTTTGATTTTCTAGAATTTTATCACAAGCATAATTCTCGTTGTATTGGCGAAGGGAGAGGAGAGTCACTGAACTCTTTTTTTGTTGGCTTGTGCTTTTAATTATGTTACAAAAAGTAGATTTTCGATATTTTAGCAAATTTCGATCTAGTTACAAAATAAAATTAACATTGACATAGCTTTATTGCTTTTAAATATTTTAGAAGCCTAATCTCTTACAAGTTTTAATGACGTCATAGAAGTAGCGATTGATCCTCCACACAAATTTAGAATAAATTTCGATGATTTTAAGGTCTTATAAAAAATCATGAAAGATCAATAAACAGTTTCAATCATTGCATAAAATTTAATTAAGATAAACTTTATATAAAATTATTGTATAAAACTAAATTAAATGATTATCTAAAATAAAAATAAGTTTAATATTATATGAAATAAAATTAAACCATTTTATCAAAAATAATGTTCAACATTAAATAAAATTAAATCGTATCATTATATTAAATTATGTTTAATATTATATAAAAGTTAATTAAATTTAACACTATTTAAATTGAATGAAGCTTAGCCTTATATAAAATACATAAAAATTTAGCATTATATAAAATTGAATTAAGTTTAACATTACATACAATTGAATTATGTGTTAAATTATATGAACTTTATATAGAAATTGAATTTAGTTTAATATCATATGAAATGAATTAAGTTTAAGGTTGTATAAAAATACAGTAAATATTATATAAAATTAAACAAGGTTTAACATTATATAATATTAAATCAAGTTTAACATTATATAAATTAATTAGAATTTAACATTATATACAATTAAATTAAGCGTAAACTTACATAAAAATAAAGTTTAGCATTACATAAAATTAAGTTAAAATATTACATAAATTAAATAACGTTGAACATTATATAAATAAAATTAAGTTGAAAATTATATAAAATCAAATTAATATTAATATTATATATAAAGTAAAGTGCAACATTGTATAAAATATAATTAAGTTAACAATTATATAAATAGAATTAATTTCCACGTTATATAAAATTTTAATAATTTTAACTTTATATAATATTAAATTAAGACAACATTATATAAATCAAGCAAGTTAAAGATTATAGAAAATTATATTAAGTTTTACGTTATATAAAATTAAATTATGTTTAAAATTATATAAAATTAAGTTAAATATAATATTATATGAAATTAAATAAAGTTAAATATAATATATTAAATTAAATCAAGGTTAATATATAAAATTAAATTAACTTTAACGATATAAAATAAAGTTTAACAATATATGAAATTAAATTAAGTTTAACATTATATAAAATTAAATAAACTTTAGTGACATACAATATGGTTTCCGTTCTGCTAGATCTACAGCAGATGTGCTTACAGTTATATCTCATAGGATTAGTGGATCTCTCGACAGAGGCAACCTTTCTAGGGCAATTGCTCTTGACATATCATAGGCCTTTGATAGGGTATGGCATAAAGGTTTACTTCACAAGCTCTCCAGCCATGGTATAGCTGGAAATGTCTTCTCAATTATTAAATCATTTCTCTCTGATAGGTTCAGAAGAGTAGTAGTTTGTGGGCAGAAATCAGAAACTCACAGTATTAATGCTGGAGTCCCTCAGGGTTCCATCCTGGGCCCAACTCTCTTCCTGATTTACATTAATGATCTTCCAAATCACATCCTTACATCATTTGTTGACATTTATGCTGATGATACTACTATCTATGGTAGCACATCTTAGGCTGTAAACAACCAAGTTCTCTCTAATTCCCTCTCCTCTAATCTTGAGCACGTGGTACCATGGGGAAAGGAGTGGCTGGTTACTTTTAATGCATCCAAAACTAAGCTTCTATCTTTACATCATAAACGCTCTGATCCCGATCTGGCATCAACTGAAATGAATGGCTCTCGTCTTGGGGAGGCTTCATGTTTTGACAAGCTTCTGGGCTTGACCTTTACTCCTGATCTGAAATGGAACAGGTACATCAAATCTGTTGCCAAGGCCGCTGGAAAAATGGTGGGATACTTCAAGATATCTCACTGCTGATGCAATTCTCTATCTATATAAGAGTCAGGTACGTCCAAGGATGGAGTACTGTTGCCACATATGGGCAGGAGCTGCTAGAAAGGACTTGTCCTGTCTTCATAGAGTTCAAAATAGACTTCGTAGCCTCATAGATGTCCTTTTCTCTTCTTTGCAACCTCTATCTCACAGAAGAGATGTTGCGAGTTTTTCTCGGCTTTATCGTTATTTTCATGGCAAGTGCTCGATTGAGCTTCAATCTATGGTCCCCCATCGCCAAATTTTACAAGAAACACGCGTCTAGCTGAAAACAATATCAATAATTCCCCCCACTCGTTATCTGTGCCTTAACGTAAACGTAGATTCCATGAACAAAGCATCTCTCTTAGAACTGCACGCCCGTGGAACTGTCTTCCGTTTTCCTGCTTTCCAGCTGACTACAATCTTATTGTCTCCAAGTCCAACGTAAACAAGTTCTTGATGAGCCGTTCCACTTAAGAAATTTACCGAATTTCCATTACTAACAATTACTATATTGTCCAATTGACTACTGTACACTCTTATCTCTTATCCTCGGGTGGTCTCTGGGCCTTGATAAGTGGTGATGCCTATGTAAAAAAAAAGAAAAAACTGATATAAAATTAAATTAAGTTTAACATAGTTTGATTGCATTTAAGCATTTGAGTCGCGAAAGTTTACACGTACTAATATACGTCATAATCACGTTATCACATATATATATATCACTGAAGTTAAGCAACGTTGAGCCTGGTCAGCACCAGATGGGATATTATTTGGCAGTACTACGAATTGTATGGAGAAAGGCTTCGACACCTTCTTGCCAGAACTATACAAAACTCACGTCGTCGTCGTCGTCGTCGTCGTCGTCGTCGTCGTCGTCGTCGTCGTCGTCGTCGTCTATACTAACCGTGATTGGCGACCGCTTGTGAATTTCATGTTCCCTTAACACATCCTCCTTTGGAGTAAACCGATTCCATTGGTCGAGCATGAATGCTGTTTGCCATTTATAAAGTGTTTATGGAATCCTTGAGAAAGTAATTGATCTCTATTGGAATTTACACAGATTTTGTTAATTTTAAAACACTATAAATGAACAATTTTTGATTACGGATGATTTTTATTCAGTTTTTTCCTTTTGTAGTTGAAAAATTCATACTTAAATTAAATTGGTAATATAAATTGGTATATATATATATATATATATATATATATATATATATATATATATATAGTTAATTTAAATTTAACAGTTAAAAAGACCAGAAAAGTGCAAAATTGGTTTTAATAAACATATCTATTTATTAAAATTACAATCCAAAATGTTTTCAAACTTTCGAAAATTAAAATATTCTATTTTAGGAAATACAGACGTTTTTTTTTCTTCTTTCGTGTCATGGTGGAGGTAAATTTCAGCACCTTCTCAGATACCCGATAATAGTGCAGAACTTTGGCCTTACGTATGGGTCAAAATAATAATAGGAAACTCACTTTTTGAAAAGATCTTGATACTTCCAATTAAAAATTTAACAGTTGAAAAGACCAAACGAATACAAAATTGATTTTAATAAATAAAAACTAATTTGATATATATATATATATATATATATATATATATATCAAATTAGTTTTATATATATATATATATATATATATATATATATATATATATATATATATATAGTCTGAATATTTTTTCCTAAGTGACTTTAAGAAGCGATGTGTAAGTAGATTAACAGAGTGTATAAATATTTTGCCCATCTCGGATTCCCCTTCCCCAAGACAATTGAAGAATTGTTTTCTTACTGTCTCCGTTAAAAGGATGTGATGACTCGATGAATATGGATTTCGAGCGAGATCGTAGCTGAAACAGGTATGCACATATGTAGTCAATAATGCTTGTTTTTTCACGAGGAAAGAACTTAAAATCTCTGCAAGAATATTAAGATTAAAGCAGTGACTGCAGGAGATTAATGCGCTTAAAGGGAGTTTTCCAACGAAGGACTTTTTTCTCATATAATTTTGAAGATTAACACACACACACACACACACTATATATATATATATATATATATATATATATATATATATATATATGTATATATGTATATATATTAAAGTGTAAATACGGCATACACACATTTGACACACCGATTCCCGTCAGATCACTGGAGTTAAGCAACAATGAACCTTGCCAGTACTAGATGGGTTACCATTTGAGACTTCCAGGTGCTATATGTGCTCTCCGCTTATTTTGGCATTGTTTCCAGTCGTCCTGGACTTCTCCTTGCAACTGGACTCAAGCAGTGCCGATTTAGGGGATTGCGTAATCTTAGTCACACAATTACATGCGCAGCTATCCCTGTAGGGGTATTCTTTGTCTTTCGAGACTGAACGGAGGCATTGATAAAGTGTAAGTTTTGAAAATATAATAATGATTCTAATGGTATTCAGACATGCAAAAAACTTTTTAATCAGCTTTTGTGTGAGAATTTGGCTTCCAAGAGGTCAAAGTTGAAAGAGTTGACCTTTACAGACACTACCTAAATCCTATATATATATATATATATATATATATACTAGCAATTTAGCCCGGCTTTGCCGGGCCCTATATACTCGTCATAACTTTGTGTGCATATATATATATATATATATATATATATATATATATATATATATATATATATATATATAAAGTTATGACGAGTATATAGGGCCCGGCAAAGCCGGGCTAAATTGCTAGTATATATATATATATATATATATATATATATATATATATATATATATTTACTATTTTATACAAAAAAAATATTTGTGTATGTATGCGTGTGAAAGAAAGGGAGAGAGAGAAAGAAAGAAAGAAAGGAAGAAAGAGAGAGAGAGAAAGAAAAAAAAGAAGAGAGAGATAGAGAGAGAGTGAGAGAGAGATGTTTACATTTTCGTTTCAAAAGCTTAACATCGACTGAAAAATTGGGATATGAGAACAGTAGTCGAAATATCAATAAAAATTATCAATCCTCATCTAAAAAAATCTGGAACATAATTCAAATTTCTGTTTCAAGTGTTTCAAGAAAAAACACTCAACAGGCGAAGGCAGTTAATATTAATGACTGATGTTAATCATATGATTTTCTTATTTATTTTACAGCTCTTTCTTTGTTATTATTTTTTGCTGATTACAAATCCGCGTTATCATTCTAGTTATCGTGAACCTTTGCAGTTTTTGACTCCGCATGGGTAGCGACTTTTAACCTTGCATATCTATAAAGCTAACCATAAGCAGTTTTGAGCGGCAAATAAATCCAACGTGCATCGCCACTATGGCTGTCTCTTTTAAAGCCACACCATTCCCTGTTGATAGTGAGCTCCACCCTCCACCGGAAGTCGCAGCACGAGTGCAAAGCCCACGTGGTAGATCATTACCGGCATCCGGTTGCACTGCTTGCGCAGACTCCCGTGACTCTGTGTCGCCATGCAATTTTATTGTTCATCATAGTTGAGAGGTTACAGGGCTCGCAGTTGATGCTATCTCACATCTGCTTGATAGAGGTCTTGGCCCGTCCTCCCCTGTCAGCGCTCGCACAAAAGAAGTTCACTCGTAATTAGGTTATTATCTTTCCAACAAAATCCTACATATGTCATTATATTCTCTGGTGATGTCAAGTAATATTACCCCATCTTGAGAGATGCTGCTCAGAGCAATCTTTCCTGCCTGGGCAGGGTACAGTATTGACTGAAAAATCTAGTAAGGGATGCCCTCTTCTATTCCCTCCCACCACGCTATTTTACAAAAGAAATGTTGCTAGTCGTTCTCTACGCTTCTCTTTACTTATTGTCATACGAGTAGCTCGACTGAGCTCCATTCTAGATTACGCTCTGTAAGACATCCACAAAAACTCGTTTTCTACAACCAGTGTTAACACTTGTTCTTTTCTTATATTTAAAAAAAAATGATTTTAGTTTATATTTTTGGAATTCTTTGATATGCGGGTTCATAATTTGTGCATTCGTTCTTTTTGTTGAGTGTTATCCTCATCTTTATAGTTGTTGATGTTTCACCACGTTTCGGCCAATTCATCCACTGGCCTTCTTCAGATGATTAACTGTGACGGGATTGGAATTCCTCTGCCATCGCGTTTAATTACATGAAGAAGACCAGAAACAACAGCAACTGTGATTATGAAGATAACAGTCCACAAAAAGAATGAATGCACATATTGTTCCTTCTTTCTCTGTTTACCTGGTGTTTTCAAGAATGTTGTGGTGGCACCCACTCCTTTACATATGTGGATAATATTACACATAAATAACAAAACTCGGTTAGTCTGAGTGTGTGTTAACCAGAAGTCACCGAAGGCCGAGCCGAGAGCAGATATGTTCGCCAGCCAAGACTCTCTTACCTGACAACCATTATGTAAATATACTGTAAATATACTTTTCCTAATACACTTCTTATTGATCTACCTTTATTTGTTGAGTCTTCATTTGTATTGCCTTATACGTTATTTGGTTCAACCTGCAAACGTAACAAAGAACTACCCCGTATATCGCATTTTGTTTAATAGAGTTGTATTATATATATTTTGGCTCGACTTCTGGGCTTATAAAACACGGAATCTACACAAAAAGACCCTTAAAACACCTCTAACTAAGTATATTTGGTATCGCAAAGATATGAATATTCCCTTTCATTTAAAATGGAAAACATTAGGCTCTCATAAAACATATACGCCTGGTGACAAATGATGCACTCTTTGTAGATTTGAAGCCCTTGATATATTAAAATTCAATGACAATATGTCCACACTTTTAGACCGAAGGGACGAGATGTTTTTCCGGTTGTATTCATAAACGTTATTTTAAATTTGACAAACTTAACCCCCATAGAATAATAAAATCTGATTTCAACCGTTTATAATAAATAATTTAATAACTAATTTTATTATCTACTTACTTTATTAGTATTATTTCTATTGCTACTATTATCATTATTATAACTCTTATTATTATTATTTATTTATTATCATTATTATAACTATTATTATCTATTTATTATAGTATCACTAAGATTTATATCATTAATATTATTGACGTTATTTATTTTAATATATTAAGCATTTTAATAAATAAATAGTTAATCCCTAAAATAATTATGTTATCTCCCTTTGATGAAAAAAGTTTTCCTTTATTTCTATTTAATTTTTCAAAATTTTGTAGTTATCTCCTTTGTTAAGTTAATATAGTTTTACATTTTACATTTATAGTTATCTCCTAATTTAATATAGTTTTACATTTAAAATTTTTGGTGTTCCAACGATAAAAACTGATCAACCGTACATTAGAACAGCGTTTAAAGTAATATAAACGATAAGTAATTATTTTAATCATAAAAAAATATATAACAGCATGCTAAAAGATAGACTGACTGAAATTGAAACAGATTTTACAATGGAGTTAAAAAGGTATATATATATATATATATATATATATATATATATATATATATATGTATATATAAAACAATTTTTTCATTTAACCTTATTCCTAATTTTTTATTTACACTTTATTTTAATTTATTTATCAACATAAAATTAATAACTTAGTTTTTATTTTATTTTATTTTTAAATATGTTCAGGAATATCTGCCATACTCACGACTAAATGCTAGTTTCATTTTGGTGTCTTTAAATGCCCCCCCCTCTATTTTTGCTGATGAGTAGACTTTGTTTGTAAAGGACAAAACTTTTAAATAAATTATTGTCAATATATTGTCAATTTAAATAAAATGAACATCGTTTCTGAAGCGATCGTACAATCTAGTTGATTTTATTCGTTTTTCCTTTTGAAACAGATGTTTAATTCACAATTATGAATCGTTTTACTCAATATATATATATATTATATATATTTATATATATATATATATAAAGTGTAAGTTTTGAAAATATAATAAAACTAATATACATATGTATTTACTGTTATATAAAGTAAACTTTGTGCGTCTGGAAGAGAGAGAGAGAGAGAGAGAGAGAGAGACAGAGAGAGAGAGAGAGAGACAGAGAGAGACAGAGAGTTAGGTTTAATTTGCAGGTCATTTCCGTTGCAAAAGCTTAACATCGACCGAAAAATTGTGATATGAGAACAGTAGTCGTAATATAAATAAAAATTATCCGTTCTCATCTAAAAAATCCCGGAACATAATTAAAATTTTTGTTTCAAGTGTTTCAAGAAGCGACACTCAACTGGTGAAGAATACTAATAACTGGTATTAATCATACTGATTTATTTATACCGTGCGCATCGATATAAACAAATTGGGAATTATTTTGTCTTACTTTTTTTTTTTTTTTTTGCAGAATATTTCCAATTCACAAGAAAAAAATTATACCTCTTTATTGCTACAGGGATTTTTTTTGACTAAACAGTTACCATTTATCAAGGCCCAAAAGCCACTTGAGGATAATGGTATATGAATGTCAGGCGGACAGTAAGTTAACGCCGTGATGATTGGTAATGACGGTTGACATCGAGCAGAATGTGATTGTTTAAGAGGATAGCTCAACAATAATTTGCTTACATTAGACTTGAAAGCAACTATACCAACTGGAAAGCAGTTCCGCGGTATTGTTTTCGATAGATGGGTAGTTCTAGGAAAGAAACTTTGCTCATGGAATTTTCGTATAGTTTTAGAAACAGAGAGGGGAAACGAAAAATTATTGACAGTGTTTGTAGTTCGACGGGGGTTTTTTGTCGCTATGCTCTGTTAACACAAACTCAACAACATTTTAAATTAGCAGGACCCATTTCTCGACGTTGCCCGAGGAGTTATAATAGAATGGTAAGTGTAGAAAACTCATAGAAACTCAGTCGATAACTGCCATGAAAATAACGATAGAGCAGGAAAATATTAGCATAGTCTCTTCTGTGAAACCAAATCGGTAGGGAAAAGAAGACCGCATCGCCAACTAGATTTCAAAATCGATTTTGTACTCTGTCAGGACAAGAAAAACTGCTCTGAACAGCAGGTCACAAGATGTGATAACAGCGTTTCATCTTAGAGCGTATATACCTCTTATGTAGGTACAATATTGCGTCAAGAGTGAAACTTTTTAGAGCAGTAAAATGATCCACCCATTTTCAAGCGCATTTGGCAACGGATTTGATGTTAGTCTTCCATAGTAGGTCTGGAGCAGGTCCAAGAAGCTTGTCACAGCAAAGAACAACATTGATACTATGAGCTTCGGAATCTGTCTATCCACAACTACTTTTATATAACTATCATAGAGAAAAGACTTGATGGTTTAGACATTTGTAGATATTCCATAACTTTAAATTTTGTGAAGTAGAACTTTATGATAAACCCTATAAAGGAAGCCATTTTCCTTGCACAAAGGCAAATGATCAGGCATATAAAATGAACAGTAGTTCCTTTGATATGACAGGGGCGCGTCCGAAATGAATGGTTCACTTTAAAGCACAATTGAAACATGATACTTAACTTTTGCATTTTAAACTTTAATTCAAGCTATTATATATAAATAAGTTTATAAAATCAATCTACAGTGCAATGTACACAACAATGTATTATGGATTAAGTCCCTGCGAAATCGTATGTGAAGCTTCCTTCCAATACACCGCGATGGGTGCCCAACTAAAGCAGATAATTTCGATTAGAATAAAAATATGGGTGTGTGAAACATTGGTTTGTCAGCATTCAATCCCTTGTAATGTCGTGCTACCCGGCTAATATATATAATTTTATGTGCCGATTTTCAGAATTTATTTCAACAGTACTCAATACACAGTAGAACCAGGTAGTCAATAAAACTACACAGAATATTCCGTCTTTCATCCGCGTAATGTATCCTCAGGCTAAAATGCATAGCATTCGTGTTACCGTTTGTGTTTATATATCCACTATTTAGCTATCAAACATATCAGATGCATTTTTATGCCTTAGATTATGCCTGAATTAAAAATTGGAAACTGTAAACTTTAAGTACTTAAACTTATTAAACTGTAAAAGTGAAATAGCGAACAACGGTATATACAAAATGAAGTTTACTTTAGGATTACAATATACAAGAAAATAAAACGTAAAATAAAATTATTATTTAGAACTATATTTTAGACACGCACGTGTTAATATAATCTCAATTATCCATCTAGCACATTCCACAAAAGAAATAGATACGTCATTTATATCTATATATCTATAAAAGTGAACGTGTCAGTGTGTCTGTGTGTCTGTGTGTGTGTGTGTCTGTCTGTGTACATTTCCCTACACAATAACTCTGCCAATATTTAGTCTACAGACTCGAAATTTGATATACAGGATACTGAGATTTGGGAAAATCTATGTGATCGGTTCTCGGCCAGAAATTTGGCTGTTAAGGTGTCAAAGTTCAACGATTTAACCTTTGAGAACTCTACCAAACTCCCCCGACAGTTTTGGGTCTAAACACTTGAACTTTTAGATATAGGTTCGTTGGACATGGATCTAACTTAATAAGCATTTGAGCCCTTAAACAATAAATGTTAAGGGGTCATAATAGGGGTAAAAAATGGACTTTTTTTTGCTTAGCATACACCTCCAAACATCCGGGTAACGCCGGGCACCCATGCTAGTATAAATATACAAATAAATTCATATCGGTTTTTATTAAAGAGTGAGAGGTTTCACCAAATATGTTAAAGTAAAATGAAACCACGCATTTGAATATATGACACTCATGCACATAGTTAACATGAGAAAATTGAATTTTCTACCGACTTGCATAGTTTTAAAGTTAAGAAATTATTTTCTGTTAGAGTATAATATTGCCGACTTTTCAGTCTTGTAGCTGTTCTTAACATGGGGATGATGTGGGTGTTTATTCCGAAATACGTTTTTAACTTGTGGATGTCGGTGTTGTTTATAGTACGGTGGGTACTGTCGTAAAAACAATATACTCAACTTATTGATAAGCCAAAGTTTTGTTCTTTTTTTTTTTTCAATATTTTTGGTTCTTTGTTTTGTTTTCAGTAAAAGATGAATATTGTTTGGTACTTTGTTTATTTTATTTTTTTATTTATAAAAGATGAATATTTGTTGTTTTTATGCAATTATATTACAGTGCTTAAATAACATGGGCAGGGGAGGGTGTTTTGTAATTATACTGTATTTTCACCTAACAATATAATAAAAAAGATATGATAAAACTTGAAGTTGAGTAAAAAAATACTATTTTAAGAAATAGCGCGGTAACACGAGTGCATAAAAACCCTATTTTTTATTTTATTTATCCGTAAATTGTTAGATGAAAGTACAGTATTTAATCAAGAAGAAAATAGTACGGTGGGTACTGTCGTAAAAAAATAACTAAAATTTTAATAAGCAAAAATTTTATTTTTTATTTTTTACTGAGGTAACATGAGTTGGGGAGGATGTTTTGTAAGTATACTCAACGTAACGGTTTAATTAAACACGATATCGTAAAACTTGAAGTTGAGATAAAAATACTAGTCTAAGAAATAGCGCAATAAGGTAAGTACATAAACATCTAGTTTCGTTTTATTTATCCGTAAATTGTTAGATGAAAGTACAGTATTTAGGCAAGAAGAAAATAGTACGGTGGGTACTGTCGTAAAAAAATAACTAAATTTTTAATAAGCAAAATTTTTGCTTTTTTTTTCACTGAGATAACAAAAGTTGGGGAGGGTGTTTTGTAAGTTTACTCTGCTTTCACGTAACGGTTTAATTAAAAAAGATATCGTAAAACTTGAAGTTAAGATAAAAATACTAGTTTAAAAAATAGCGCAGTAACATAAGTACATAAACATCTAACTTTGTTTTATTTATCCGTAAATTGTTAGATGAAAGTACAGTATTTATTCAAGAAAAAAAATAGCACGGTGGGTACTGGCGTAAAAAAATACTAATACTTAATAAGCAAAAGTTTAGCATGTTTTTTTTTTCAAGTAAAGATGAATATTTTTGGTACTTTGTACTCTTTCTTTATCAATAGAATATGGATATTGTTTGGTGTTTATCAACTTATGCCAGCGCACTGAAATAATAACGTAATTAATTAGAAATCCATTCTTAACATACATAAGTCACATAAGCAACTGTTTTTGTTTATTTATCCGTAAATTGTACAATATGTAATCAAGAAAAATAAGATTCTTCTTAGTTTATTTTAAGAAATTTAGCACTAAACGTTTGTTTGTCGAATGCAAGCGTAAAATTATTTTTATAAGAAAAGATTAATGATTTATTATGGAAACCGTAAATAGTTAGGTGGAAGTACAATAATTTGTTGTGTCTAGCAAATTTACGAAGTAATGTTCTCTCAGCAAATGCTCTAAGATAAACGGACACCCAATCCTAAAAGAAATAGTTAAACATTTTTGTAAACAATAACACAATGTGGATTTAACGTTTTAACTTTTAAACAATGCTCGGCTTATTCATGTGTGTTAGACATTTGTTTTTAAAGGAAGGCTTCGTTTTCTATTAGTTACACGTTGCGTGTATCCACGAAGAAAAAAAAGTAGACGTAAGACAGCGCTATAATTGAATTCAACGTAATGTGTTTTCCCAGTGTTGGTTATTACAAGAGAAGCAGTGAAGCACCGTTCTGAAATTATTGAATGCATAAAGTTGCTCAATCAGATCGCTGGGGAATGTTTGCAGCGGAGAGCAAGGGGCAGATTATTGTGTCCGTGTATTAATAAGTGTGTTGCAAGCATAACAACTGGTAATGTTCAAAGGAAATAAGAGCGGTCGTCGTTCGCTGTGTAGTTTTTGACTCCGGTGTATAATGGATCGGGATGAGGACTAATTATTTAGAAAGGGGAAATAATGCGACTTCCTCTAAATGTTTCTTGCATGAGAGAGTGACTGCGGATGGAAGTGAAATAGAAATTTACAGTAGCGATTTAAATTGGAAGATATTTACGCGGATCGACGGAGAAATCATATGCAACTAATGCGTGCAGACTGTAATTTTACGTAGCGCACGCGTTTGGGAATCTACGAAGTAATTTTCTAAAGAGAAATTCCTACAGTCAAATTATTATATATGGAGATATGAATAAATTAAAAGTAAAACCTACTCCTTTCCATAAATGTCAATCGTGAACGTAGACCCCACAACATTATTGGTACTAATAAATTAAAGATAAAATTATTTGTTTAAAATCTGTACACCCATGCCATTTGGCTAAATTCGAAGTGTAGTGTCTGCCTGCTTGTTTTCGGTTTAAAACAAACCGGAAAACATTATGTGCTCTATTATTTAGAAGTGTTGAGAGGATTTTACTAACCAAAGTTTTCTTTTTTCTTTTTTCTACTCCACGATTCCCGCCAATTAAATGATTGTATATAGACCCATATATTTTCATTTGTTTTAATTAATGTCTAATTTGTTTAAAATGTATTAAAAAAAATATTTCTGCAAATAAATATATTTCAAAGTATAATATCTGTTCTCCACAATGTCAGCACTAATTTACGCCGAAAGTTTTCGTGTAATTATCTTTCTTGAAAAAATTCAAAATACGTACAAACATGCAAACAGAATAAGTGACGCTTATATCATAAACAGATGATAATCATCAAATTCGTATGAACCCGAGGATTAGTGGCATTGGTTTCCTCGATATCTTTTTCTAGTCAGAATTCTTTCTAGAAATAGATCGAGTAATTACAGGAGTGTATACGTGAAGACTGCAATATCTTAAGTGAAAGTGGTTTTATGGAACGAACTGGATTCGAACTTATGACGCACAGCTCGTCAGTCTATGTCGTAAATCATTCGACCACCGTCACCTCCCAGTAGATAATGATGAAGAAGAAAAAACAGCGTAAACTGGCGCCCATGTTTTGCTATTTGATGCCATTGTACTCTCTTTTGCTGAACTATTTTTGGTTACCCCCCTTACGGGCGTTGTTATATTGTTATATTGTTATTCTTTCATTAGTGTTTTGTGGAGAAGTAATTTGGTGCAAAGAAGGACAACCCAATGAGACGCCATCTGGTAGAGACAGGTCTGCCATTTTAAATATTCCAGTTGTGACCATTAATTTGCCCCAGCTGAAATGCCTCCTTTTGAGAAGCCAGAGGAAGAAAACGTTTTGGAACCCCTCTCCGAGCACGTAATTAAAAGAAGACAGAAACGGTCGTCCAGATTTAGTAACCGATTTCGACTACATACATGCGAATTCATTTTAATAATAAATGTACTAGTTTCTGGTCTTTAAGTAGTTCATAACTTGTATCGCTCAAAGGTATTAACAAGAAGAATATAAAGAATATAAAGTCCTCTATTTAAAAAAAGATGCAGAGAATAGCAACACAATCAGTTAACTCGTATTTTTTTTTTTTTTTTTACACAGTGATCACCACTTATCAAGGCCCGGAAGCCACTCAGGGATAAGGGTTATTGCAAGTACATCACGTTAGTGAGGAGATTTTATGAAGTGTTTAATTAGGGGGGCGGTTCATTAGGAATTTGTTAACATTAGACTTGAAGACATCCAAGTTGTAGTCCGGAGGGAAGCAGGCAGACGGAACAGAGTTCCACAGGCGTGCAGTTCTAATAAAGAAGCTTTGCTCATGAAATCCGCGTTTTGATTTAGGCACAGATATAGAGTGGGGGAAATTTTTCACAGTGGATTCAGCTAGACGGGTGATTTTCGTGAAAGTTTGGCGAGGGGGGACCAGGGATTGGAGTTCAGACGAGCACCTGCCATGAAAATAACGATAAAACAAGGATAGGCTCGCAACGTCTCTTCTGTGGGAGAGGGGTTGCAGGGTAGAGAAAAGGGCATCCCCCACTAAACCACGAAGTCTATTTTGTACTCTGTCAAGGCATGATAGGCTGTTTTTGGCAGCTCCTGCCCAGATATGGCAACAGTATTCCATCCTTGGCCGTACTTGGCTTTTATATATTTTTATTATATTTGGATAGAAAAAGAGAGAAAACGGACAGGATATAGTGAGTAGAAATAGACTTATTAGAAATGTTGTCGTTTATTGTAAATGGCGGTTTTTCATGTCTCAAGTAGAGGATCAAGGTGACCCCCCCAAAAAAACGGGCCTCAACTCTAATTAGGCCCCGTTTCTTAGTGTTTTGTCCGAATGAAATGAAACTTTGCTCATAACTAGTTTATTATATTCAAAACATCACATTGGCCTTTTTTTCTCCGTTCTACAGCATATGTTCTAGATGGCCTCCATTTAGCTTTTTTTTTGGGGGGGGGTCACCCTGTAGTCTTTTACTCGACTGTGGCAAGAAAGATATGAGCAAATGGTATTTTAATTATAATCCACACAAGAAGCCAAATATCAGAAGCGAAATGTCAGAATCTGAGTTATCTGGCCTTGAGGCTGGGATCAGAGTATATTATCTGTTCTGATGCTATACTAAGTTAATTCTGTCCTTAGTCAGTGAAAGCTTTCCAGACTAAGACAAATTTAATTTTTGTCTCCTAATTCAGAGTGCCCTTTCTGGGGAACTTGATATTCCCTACATTAGAAACGACCTTGTGTCAAATTTTGTTCTCGTGAAGAAGAAAATAAATAGGAGCCAAATATGAGAAGCTACACTGACAACATTCTATGACTGCAATAGAGTATTATTATTATTATTATTATTATTATTATTATTATTATTATTATTATTATTTGTCTTATTAAATTATTTTTACTCGTTTTTACACCAAACATAGCGTACTGCCACTAGGACATAAGGTGTAACTATTTGAAATCATATCGGACAGGGGATTTTGGAGACTTGAATAGCGAGATGTATTTTCACATCACATTTACACTACTGCATGCCAGTAGAGTAATGGGAAGCAGAAAACAGTAATGGAATTCCAAAGTATAGCAGTCTGATGAAAGAAACTTAGAAGGCTTTCCGGCATCTAGGGACCCCAAAAGTGAAGAAGTGTTATTTTACTACTTGTTGAATCAGTCAAGAGTATGTACGTTAAAGGGGGGGGGGGCATACACGCAACGAGTTTGTCAGAGCACATTCCATTTAAGTACTTGTAAAACAGGCACATGGGTGCAACACGGCGGCGATGAGACGTAGGTTAAAAACGGGCAAATAGTGCGGGACCTATCAGATTTGAGATTCTTTTGGACTCTGGTTTCGAGAACATCAAAGTTTTGACTATTGGTGTTAAAATGGTGCCAATCTCATAACGACAGAACGTGAAAATGCTAATCTTATGGATTAAATAAGGGTGCCGTTCGAAATTCCGTGCAAATTTACGAGTTCGACGGAAAGATTCCCGAGTTCGAGAAGATACACCTGAAAGTCAGAGGTTACATAAGCTGAAACGTTGTGCGAATAACACTGAAGTTGAGAACAGTTGTCCGAATAATTCAAATGATACAAATTATCAATCGTACTCTCCAAAATTTAGAAATATTATTAATAAAAATGTTCGACGCACAGATTCTAACAATAAATAAATAAATAAATAAAATTAGTCATTTACTATAATAAATTTAAAACCTCTAACCTAATTATAATTAATAACTCCCCCCCCACCTCTCAACTAAATTGTTTTATATGACTAACTTAGTTTATGAATTCAAATACATTTCGGGAGACCGTGATCCTGACACTAAAGGTTTTACTACCACCGTTTTCTCGAAGAGATTGACGATGCAATCGATCCGAAAACAGTTCTATATTTAACCACCTGACTCATCAACATTGCTGTCCCTTGTCCCAATCAAGGGAGATATTAGTTGACAACACATCTATGCTTTAACAGACCAATAATTAAAAAAAAACACTGGAAATACTTGAAACATTACTCGAACGAAAACAAAAACTGCTATCAATAAACTAAACTTCAGGATTAGTAGTAACATTCTGAAATGTTTGTAAAGTCATAAAAATAATTAATAATAGCACCTGTCACTAGTCATGGATGGAACCTACAACCATCGTGTTGACAGTATATTACCTGTTAAATATTTACACATATATGCATCTACTGTTGTAATATATATATATATATATATATATATATATATATATATATATATATATATATATATATATACGTATATGTATATATATATATATATATATATATATATATATATATATATATAATTATATATATATATAATCATATATATATAATTATATATACATATATATATATATATATATATATATATATATATATATTGTCCAAAACCAGTTAGATTAATCTATCTCTGACGATGAATCAAGAAGAATTGGAAAGTACTTGGACTTACGACATATATGGCGGTTACATCAGCCAGTTCCTACCAAAATGAACACCGTTATTCGGAAGTTGGAAAGGAACAACAACAGAATTAATAGACAAAAAACGTCTATTTCATTAAATGAAATATCTTCATAAATAAAATAGTAGACGTATGTGTGTGTGTAAATATTTAACAGGTAAACTTTTAAACTAATTGTAACATAACACTGAAATTAACAGGAAATAGTAATCATACACCAAGGAGTGTAAAAGTTTTATTTGTTTTGTATGAATAACACGTACAGACGTATATCGGCAAGTTGAAATGCGAAATGTTCATTTCAACTTACCGACATGTTTAGATTTCTTTCTGTGCATGCTCACATAAAATTTATTTGTTCAAGTCGTTAAATATTAAGAGTTTAATTGTCTTACTCTCGATAATGACATCCGTAGAAAACGCGGATGGAACGCTAAATGTTTTTGTTTTTATACTAGCTGATCGGCAAAAACTCATTTCCAAAAAAATTATGAAATTGTATCTTTGTATTAATAAATACGAAATTTGCATTAATATAAATATATTTAAACGTATTTTACGACAAGCAGAAATGCAAAATGTTTATTTAGAGGCTGGGATGATAAAACCCCTTTTTTATTTTTTTGCAGATTTTTTTTTACAATCTTTTAAGACGATAAATATGTTTGAACAATTATTTTTTGTATATTATTTTATACTAGCGGGGGTACCCGGCGTTGCCCGAGTGTTTGTTTCCGGGACGGCGGGGGGGGGGGGGGTTTAAAAAAATGTTATGGTAGGTAAGTAGGAAGGAATAAACCCGGAGTCATGAGTAAAAGTAGGAAAATAAAGTGTGAAAAAAAAACAAAAACATCTGCAACGTTAACAGTTCGGCCACCAAGAAAAGTCCATTCCAGTTTTTTAGGAAAAAAAAAACAAACAAAAAAAAAAACGACTACGGTAGGTCGGCGCGAACGTGAAAATATAATGTGAATTGTCCAGCACGCTAACCACTACGCCACAGAGCACTGCAGCTTAGTTTAGTGATTTTAAATAACTTCACATGAAAGAACTACGAAGCCAAACCGGTGTTCTCTTCTCAACTGTTCCTTGTGAACGATCCCCAAACGGTATTAAGTGGTGGCAGGGGGAGGAGGAATTTATTAGAGAGAAAATATTTTACCACTTCCATTGATCTTAACCGATTTTGGCCGTGACTTCTCAGCAGAAAAAGTATAGAAATCTAAGATTATCGAGGAATTTGAGAAATAATAAGCCTATAACACACCTCAGATATTGTTCTGTCGTTTGTGCATATTATATTTGCATGAAATATCTTGATTTTTAATCCTATTAAGGTCAAAATCCGACGGGAAAAATGAGTTCATTTTATTTATATAGAAAGAAAGAAAGAATAGATAGAATAGAAGATAGAAGAAGATAGATAGAAAAGATAGAATAGAAGATAGAAGAAGAAGAAGAAGAAGATAGAGATTATAAGATATAAGATGTTTTCAGAACGCTCCTAGCGCTCCTTGAGTAAGAGATAGGAAATGATAAAATTAGTCTTGAAACCTGCACGATGCCGTTTAGTTCGTTGTTATTTATTAAAACCACCCGTTTCTCGTGACTCGCCTTGTATATATATATATATATATATATATATATATATATATATATATATATATATATATATATATATATGAAGGATTTTAATAGCACTAGGGGAAATGCGATTATTGAAATTGAGGCCTTTGTTTTTGACGTTTAATCGATAAGAAATACTACAAAGTTTGAAAATCTAATCTCCAAAACCAGTATGTAGTTCAAAATTATTTAAACCGAATGAAGGGGGGGGACGTATGAAAAAGGGGGATAAAAAGAATTAAATTAACGAAGATATCTTCCGGCCGATTCTTTTCAACTGTAATATCGGCGGGTTTAAGAGATAAAAAAAATGATATCGAGGTCTAAAGACCAAAATTTACGAATGAGGGGGTGAAATTAATAAACGAAGTTTGGAGAGACAGAGAAGCATTCTCAAACTACACCCATAAGTTCTAGATTATGGATGTGTTCTTTTTGCTTACACAGAGTTGGTTTTCGTAAAATAATCGTGACCGCTCCGAGAATTTTCAAATGCATTCTCGAGCGGGCTCTGTGTAAAATGGAGAATGCTCCGTCCGTGTAACCTCCAGTGCTGACTTGACACTTTAATAAGTGTTCACCAAAGGCCGAACTATGAGTATGTAAACGCCCGGATGTTGGCCATTGTTTGTGCCTACGTATCGAAGGGGGGACATGTTGGGAAATTCTCACCTCCAATCGCTGAATAGTATGTCCCACGTAGTCAGCCTCACACTGACCATGAAATTTGTATACTACCATATTATATTCTGTGGTGGGAATACTATCTTTTCGAAAGGAGGGGAAAGCACTTCTAGTCCCAAACACTGCTCGAACCTTCGTTACAAAATAGCAACGAGAAACGGCTGTACTAATTCCATGTGAAAACTCTTGGCTTTTAGTGCCAATCCATGGGAGTTTCACAGATACGGGACATTTTTGAGGACCCAAAAATGTTCCACCTTAAATGCAAGAGTTTTCTCCTTTATACACTTTTGAATGATATATAGAGGATAACCATTGGCCAATAAGATTTCGGTTAGACTTTGAAGTTCCGTATCTAATTTTATCGTGGAACATATTTTCAAAGCACGATGCACTAGAGTTTTAACCAGATTTATCTTTCTGGTTCTAGGAGAGAACGAATCCCAGCTGAGGTATTGCCCAGTAAAAGTGTTTTTTTTTATAAAGGCTGGTTAGAAAACCCATGCCAGATCTTTCAACCAGAACGTCTAAGAACAGCAATGAATCATTAACCTCCCCTTCAATGGTGAAATTCAAAGAGCTTCCGTAGAGGATGAGCAAATAGCAATAATGTCATCTACATAACTGAAATAGCACATCGGTTTTGGCCACTGTTCAAACAACAGTTGCTCCTGAAATCCAACAAATATGTTGCCCAATATTGGACCCAGGGGGGCTTCCCATTGCTACCCCCCAGCAATTTGCCGATACATGTTCCCATTAAAACAGATTTAGTGGCTAAGTTCATGAGCTCTAAAAATATATGCTCAGGAAATGGGGGCTTAGCTAGGGAACCGCGATAAAGACTATCGGCACAAATTCCGATAGTTTCATCGAGAGGCACATTTGTGAACAAACTTGATATGTCATAAGAACATAAATATCCAGTATTTAACGTAACCTTAAATTCACGAATAAATTCTGCAAAACGAAACGAGTCGGAAATGCAGAGTCCCGAGTATATCCCCAGAACAGGCGTAACAATATCAGCTAACCATTTAGTTAATTCGTGTTGGGCGGAAACTACCATTGTAAGAATAGGTCGCACCGGAACGCTTTCTTTGTGGACTTTTGGCAAACCATACATCCTAGGACGTTGGGAGCCTACGGGTCGGATTTTATCATAAGTTTCTTTTGTCAACCAACCCGCTTTTCGAAATTGTAGAAAGCGAGAATGTAACTTTGTTTCAGTCTTGAGTGTCCTATCGTTAATTTTGGTGTTACCTAAATATTCAAATTTTGGGGCATCATCCAGTATCGTCATCATCTTCTCGATATAATTGCTATTATCAAGGATGACGACTCCAGACCCTTTGTTCGGTTTAGTAATATAAATCTCCTTATTGGACTTCAGGGATTTAATGGCCTTAAATATATATATATATATATATATATATATATATATATATATATATATATAATTATAAAACTACAAATGACCTTATAACGATGTATGTAACCCACTTTCTGGTTTACGAAACCCGGTTGCGCATGCGGGCGCATAAACATTAACCCATAACAACGGAAACAAATAAACACAAATCGCTTGTTTTGCAGATTTTGACCTGCGCACTAAAATATTAACGTTATTATTTCGAAATTATTATTTAACATGAGAAGAGTGGGGGTTAAAATAACTGAAACGTACTACAGAAATGAACGATGTAAAAAAAAAGCAAGCAGTATTAACAATTGTTTATTTGGATAATTTAAACGCGAAAAAAACAAAAAACAAAAGAACAATTGGGACGCTGAAATATTAACGTTATTATTTCGAAATTATTATTTAAAATGAGAACAGTGGTGTTTAAAATAACTTAAGCGTAATACAGAAATGAACGATGTAAAAAAAAAGCAGATATATCAAAATTTGAATTTAACTATAATAAGTATTATGGTATCTGTTCAGTGCACATTTACCTATAAGTATGGACAACCACTTATAATTCAGTAACTGAAATTTTTTTATAAAAAATAATCAATTATAATAAACAGAACGACTCATAGAAATCTATCTATATTCTTTTTTCATCTTAATATACTTTCATATAAATGTTTCTGTTATGTCAAAAAAACAAACTTATTTTCTTTACGTCACAAATGTCACGCTCATACATGAAATCCATAGCTAATATAACATACTGACCCAACGGGTCACTGGTAGTCTAGTATATATATATATATATATATATATATATATATATGCTAGCAAAAGTACTCGTCGTTGACTGGGTTCAAAAACAGTATACAGAAAATGGACTCTGATTTATGAAAGTATGATAGGTTATGAAAAGAAAGGGTTGTAAAGACATAGCTTCGAATTTGGGGGTATCAAAACCAAAGCAAAATATGATGAAAGTAAAAAAAAAAAAAAAATAGGTAAACCCCATAATTTATTACACCATACCTGTTCACACTGAAACACTTATCACAATATTCTGTGGATCTATATTAAAACACCTTGTTAAACTTTGTGACATATTTCCATTCTATGGAGATCAGGCGCGAAAGAACAGCCCATAATTTTATTATAGCATATTTCTTCAAACTGAAACATAATTATCAAAGTATACTTACGCAGATAGATATGAAAAGTCTTTATTAAAGTTTGTGCCTATTTCCTTTGTATGGAGGCCAGGCGCGAACGCAGATCCCCTAATTTTATTATACCATCCCTATTTAAGTTAAAACATACTTATCAAAGTATTATTATGCACATCTAGATCAAAAACACTTGTAAACGTTTTTTTTTATTTTTAAATTTTTTTATTTCCATACTTTGTGGAACAGGCCCGTACGCAGACCCCACAATTTTAATGAATCATCATTATGCAAGATCAAACATACCCATTCCTGTGTCTCGATACATCTCCTATCATTATATGTGATCAATTTTCTATAATAGTCAACCATATAGGAGCCTATTTGTGACCAGACACACACACAGACGTTCAGCTTATATATATATATATATATATATATATATATATATATATATATAAGAACAACTTCTACACTAATTAACTAATCATTATGAAATTTAGAACACAATTGCTAAGTTTACACCTAATGGCCGTGTTTTAAATTTTATAATGTTACTAGAATGGGTGCCCGGCGTTGCCCGGGTATATGGAGGTGCATGTTAAGCAAAAGAAAAAAAAATCTGTCAATTTTTTATAATTTAACCCCTTCTATGACCCCTTAACATTTATTGTTTTGGGCTCAAATCAAGTTATTAAGTTAGATCCATGTCCAAGGAACCAATATCTAAAATGTCAAGTGTTTAGACCCAAAATTGTCAGAGGAGTTTCGGAGGGTTGTCAAAGTTCTAGTCATTTAACTTTGACCCCTTAAAAGACAAATTTCTGGTCGAAACCCAATCACGTCGATTTTCCCAAATCTCAGTATCCTGTTTATCAAATTTCGAGTCTGCAGACTAAAAATTGACAGTTATTGCGTAGGAAAATGCACACAGACACACAGACAGGTGTATGGTGAGCAAAAAAAAAAAAAAGAAAAAAAAGGTAAATTTTTTTTAGCTTTAACTCCTATTATGACCCGTTAACATTTATTGTTTTGGGCTGAACTCAAGTTAAGTTAAGTCCACGTCTACGGAACCTATATCTAAAATTTCAAGTGTTTAGACCCAAAATTGTAGGAGGAGTTTGGTAGAGTTCTCAAAGGTCAAATCGTTGCACTTTGACCCATAAACAGCCAAATTTTCGGCCGAAAACCGATCACATCGATTTTCCAAAATCTCAGTACCGTGTATATCAAGTTTCGGGTCTGTAGACTAAAAATTAACAGAGTTATTGCATAGAGAAATGTACACAGACATACATACATACAGACAGACATACATACAGTTGGATCTCCATAATGTATCGACAGCCCATGGCTGTTGTGCAAGTCAACGGAAAGCGCTCGAAACCCTTTGTTATCTCTCAGTCGGTTCGTCAGGGTTGTCCGCTGTCGCCCCTGCTTTATGTCCTGGCTTTGGAGCCTCTTCTCCGCAAGCTGAGACATGGGGAGGCAAATTCGGCCCTGAATGGCTCTGCCTGGCGGCTCAGCTGCCAAGGTATACGTGTTCGCCGATGATGTCACGGTCTTCGTGTCGGGCTTCAGAGACATTGAGGTCGTGTCGGAGGCACTCACACAGTACGAAAGAATCACGGGGCCCAAGATAAACCGCAACAAGTCGGTAGGACTGCGGTTGGGCGCATGGAGTGGCTACGCAAACCTCCCGGCGCCCTTCAGCTGGACAGATGGCCCGGCCCGGATCCTTGGCGTGTGGTTCGGACCGGGTCTCCAGCTTGACAAAAATTGGTTGGAGGTACGGTCAAAGGTGGAGGCTGCAGTCAATTCGTGGCTTCCTAGGAAACTTTCCTTAAAGGGTAGAGCTGAGGCGTGCGCCACTTACGTCTTTCCTCTCATCCTTTACCGACTGGCCGTACTTCCCCTGCCTGCACAACACCTAAAAGCTCTTGTCGAACTCTTGTCCTCGCTCCTTTGGGACAGAGGAAGACACTGGGTGAGCAGACAGGTCTGTATTCAACGTCCGTGTGAGGGAGGCTTGGGAATGCCGGACTTGAAGTGTCATCGAGATGCTGAGAGGCTGGCCTTCCTGAGCCACTATATGCAGGATGACCAACCGTGGCACCCCGTGGTTACTGCCGCCTTCCCCGACCTTGTTCTCGACCCTTCCATCGAGAGCCGTCGCAGGCCGCGGGGAGAATCTGCCTACATGAAAGAGTGCTGAGCCGCGCTAAAACGACTACCAAGGTCCAGTGACCTTGTGACTGGTACCCGTAGGGAACTCCACAGGGATCTAGTGAAGGGGGCCGCCGACGACCCGCTATGCGCGCGTTTGGGGTGGCAGCAGAGTGAGATCCGCTCCGCGTGGAGCTGGGCGCCAGGCTCGAGTCATCTGAACAATTAAGAGTTCTCTCTGACCTGGCGATTGGCCCGAAATGCACTTCCACTCAACAACATACAATGCAGTTCCGGGTTTTTGGAGTCGCCTGATTGTCCCCGTTGTGGGACAACGGCCGTAGAAACTACGGATCACGCTTTCTTCGATTGCCGCGAACTCCGCCAGTACTGGTCGTATGTCAGCGGAGTGACGGCTCGCATCGAACCTGAGCATCCTCGCCCAATTACTGTATCCAATATTGTGGACAACGTGAGGCCGCCGTGGGACCGGGAAGACAAATGGTCTACGTTACGATTCTGGCCGTGGCGAGAATGGTGATTTGGACGTCGCGTCTGCAAGGTTGCCGGGGGGTGTTGTCTTTTTTCTGATCAAGATCTGATCGCTTTCTTTAAACACCAACTACGGGTGAAGATCAGATGTGATAGAAGAAGGCTGCATCGCGCGGCATTTGACAGAAGATGGATACATGTGGCAAGTCTGTGTGTACGAAGAGGAGCCAAATTTGAATACGTGTTTCCTGCCTAGGTGTGGAACGCGCAGTTCTGTAAAGTAAAATTAAACAAGTAGCCTCTCAGCTAGCTGAGTGTGTGTTCCATCCCTCCCCGATTAGGAAGCCTTCAAGATCCCCATCCCTCTTACCTGCAATTTTTGTTTTCACCCCTTCCTCTAAATTTTACCCATCTTGGAGAAAAAGAAATACAAACTAACCTCCATCCCTTACCCAAAAAAATTTCTTTTCTCCATTCACCCCCATCTAAAGGGCATCCCCACCTAGAGACTGACCCGCAGAAGCGAGGTTCCTTTTACAAACCTAGTGGAACGGGCAGTCTATCAACTAGACGGGGTTGGGAGGGTCCTACTAATCACCTTTTGTTTTTTCTTCCCCCGCCCTCGACACAAATGAATTATTGTACCATTTTATTGTTATCTTTTTTGTTTTTACACGTCAATAAAAAATGTTTTAAAAATTGGGAGTTAAGTAGGACGTCCTCAAATATGAAAGGGTGAATGCGGTATTATGGTGAAAGAAGATACTAGCTGGGAGAAACTTTTGACTTTGTTCAGTTCTGGAGTGACAAGGATGACCAACGACCCACAAAATCCCCCCTTTTGAGTTGGCCATGTGCCTAAGTTTTTTGTTCATCGTTGATTTTGACTGTATTTTTTTAACATGAATAAAAGATTTAATATCTCAAAGTGTAGTATCTGTTCCGGCAGATACTGCAAGTAAAGACCGTATGTGGGGGCAGCCTCACATATAAGACTTTGGTCAATGTAGGGGCAACCCTTCATACCAATTGTCACTATCCAGCTCCCCTACCCCCCGGGGAGTTGGTCCCCATTTCCACTTCACTCCTCACATTAAAAATCGGCCTTGTGCCTTATTTGCTCAGTGGGTGAGCAAATAAATACCCTTTTCTTGGCCTTTTGGCCAAGATCAAAGCGTACTATCTGGCCGTGGCGAGAATGGTGATTTGAACATCGCGTCTGCAAGGTCTGCGTGGGCGAAGACCGTAGAAAAACAACTGTCCCCTCAAGAGTATAGAGACCTGTACCCGACAAAGTACAGACAATACATAGAGGGGGCAGATATAAAACCCATACCGGGTGCCTGGGAGGCGATTAAGGGCAGAGTCCAGTCCTTCGCCATTTCCGATATAACGGAAAAACGCCTCCTGGAGATGAAGAAGGAAGCCACGGCGGCGCTCCTCCAGAAACTTAACATCCCGGTACTATACCTGTACCAGAGGAGCTTTGTCATGTGGGACATCCTCCTACCCACCAGGGACGATGCGGAGAGACTCTCCCTCCAAGAAATAAAGCATGGGAGAGTAAAAAAAATACCCGAATACCAGGGCAAGAGAAGGACTCAGGTGCAGGTATTTAATGTGCCAACCCAAATACCTGCGGAACTGTTAGGATGCCTCTTTAGCCAGTACGGTGAATGAGGCTGAAGAGGGAGGGTGTTCGGGCGATACCAGCGCTGCTGACATACAAGGACGCCAGCATAACGGTAGTGGTGGAGGGCCATCGTCCGCACTGCTGGTTCTGCCAAAAGCAGGGCCATATTGCTAGGAGCTGCCCTCAAAGGGTAACCCCTAATCAAACGACCCAAAGGCGGTCACAACCCCTGAGACAGCGTCCGCGCCAAAACAGACGACAACAACCCCTGCAACCGCGGCACCAACCCCAGCTCCAAGGAAAACCCAAACCACCCAGGAGGCCAAGGGTGAGGAATGGAGCACAGTAGTGAGATAAAAACGGAAGCCCATAATCCCTTCCGCCACCATCCCACCACCAGCCCTAAAATCGAGGCAGCAGCATCTGCAAATGCAGCAGCAACAACAGCCACCGCAGCCGATGCCGCCGAAACACCTGCAGCAACAACAACTACCGCAGTAGCAAAAGCAGCAAGTGCAGCAGAAGCAGCAGAAGAAGCAGCAGCAGCACCGACACCAGCGAGAGCAGCAGCAACAAAAACAGCCGCAGCAGCAACTAGAGGAGCAGACACAGCTAACGGCCCCCACACTAATCAAGACGAGGATCAAGCGGAGAAAAGACTGCTCCTCTGAGGATGAATCTGCAAGTGAGAGGAAGAAAAATTCAACCTCGCCTCTCCCCGGTTCATTCGAAAGAATAAAAACGAAAAACAAAAAAAGAAAAGGGGAAGAAAAGGTAGCCCCCACTCCCTGTGAACATACACCAACCCTAACAACAAAATCCACTTCAACCCCCAAACCAGACACCGCACCAACACCAGACACCGCGCCAACACAAGACACTGCACCAACACGAGACACCACACCAATACCAGACATCACACCAACACCAGACACCGAGAGACTGCCTCTCGCAGACCAACCAAATTAAAAGCCCTTGCCCCCGAGGAACTATTTTATGTAGACCCTCTATCTGTGACAACAGACATTTCCCATCGACAGAGGAAAAACTTAAAACCTCTGCTCGATTACAAACAGATAGAGGTGAAAGATGTTAATATCCCCTCAAATTTCCAGGACGCTCCACTCCTAATAACTTTTGTCAGAACTCCAGAGGCCTGCAAGACCAACTTGTGGACAAGGCTGCAGGCCGCTGAAGGGGCGTTTCCAGGAATCGAAGTAGTTAAGAAAAATGACCCTTCTCTTGACGAACTGTCAAAACAATGCAAGGGAAGGGTCCCAGTGTTGCTTCATCCGTCACTCTACAGGGCCATAAAATAAATTTATCCTTTGGACGTCGGCGGCATTGCGAGAGAAGGTCAGGATATGAAAAACCTGACCGCCTTGAGCATGGCACATAACGTCGGCGTACTCTCCCCGGCTGACTTCGGAGCTGAGTGTGGCACACCCTAAGGTAGGTACAATGGCTTTGAATTTGGCTATTTTGAATGCGAGGAGCTTGAGATCATCGGGCCGAGCGGCTCGCCTCCGTCACGACCTCTTGTCCCTGGGAGTGGATGTGGCTGCGATTCAGGAGACGCATTTCGTTTCCTCTGTGGACTGTCAGCTGCTGGCCCGAGATTTTGAGGGTTTCTCAGCATATGGCAGCCCGCGGGGGAAGGGAGTTTCCGTGCTGGTTAAACATACCCTGTCGGCGACGGTCGATGTTGGTTATAGGGATGCGGTGGGCAGGCTGGTTGTGGCCGATCTGGCCGTAAAAGATTATGTTTCGGGTGATCGCAGTTCATGCGCCCAGCACCGCTCGTGAGAGGGTCTCATTCTTCAGCCAGCTTGACGCTTTTGTAGATTGCCAGAAGCGGGTAGTGCTAATGGGGGATTGGAACGCCATCTTAGACCCCGAGATAGATAAGGTAGGAGTCGATGCTAGAGGATTGGAGAGGTGAGAGTCCAGCCAGACTGATCTGATGGCGGTCTGATCGACAGGTTTTGGGTTGAGCATCCGGGACGGGAGATGTGGACGTGGACCAATAGCGTTTCCTCCTATCAAAACACTTACTTGGACAGGATGCTAGTTAGGAGAGGCGAAGTAAACTTCTTATCTTGTCCCATGTTCACTTGGCTAGGCCAGACGGACCATAAACTAGTTATGGCCCAGCTGAAGCTAGGAAATAGGCCTAAGTTAGTGGCTCGCTGGAAATTAAACACCTCCCTTCTAGAGAGACAACACTTCCATGAGAAGCTAATAGAATTCAAAAAGCACTAGTGGGGGCGGTTACCGGGAGTAAGTGGTAGGTAGGTCTAAAAGCCAAAATTAGAACCTTCTCCGTCAAGTATGCCCATCGCCTCGCACGAGATAAGGCCAAGACGAAGAATCTAGAGCAGAATCTAGCCCGGACTACGGGGGAGGGTGATAGGGTTAGTCAGGAACTAGCTAAGCAGGACCTTCTGCGTGAAAATAGCGAGCGTTATGAAGGTCAAGTATTCAAAGCTAGGCTTAGAAAGATAGGCAATGAAGCAGTCAACTCCAACACTGACGCGCATCGTGAAATTTCTAGGCGTAGCTCGGACAAATACATGACAAAGGTAAGACATCCGGATGGATGCACCCTGGAATCGACTCGGGAGATCTGCGAGGGGTTTCGAGAACATTTCGAGGAGCATTTTACGTAGCAGCCCAATCTTCCGGTCCTTGAGTTTAGCGAATATTTGGCTGACTCTCCCCGATTCGAGGCGGCTAGAGCGGCTAGTTGCGAGGCCTGGGTGACGGAGCTGGAGGTTTTTACTGCGCTGAAGCAGGTCAGCTGTGACAGATCGCCGGGACTTGATGGTCTGCCATACGAACTGTATTTGAGGCTGTCGCCCATGTTTCTGCCTCTTCTGACGGATGTGTTCAACCATTGGTTTGTCCAGGGATCCATCCCGGGGCAAGTCACCAAGGGAGCCATCACATTGCTGAGGAAAGGTGACGGGCATGGTGGGGAAGAGTTAGACGATTACAGGTCCATAACTCTGCTTAACACAGAGTTGAAGATTTTGGCCAAGGTCCTGTCGAATCGGCTGCAGGTTGTTATCGGCGAGTTGGTTGAACCGGAATAGAACTACGCTGTGAAGGGGAGATCGATTCAGAACAACTTGCACCTGATACGCACGATCCTAGAGGGAGGAATAGATGATGACACGGAAGTTGCGCTGATAAATTTAGATCAGTCCAAAGCTTTTGATAGGGTCGACCATCGTTTCTTGGCATCTGCCATAGAGGCCACCGGTTTTAAACCGGACTTCTGCAAGTGGATCTCCGTGATGTATCGTCGTGCAATTCAACAGAAAGCGCTCAAAACCCTTTGTTATCTCTCGATCAGTTCGTCACGGTTGTCCGTTGTCGCCCCCTGCTCTATGTCCTGGCTTTGGAGCCCCTGCCCCGCAAGCTGAGACGTGGGGAGGCAAATTCGGCCCTGCGCGGAATTGCAATACCTGGTGGCTCAGCCGACAAGGTATCCATGTTCGCCGATGATGTCACGGTCTTTGTGTCGAGCTTCAGAGACATCGAGATCGTGTCGGAGGCGCTCGCTTAGTATGAAAGAATTACAGGGACCAAGATAAACCGCAGCAAGTCGGTAGGACTTCGGTTGGGCGCCTGGAGTGGCAACGCCAACCTCCCGGCGCTCTTCAGCTGGACGGATGGCCCGGTTTGGATCCTTGGCGTGTGGTTCGGACAGGGTCTCAAACTTGACAAAAATTGGTTGGAGGTACGGTCAAAGGTGGAGGCTGCAGTCAATTCATGGCTTCCTAGGAAACTTTCCTTAAAGGGCATAGCTGAGGCATGCGCCACTTATGTCTTTCCGCTCATCCTTTACCGACTGGCCGTACTTCCCTTGCCTGCACAACACCTAACAGCTCTCGTCAAACTCTTGTCCTCGATTTTTGGGATAGATGAAGACACTGGGTGAGCAGACAGGTCTGTATTCAACGTCCGTGTGAGGGAGGCTTGGGAATGCCGGACTTGAAGTGTCATCGAGACGCTGAGAGGCTGGCTTCCTGAGCCACTATATGCAAGATGACCAACCGTGGCACCCCGTGGTT
>NC_136498.1:69777229-69809729 GCF_053919585.1 Euprymna scolopes
AATTATCAAAATTTCCTTAAGGCCTTATCGTCTGACCCTCTAAGAGGAAACGTCAGAATGATAAATTAAAAACTAAGAAACGAATGAGGAAAGAAGGGAATTTGGTTTCAGTTGGAAGAAGAGTGAGAAAAAAAAATCTCACTGTTCAGGTGGTTTTAAATCAATAAATATCTCCAACTGATGTTTCAAAATCTTTTGTCTACACAGGCTAGGTCGAGAGTTATTAATGACTAACGCCTCAATGATATTGAGATGATAGTTCGACCTCGCACTGTATAAAACAGAAAACCACCCATCGGAATATTGATCAGAACACCTATTTATACTCATCAGGTGATTACCAATGGCGGACTCATGAGCTTGGGAGTGCCCGGATGTTCTCAAACCTGGTGTAGTCGAATATCCCGAGGGATATGTTGGGATATTCTCATTTCTAATCTTTGGGATGTTTTGCCAACGTAGTCAGCTCCACACTGACAAACAAATTTATAAACAACAGAATTTTTTTTTTGAATGGTTGGCAAAACATCTTTACGAAAAGAAGAGAAAAAGGTTCGAGTTGTGTAAACTACTCTAAGCATAGTAGCTGGAAAACAACGTTGAGTAGCAGAAGAAATCCTTTTAACAATATGAAGGCCAACAGGACCTAACCATGGTAATTTTAAATAAATGGGACAACGTGATGGACCAATACGTTTAACACTATTAAATGTAGCAATTTTACGTTCAATAGTAGTTTTTATTATATTTATGGGATATCCATTGCTAAGAAAAACATTTGTGATTTCACCAAGTTCCGTATCAAGACGGTTTGGTGAACAAATCATAAGTGCACGATGTGTAAGAGCGCTAATGAGGTTTATTTTTCTAGGGGCAAATATATATATTACACTACTTATTCCACCGTTACATCTTAATTTGCTTCAGTTTGTGTCTATCCGTTACACCTCTGCTTTGTATTGCTATCTATAAATCTAAATTTCCTTTATAATTCTACTAAGGTTCGTGTGCATTTAGTATGACAATATAATTAAAAGTTTTATTGGTCCCCCGACAAAAGGAGGGTGGACCTGTAAATTCACTCTTGTCCGTTCGTCCGTTCGTCTGTCTGCACTTTTCTCAATAACTACGTCTTGGATTTTAAAAAAATTTTTGCACAAACATTAAACATGGTATGAGTAAAAAAGGTAACAGAACGGATTTTTCTGGAAAACTCCGGTTGCCCCCCCCCCCTTCAGGTTAAAAAAGGCTAAAATTGACACTTTTGTGCTTATTAAAAAAAATTGATGCCTTGGATTTTTATAAAACTTTCTGAAAACTGACTGATTTCTATATAATTTTGTTTGTTTATACTTCATGATAACTCTTGGGTGCTGCAGGGGCTCTTTTAGGGCTAATAAAAACATTCCATTTTTGGGACTATTTTACCATATTTGTCCAAAATGTTTTGTGTATGTCTGTTTAGCAGTTTTCCATGGTGCTGAACTCAAATTTAAATATGTTAAGGCCTTGGGGACTTTAGGGGCTAAATAGGGAGGGGGCAAATGATAGACTTAGTCATTTGTTTTTTTTTTTTGCATAGTGCAGCACTCAAATTTACATATGTTAATACCTAAAACTTCACCGTTTGTTCAGTTTCACCAGGATTTGGCGTATCCTGGGGACTTTTGGGGCTAAGTGGTGTAATAATACTTTTATGCCTCGTTCACTGTGCACTCACGGGGGACCATGCATGCTTCACTTGTTTACCTTAAATTTAGAATAATGTTTACAACTAGATGATAGTGCCACAGTGTTGCCCTGGAAAGGAGATTAACTCAAACGAGATTAACTTAACCTTAAACGATCATGCAGGAGCACTGGAAAACCGAAAACAAATTAAGAATCCAAATGAATGCTTATTGAGCACATGGATTTATATAAAATAAAAATGAATACTAAACATTTCTTTGGATTTATGACATCTATTTGGTTACTTACTTTGAACGGAGACGGGAAGTCTGTAATATCAGAGACGTTTATTACGAAATTCATGAATTTGTATCGATTATAATTTGGCTCGCTAAAACCAACCCAAGTTGAGGTAAGTGCATATTAAAATAAAAGGAAAGTTGCTGTCTTATTATTTAGTGTCGAAGACCCGAAACTTTGTTATATAAACAAAAAATAAGAAGCTGTCTAAATTTTTTGACTAAATGATAGCTAAGAGATTTATCATTTGTTTTCGATTAGAATTTGAGACGCTAAATCAATGCAATTTAAAGGCTTGTACTTATATATATATATATATATATATATATATATATATATATATATATATATATATAATTTTATTATATTTTTTTGAGGGAATTAGACCTGGAGTCTGAAGAGCAGCGTTTATTTTAATGTATTAGTAAATGTATTAATACTTTTAAAAGAAAACAGTGCCCATTGTACTGTAGATATATAGTAAGTTCAATAGGTATAGATATCCTAGAGTTATATTAATATTGAGTAAAACAAATAAATAAAGAAAAACAAACAAAATCAACTCGAGTGTACGATCGTTTTGGAAACGATGTTCATTTTATTGAAATTGTCAATAATTTGACAGAAGTTTTGTTCTTTACAACATGGTCTCCTTATCAGCAAAAATAGGGGGGGGAGGAGGGAAGAAGTTAAAGACACCAAAAGGAATATCTGACTTACTCACAACTAAAATGCTAGTTTTATTAACTAGTATTTTAGTCGTGAGTAAAGCAGATATTTCTTTTTTATCTCCATTATAAAATCTGTTTTTAATTTCAGTCAGTCTATCTTTTTTGCATGCTGTTATATTTGGTCTCCAATATATAATTATAATTCAACAATAATTTTTTTTATACCTACAGACACTAGTATTTCATGCTTATGCAATCATCAGTGTAGGGCGTGACAATTCCTGCCAGTCATGAGATACGAACCCAAGAATTTGCTAGACCTTTACCACAGGGTCACCAAATAATTGCCACCAGAATCAAGGGAATTAAGAACTATTAAACGCTGAATTCGGGCAATAATATTAGACAATCTAGAGTGTTCGAACGAGTTGAAGTCGTGAACATTGCATAATAGCTAGTTGACTGCCTTTTCGTAATTATTCCGCAAAAAGTACCCATACTTAAGTGTTCTTATACACACACACACACACAAATATATATATATAAATATATATATATATAAGTATATATATATAAATATATAAGTATATATATATATATATATATATATATATATATATATATATATATATACATTGTATCTTTATTATTATTAAATGGTGATTAATTACCTCGATGTTTATCCATTTATGTCATCTGTTCATTTCTCTGTCTCCCTTTCTCTCTCTTTATATATAATCACATTCTTTATCTATTTATGTATGTTTGAAGATTCAGTTGTAAGCCTTCTTTGAAACTATTCTTAAACCACAATGACAACTTTTTAAACAGCTGGAAGAGAAGTTTCCTCTGTCTTTCTTTGCTTTTTAAAAACCTTTTTATAAAAGTGTATATATATATATTTTTTTGGTTTCGTTTTATATTAGAACTTTTTTTTTCTGTAAATTGGAGAAAGTGGAAGGAGAACATGTGGCAAAACTTAAACGGTGCATCGTCACATTAGAAGCCGACACTTCACGTTAAAAGATGACCCACATTTGTGCACGGAGTTTAAAAGAAGTAAAATATCAACACCACCACCACCACCACCACCACCACCACCAACAACAACAACAACAACAATAACAATAACAAAACGAGCGACTGAAATATTAAAGCGAAAAAAAAAATGTTCCGACCCTAAAGACGTGGGAGTCAACGCCATTATTTACATGAAAGTAACTAGACTAAAGCTTAGAGGTCCCACTTTTGGTGGGGTCCCATGCAACTGTTTTTTTTCTTTCTTTTAATCTGTAATTTTAACGTTCTACACATTTTTTTCTATATTACTTTTCTTCGACCCAAACAAAGCATATTTTCACTCTAGTTATGGGATGATGGAACCAAGAATCGGAAAATTTAATTTGAAAAGCCAGCGTCAGAGTACACTGGTCTGAAAAATTGACTGGGAAGCCCGTTGGCATTTCCCGTTAGCGCCGCATCAGATGGTGAATTAACACCTTTTCAAAGTGCAACGGCAAAGCCATGGAGAGTGGACTTCCGAGAACTGCACGGGACCAGAGGCATAATCCCAATCAGCAAGAAATACATCATCTTAACAATGGACTCGTTGTTCAAGTTATTTAGGCCTCTTAATTTCTTGGGGAACATAGGACCGCAACGACGCTCCTCCAATGGAGCCGGTTCAGGCTGGTCCTCTTCAGTTCGGCCCATATCATTCCGGCAGCCCTTTTCCATTCCCTCGGGCGACTAATTTTACAATTACTTGCGGGTTCCACTCGAAGGCCTGCCTGGTAATGTTGGATGCAGGCTTCCTCAAGGTGTGGCCAATTTTCATTTTTTGATCTCTACCTCCATTGGGGTTTGGTTGGTTTTGTCCCACAATTGTTCATTGACCATCTGATGTTTAGGATGTTTCTGAAACATCTGTTGGTGAATGTCTGGAGTTTGTTGGTCTTGGTCTTGCTCACTCTCCATATTTCTGAGCTATAGAGTAGAACCGACTTCACATTGGTGTTGAAAATTCGGATCTTATTCCTGAGTGAGAGGGCTGTTGTTCTCCAGATTTGTTTTAAGATGGTGAAGGCATGTCCTCATCTGTTTCTCCATCCCTGCTGACAACACTGCTCAAGTACATAAACTTGTCGACCTCTCTAATGTTCTCTTGTTGTAGTTGCAGCGGATCTTGCCTTCTGTTATTTACCCTCATGAGCTCTGTCTTCCTGATGTTGATCTGGAGTCCAGTCTTTCCAGCTTCCTCTGCCACACGACATAGCTTCTCCTGTACATCTTGAAACCTGTGTGAAAGGAGGTTGGTGTCATCTGTATAGTCCAGGTCCTCCAGCTGTTTTGTAAAATTCCACTGAATACCCGTCCTCTGCCCCGCCGTGAATCGTTTCATGACCCAGTCGACCACCACAAGAAATATTATCGGTGAGAGCAGACAACCTTGACGGACGCCGGTTTGTACGGTGAAGGGTTCCGTCAGTTTCCTGTCATGGATCACTTGACAAGTGGCATCATCGTACATCTGTTGTATGGTGGTGACAAACTTCGGAGGAAAGCGATAGTGATACAACAGTCTCCAGATGACCCCTCTATCTGCCAAATGCCTTCTGGATGTCGACAAAGACTGCCTACAGAAGACTGTTGTGTGTTGGTCTTCCCGCCTGGTCTTTGTAGGCTCTCAGCTTTTTTCTCACTACTGCCACACCAGGTAGTAGTCTGATGGCGCCTCTACACTTCGCTTCACTCTGACGACGTGCGGGCCCCGTCTCCACTTTTGCCCGATTGTGACATGATTAATTTGGTTCTCTGCGTTTCCATCGGGGGAAATCCATGTGGTCTTGTGGATAGTCTTATGTGGAAAAAGGGTTCCCCCGATGACCAGGTCGTTGAAAGTGCTGAATTAGGTGAACATCTCTCCGTTCTCGTTCCGTTCTCCAGTGCCATGTCTGCCTATGATGAGGTCTATGTCCATGTTGTCCATGCCAACCTTGGCGTTCAAGTCTCCCATCAAGATCTCCATGTTTCTCTTTGGTGTTTTGTCCACAGTTGCTTGAATCTACTCATAAAACTCATCACTATCTTCAATGTCATTACCGTTAGTAGGGGCGTAACACTGTATTATAATGACTTCCTAACTTTGGAGTTGAATCTTGCCATGAGAATTCTTGAAGATACAGGTTCCCAGGTCAATAGTGCTTACGTTGCCTCGGGCGTCATCAGCAGCGCTACATCGTACATGTATGGTTGGACTTTTTGTCCAGAGTAGTTGATGGTGTCTCCACTCGTCAGTCTTGTTATTCCACTTCCATTCCATCGTGTCTCACAGATCTTAAGATTGTATCTGTGAATCTCACTACACACCTGTGTAGTCTTGCCTGTCTCGTATAGGGTTCTAATGTTCCAGGTCCCTATCCTGGTCTTGGCCTTAGTCGTCAGAACGGTTGTCGGCGCACTGGCTTCCCGGAGGCTTAAACTCGCTCACGTTATGAACTCTACTAGAGAGGACCCTTCCCGGACCAAGAAGCCCACAGATGATGTTGAGGTTTCTGTAACTTTTTTTTTTTTACAGAATTGGGTTGTTGGCCATATACTAATCCCCAACCTAGAGGACCAGTGACTGCTCTTAGTCTGATCTCTACCCTCCAACGTGTCTGGCTTGGGTGACCCTACTAGGAGACGAATCTTCCGCCTATCATAGCTATCCGGACCTAGAGACACTGCAAGCCCCCTAACCACGCCAAGGTTGCACTCGCTAGGGGCTTGGCTTAAGTAGGGAGAGGAAAAAACTGTTGATGACTTGCCACTTAAGCGTAAGAGGATACTATGATATGGGCCAGGTTTATTGAAGAAAACCCGAGTAAAGATATGAATTTTTGAGATGAAGGCTGATCGTTTGTATAACTTGTATTGATCGGACTGTTCTTATCTTAAGTGTTATTTGTTCAACTTTTTAGTCGGATTGGCCTTCGACCGTCCTCAAGCATCTTGGCTATTGTTTGGAAAAGAAAAGAGAAAAGTTACTGGCTTCGTAGATATTTTCGTATACGGAGTCAGTAACTTTTCTCTTTTTTTTTCAAAACAACAACTAATATGCCTGAGGACGGTGGAAAGACAATCCGACCGTAACATTGCAAAAATAACACTCAAGATGAGAACAATAATCCGATAAATACAAGTAATATAAACCTGAGTAACAGGATTTTTGTTGACATTACATTTAAATTTATGTATGATGGTACGATCAGGACAACATTGAGCTGGGAGGACATTACAAAGGCAGGCAATCCAAGGAAACAGATATTACAGGAGACAATTTTCCGGCATTTAGAGATCTGTACAGTGATCGGGTAGGTCGAAGGGATTATGAGAGGAGAACAAGTGCAGTTGGTTCATCGGAATACATTCTGTGGACGCAATTGTAAAAAAGAAAAGCACGGGAATTCGACACTAAGGTGAGGCGACAGAGACTTGACCTTGGTAGACTGTGCGGGACATTTTAGGTTGGGAACTATTTTTTTGCAGCCTATCCATCAACCCAAATGTGAAAATATAAGTTGATATTTTAGAAGCGGTGAACTTTAAATTAAAAAAAAAACTCTATTGTTTTTTTCAATTGTAGACTTGGCAACTATCGGTTATTTTGAGTTCAGTTTGGTTTGGTAATTCATCATGTGGTTTCACCACGACAGAGCCACATGCCACAAAGTGCGCTATACGATCAATTTACTAACAGAAACATTTGGTGAACGAATAATTTCACGAAATGGACCTGTAAACTGACCACCGTGTTCCTGCGATTTCTTTAGGAATAGGTAAAACCTCATTTCTACGTTGATGAACAAGACACAATAGGCTACTTAGAAGACAACATTCGATGCGTTATCGCCGAAATACAACCTTTTCGTGTTGTGAAAATTAGATATTTAGATTACGCCATATACAAGTGAGCCGTAGAAATCACACGCCCGAAACTGTATTTCAATTATACATGCCAAACATTAATATTTGGAACAAACCGCATATTCGTATAATAAAATATTTTTGCTACGATTTATCTTAATTATAAGTTCACTGCCTCTTTAAAAAGCACATTTTACAAGCGCACTCTGTGCGTCGCTGAAAGTAATTTATAGGAATTATAAGGATCATTTGTAGCACCATGTCCTTTGCTATATAAAATAGTGGTGTGGACAAAGTGTCTGAGGTGATTGCATGAAGTTAAACATTTTTTTCCTATTGGTCTGTATTTATTCTTTAAGCATCAGATTAAGTTTAAAATTAGATGTGATAGAAAATGATTATATAACATAGAATCAAATAAAGGTGGATAAAGTATGCGAGTTTGTGCATACGAATCAGGCGTGAGTATAAGTCTCTCGCCAAAACACGACACACGCTGTTCTGGGCCTTTTGGAAACTCACCGAAGTTACTTAACTAATTGACCTTTATATGTATTTTCCCGTAATTTGAATCCTTTAACATGTCTTTTATCTTGGTATATTCAAAAATGTTTTGTTTTTCTTCTTTAAATTGTAACAAAGATTATGTATCCACTCCTGTTTTTGTTGTCCTACACCTTCTTAGAAATTGATTTGCTCGTTTTCGATTTTTCAAGAAACTGAAGAAAAGTACTTTATCCACTACGCCACGGATCCTTGTGCAAGGACGAGAACATGCTACTCCTATGGATTAAATAAATGTTTCTGTTCGAAATTCTATGCAGATTCGCGAGTTCGATAGAAATATTCATGAGTTCGATAGAAATATTCATGAGTTCGATAGAAATATTCATGAGTTTGATAGAAATATTCATGAGTTTGATAGAAATATTCATGAGTTCGATAGAAATATCCGCGAGTTCGATATAAATATTCGCGAGTCCAATAGAAATATTCGCGAGTCCAATAGAAATATTCGCGAGTTCGATAGAAATATTCATGAGTTCGATAGAAATATTTATGAGTTCGATAGAAATATTCATGAGTTCGATAGAAATATTCTTGTGTTCGATAGAAATATTCACGAGTTCGATAGAAATATTCTTGACTTCAGCCATATACACTGGAAGGAAGTTGGAGATTACATCGACCAAAACGTTGTGCGAATAAGATTCAAAGTGAGAACAGTAGTTCAAATAATCTAAACAATACGAATACAGCATGATTGTCTTCAAGTCTAATGTAAACAAATACATAACGAGACGTCTTTGGATAATAATTTTTCTTTCTGCTCATCCAACCCAATGTTTCTGGTACTTTTATGGAGACGATCTCTTTAACACTTACCCTCGAGTTGTTCCTGGGCTTTGATAAATGGTGACCTAGTTCTAAAAAACATCTGACTAAGAAAGGACCATCCTTATTGACCTTTAAAATCCTATTTCTTAAAGCATGCTTAAAGTGTAATATGATCTCTGTTTTTACTTGTCCTAAAATGCGCCAGGTGTTGTAACAGAAATGAAGTCTTCGTGGACTCAAGCGGTTGAAATTGCATAACGCTTGCTTCACCATAGAGTTTCTGCGCAGACACACTTACGGGAAATGTCCAATGCCCCTCGCGACATTTTGCAGCCAAACAACTGTCATATCCATTTCAGGAATCACATTAAATGAACAATAAAGGTATAAAATCTAACAAGGATACTCTCTAGGCTAATGGCAAATTACATGATAAATGAAAGTGTTAATCCACGTTAAATAAATGCGTATAAATATACGTCCCCACAGGTCGAATACTATAAAATTTAGAAGAGGTTGTATGAAAATTCTAGCTAAGTTTACCCGATATCAACAACGCTGCTGCAAAGAAGGTGGGCTCCATCTAACGTGCTAGAAAATTACTCACACATGGGAGTATTTTATAACTCTATAAAGCCCCTATTCGCCCATGCATGGAGTTGTGTTGCCGCATCTGGGCTGGTGTATCTACCACTAGTCTTTCACTTATAGATAGGTGCCCCTAAATATCTCCCTTCTAATAGGTCCCGCATTATCGGCCAAGCTCCGACCTCTCTCCCATCGCCGCAATGTTGTATCTCTGCACCTGTTTGGAATGAATTCATATCACTTGTGCTTCCTCGACATACGTACTCCGACGTATTCGACAAGCTACAAAATCCAACTCAGTCACAGTAGAGATCCCAAAATGACGGAAAGCCTTCTACTTTAATAGTTTATTCCCTGGAACTGATAGACTCGGGAATTCTCTGGCTTTTCCCTGTTTTCCTGACTATAAAAACACGCAGAAATTTAAATGTACTGTGAACAAACATCTCTTGCTAAAGATAAATGCAAATTCATGTTTGCTGTAATCTTTAGTAAAAGTGGTCCACCCAAAATGGTAACATTCACTTTTCATGAACAAATTTGTCCATAGTAGATGTTTTTTTTTACAAGTGAGTTACCAGTAATCAAGTCCCGAAGTCTAATCGAGGATAAGGGTCAATAAGTGAAAGATGGTCAGTGAGGTAACAGCGTAGGGATCATTAGTGGGGGAAATTAAGTATACTTTGATTATTTAAGTGAGTGGTTCACAAGAACTTGTTTACATTGGACTTGAATGCGACCTCATTGTACTTAGATGAAAAGCAGGCCAGGGGAACAGAATTCCATAGTCAGGCAGTTCTATTAAAGATGCTTTGTTCATAGAATTTGCGTTTAGATTAGCCACAGATACAGAGTGGATGAAATTAATGACAGTGGTTGAAGCTAGACAAGTGCTTTTGTGAAAGTTTTGCAGGGGGGACCATAGATTGAAGCCCATTTGAGCACTTGCCGTGAAAATAAAAATAGAGCAGAGGCAGACTCACAACATCTCTTCTGTGGGAAAGAGGTTGCAGGAAGGAGAAAAGGCAGGATAAGGTGCGCCGAGCAGCTTCTCCCCATATGTACACAACAGTACTCCATCTTAGGAGGTATTTGGTTCTGCGTCGGGAATTAGGAACCTTCTGGAGAAGTCGAATGATGCAACTTAGAAAAGAAAAAGAAACAGAGAAAAATTATTTTTTTCTTAATTTAACAGAAATGTTAGAAATAAGTTAAGTGCCTATAAAAAAGACATAAAACCAGGAAATAGAATTCACTAGGAAATAAAATTGTTATTTAGAATTTATAACAAAAATGAAATAACAACTAGAATAAGAAACATTAAAAATAGATCGAGAAATATGACGCTTAAATAAGAGAAATTCGCTACACGAAAGCTATTTGTAGAAAACAAAAAAAAAACATTTAAAAATATTCAAAATCTGAAATATCAAAGAAATTAAATGTGAACTGGAATAGAACCACTTTAGAATGGCGATAAATTAAAAAGTTGCGGTAACGAAATGACCAGAATATTGTTAGATGAATACAAATTTGTTTTGTACACACGAAAAGAAGAAACATAAAAAGATTGCGAATCTTTCTCTAAAAAAGCAAACAGCCCCCCAAACTATAACTGTTGCATACAAAAATATTTAGAGCCTGTGAGTAATTTATAGGTTGATCCAGAAGGAATTCCGTCTTCATATAAACACACACACACACACACACACACACACACACACACACACACACACACACACACACACACACACACACACATATATATATATATATATAAAATGAACTTTGTCTACGAGTGTTTGAGAGTTCATTTCCTATGGACTCGGAAACGACTGGGTCGATATTTTTAATTTAACACGGAGGTACTTAATGTGTCCGAGAACGTTATTACGTTGGTTTTGTAATGCAATGCGTTCGATAAGTATCGAAAATCAATAATCGAAAAAAATCCGATTCAACAAGGAAATCTAATTTCCATCAAAGTTAACACTCTTACACAACCTAACATCATAAGTGCGTTTCAGGAGAATTTCTCAGCAAGCGTTTTCGAATTTCCGGATTTTTATGTTTCTTCCTTTTTCGTGGCAATTTCCACCCTTTTTAAAACCTATTTTTCCATCAACTTATGTGTGAATGTTTATAATATTTTCTTTTCTCTGATGATTTGTGTGATGGCAGCATCAGCTATACGCACAATGAAACGCGTGCAAAACACTTGTTGAACAGCAAAAGAAATGCGCTTCTATATTAATTAGAAAATCGTGATCGTGGATTGACTTTTTATGGTAGCTAGAAAGAAAATGTTATAGTATATATGCTCTGAAAGCAAAAATATATCTTCATTGAGCTTATTATTTATAACAATTTGAACTGTTCTATGAGGAGTATATACCTTAAAAATCTACATTTTTATATTCACTCAATATATATATATGCATATATATAATTATTTACCATAATAATTATTAAATACCGACATACATTAATGTTTCATTCTTTCAGGAATCATCAGCGTAGGGTGTCATGATTAACACCGGTCAATAGATTCGAACCCCGGCAACAGAAGCCATCTCTGGCTTCATTAGCAAGAACATAATCCATTCGTCTACCGTTAACCGCGAGAAATACTGCTGAAATTTAAATATTTATTTTCTTAAAAAATGTTTTTAACGTCTGTTAGAGTAATATAATAATCATATGATGATCTGCGCATAAGAGCTAAATTGCCCGACTTTTATTGAAATTGAAATTGCTCAACGATAAGAAACGAGTTTCTTAAAGAGGTTGACATAATTATTTACTATAATAATTATTAAATACCTACAGATACTAGTATTTCATCCTTTCGGGAATCATCAGTGAAGAGTGTCACGATTAACACCAGTCGAACCGGGCAGATTCGAACCCGGCAACAGAAGCCATCTCTGTCTTCATTAGCTAGGACCTATGCATGCATGTATAATGCATTTTGTCGCTATATACTTTGTCTGGTTGAGAACGTTCTAGTGATCGGGCCAGTACGTGGATGAAAGATTCCAGATTGGCAATCACATATCGATTGTTCTCCAATGAACGAAAAAGATCTATAATTTGACCGCCGTTTTTGTGTTGAAAAAAAAAATGATTCGTAAGGTGAATAAAATTTTGGTCTTTGGAATGTAAGAAAAATGTTGCTTACTTGTATATGGCCTGTTGTTAAATTAGTAAACCACTAAACAGACATTTTTCTAGAATTTTATTGGAAATGGGGTGACCATTAGAAGAGCCAGATGTAATGTGTTCACTGTTCGTGTATATATCATTATACACCCGTGCCATGAACTCGTATAAACCCACCCTGACGTCGATATTTATAAAAGAATGTTTTATTACAAAAAAAAAAAAAAAAAAAAAAATAGAACGGTTGCACAAAAAAAAAATCAGCGTATCAGTATTTAACCCAGGGCGGTTCAAATAAATACCACTTGTCTGAATACATAAGAGTTCAAATTATATACTATTTAAAGAGTCATAATTTATGCTTTGCAGTTCAAGTGATTTTCCCCTCGAATAAACATATTTAATGCAGAGTGGATCCAATGATGTACCACTTTAAAGATCATCTAAGCAATTGTGATTACATATCTATTGAATCTCTCTCTCTCTCTCTATATATATATATATATAGTTTTTGTTGTTGATTTTTTAAACGATATTGAGGTTAACCTTGCAGATCCAGTGTTTTTTTTTTTTAGAAAGTCGGCTATTTTTTTTATTTGGACGTATTATTATTTATTATTTTTTTAAAAACAGTCATCTACGTACACGCGTGTTTTAGGGCCCTACCCCTCTTTAGCGTAGATTGACTGCTGTTAGGATTCGAACCCCGGAACTTATGTATTTAAGTCCAGCGTCTTAATCCATTATGCTATGATGTCATAGACAATTTACTGTTTAGTTTTTATCGTTTATTTATTTACGTAGTTTATTAATGTCTGTAAGTATAAACGAATAATTATAATTTAATTACAATTATCAAGGCACTTTAAGAATAATTAATGATGGGCATTGTCTGGGAAGTATAAACTCAGAGGCAATCAACTAGCATTTCTGTAACGTTCACGACTTTCGTTGTTTGAACACTCTGGATTATCTAATGCTTTCCCCCGAATGGAGCGTTTATATATATATATATATATATATATATATATATATATATATATATATATATATATATATATATATATATATATATATAGTCACCCACGGATTATTTCACTGTATGACGGCTCTCCAGTGCGACTAGACTAACACCCATCCTGAGTTTCACCTGGCAAATTCCATTTTTTAAAAGATTTTCACACTTTTGCACCGATTTTCCCAGCTAAAACCCAAATATAAAATTTCGCATGGGTTCGAATACCCTATATATTAAGTTTCATGTCTGTAGACCAACAGCTGACATAGGAGTTTGGTAGGCAAAATTTTTAAAACAAATCGATATAAACGCATACATAAATATATATAGAAACAGGTTTGTGTTTACTATAACGTTTTTACGTAAATATTTCGCAAGTATAAATCATGTAGAATATCTGCATTAATATAATTACACGTAACAGTTAACTAAAGATGATCACCCCATAAGAAAACCGAAAAACACTAATAAGGAATTAATTAAAATTAATGTTTAAAAGAATATGCAAATTAGTTAGATCTTTTGCAGATGAATGCAATTCCACAACCCATATATAACAAAGTTGTATTTGCTTTTTAAATAAATAGAAAAGAGGGTTTTTGGTATGAATATCAATTCACAAAGACCCTCAAATTTAAACGAATATAGATAGATATAGATAATATATCTATCTATATTAACATAGATAGCGGCTTAGCAAGTAGAGTCAAAGTTAATTTCGTAGCTGGGTTCAAATCACCCGACTTGTATGAATTGTCACCTCCTACTCTGATGACTGCGTAAGCTTGGAACACTACTCTCTCTCTCTCTATATATATATATAAATATGACTACTGCATTTAAATTTAACCACATAAATTAATATATGAAAATATAATTTTATGCGTAAACTTTCAGTATTTACTTCAACAGTGTTCAATACATAGGTAGAGCTAGATAGTAAGTTATAAAAATATATATGGTAATTAAGCTGCATAGAATATTTTGCGTTTCATTCTCGTGAGAAGTTGTCAAGCTAACGAGAATGATACGCGGAATATTCCGTGTAGCTTAATTGCTATATATATTTTTATAACATACCACATATATATATATATATATATAAGAGATAGAGAGAGAGAGAGAGAGGGAGAGAAGGAGAAAAAAAAGGGTGTGAAGCGTAGTTAAATGGAGTGAGGAATTTTTTTTGGGGGGGCGATATGAGATTTTAGGGATTCTTCGTTTAACAAACTACATATTAGAATCATATTTTGATTGATAAAATTAGGTTAGTGCTCGAATTTTCTCCAGTATTTCCCTCTACTCGCTTGGAGTGCCGACTATTCAATGGCTGAATATATTACGTGGATGGTTTTATTTTTCCTACTCTTTCTATTATATATTCATTTTGTTTACAGCGATTATTTTACACGAGATCCCCCATAAGGCGATGTTACATTTCTACGCAGTTTGAAACGTGGCATGTTTGTCATATCGCTCGCTATCAATTTCATATCAGACACGTTTATGATTTTTGTTTTTAAGTTTTCTTTTTTCTTTTTTGTTTTATTGTCGGTGTAAGGATTCTCTTTGAGTTATTTTCTTTAGCCCTACTTGAATCTATTTGGTTTCGATTACATAAATATTCCATTGGTGTGCCACGAGATGATACCGGTGTGCCGTAAAGAGGTTATAGGTAGAAATTACACATTTTTATAAATGGAAAAACAGCTTTATATCTTTACTAACCTGGGTTTGAAGATGTGTGTCGAGCAAAAAAGAAAAAAAGGGTTGTAGACAGATAAGCTCGAACCCGTACCGCGAAGGAGGAAAAGAACGTGACAAAAAAAAAATGACATCTTTGCCCTTGCGTCCATCACAAAACCAGAAGTGGCGAACGTCTATCTTAAGGCTAAGTCAATCGAAAAGAAGGGGATGACTTGCGAAAATATCGGCAAAAAAGCGACCATCCTTGTAGAAAACTGCCAAGTTAACGGTGAAAGAATTAATGTTTTTGGCCAATTTTTCGATATTTGACGTCTGGAAATTCGAAGTTTAAAACGATACCGGTTTCGTCACGTTTCGACGAGTCTGTTAAAATGTTTTGGCTAGCATACAAAGAAATAAACACAGACGTTTAACTGATTGATTGAGATTGTCGGACTGACTTCCTCATCTTGGTTGTAAGAGTCACAACGTTTCGGCCGTTTTGCCCTCCGGCCTTCATCAGGTGTTTTGTATCAAACTGTATCGGAGGGTAAAACGGCCGAAACGTTGTGACTCTTACAACCAAGATGAGGAAGTCAGTCCGACAATCTCAATCAATGAAAACACCTCATCTCAAAAATACAGACAATTACTACAGACGTTTGACCTTTATACTATAGAAGAAGGTAACTGGGGTTGTTTACAAATACTAACTCATATGTTATTACTGGCGTGATGTCAAAAAAGAAGAAATAATATCTATAATGAATCTTTTGTTTAAGTTGTTAGATATTTTGAATTTTTCATAAGAATGAACACTGGTAAGCATTGTTAAATATTATTTAAATATTCATTTTTTTGTGATAGGTACGACGCGGAGATTTAAAGAGCTTAGTAGTGTGCCGCTATGCAAAGAGCTTTGGAACCATTGCCTTAGATTAATAGAGTGCAACACTTTTTCTTAGATACATCCAACCATATTCACAGAGGTATCGGTCTCCCATTCTGTTTGTGACGATTCAGTTTAAAATATAGATTTTTTATCGCTAAACGCGCTGTTTGTATGGACGCATCTTATTTGATGAAATATTGGACGAGTAGACCCACTAGTAATAATTTGGTTAGTTGAAAATAATCGGTAATAAAAGTTCAATGGAAGTACATGGTAACATCGAGTTTTACTTGACTCGTTTGTGACAATTGATAAAAACGAATGTGACGTTACCTGACTCAAGGAAAGTAAACGAGGGAAGTTGACAGATATGTACAGTATTAAATAGTAATGGGACGATTCAAATGTTTCCTGATTCCGATATAATTACCGATTCCGATTCTACTTGTTTTTATTCCCGTAATATTTAACTATAAAGTACATTTTTGAATTACATCCCTCCACCAAAGAAAAAAAAATCAATCAAAATATATACCTATATTTGCACAAACGTAAAAATTCACGGTTAGGAGGTGATCTATATATTTTTATTTTACAGGACGTTTTAAAACGATAAATACTTATTATTTCATTATTAGTACCAGCAACGGAGTTTTTGTTTTAAGCAAAATGGAAATAAATAAATAAATAAATAAATAAAAATAATGAAAAAATCGTTCTTAGAATCAGAAAATTTGCACAATTTTTTTCAATTCCGATACTGATTCTACTACCAAAAACATGGCTTCTTCAATTCCTGATTCCGATTGATCGTCCCAACATTTGTATTTATATGCATCGTTAGTTTCCTGGATATCCGTTCTCATGGTAGTACTGATCGTAGTAGCAATCTAGAAGTGTTAGCCATGTTTAGTTTCAGAACAGTTGCCGATTGTTCGTTGTTCTACACAAGTCCTGAGAGATGACTGGCTTGCATTAGACAAAACAGTTGCCAATGGTTCGTTGTTCTACACAAGTCATGAGAGGTGACTGGTTTGCAGTAGACAGTTCTCGAGTTGGAATCCACAGAGCAAAAGATTCTTCCGTGTCAAGACGAAAAAAGAAAAAAAAAAAACATATGCTAAATTGCTACAGAAAGATTTAATTTTTATGGAGCAATTCTGGTTTCTGATTGTTAATTCAATTCGTCAGTTCCTAGCAGCATCGTTTATAAATAGAATCGCCCGACTGTGAGGGATAATACCCCCATTAAAAGTCCATTTTGATGGGGTGTCTCCTAGCAGCTTCGGCTGCATGGAGACAGGGTAGTACAAGTGAAGGATTCGTCACTTGACACTCAGCCCAACAGGTGAGGGGCCGGGAACCGACCCAGCACCTGTTGGACTGAGGTACACTGCCTGGGTAATACCTAGGAGGTCCACCCTCCCAGGCCTTGCCACCGGGCTTTCCGGTGGGGCAAGTTTATTGCTTGCTGCCTGAGGCGCCCCGACCGGGGAATGCCGACGGGGTTACTCAGGCAATTTTATAAAATTGCAGGAGTGCCCCTCCTTTAGGGGAGCCTGCGGGGTTCCCACTTTCCGGCCTTGTGCCACATTTTGCTGAGGTGGGCAGCAAATAAATATCTACCCCCATTAAAAGTCCATTTTGATGGGGTGTCTCCTAGCGGCTTCGGCTGCAGGGAGACAGGGTAGTACACGTCAAGGATTCGTCACTTGACACTCAGCCCAACAGGTGAGGGGCCGGGAACCAGCCCAGCATCTGTTGGCCTGAGGTACACCGCCTGGGTAATACCTAGGAGGTCCACCCTCCCAGGCCTTGCCACCGGGCTTTCCGGTGGGGCAAGTTTATTGCTTGCTGCCTGAGGCGCCCCGACCGGGGAATACCGACGGGGTTACTCAGGCAATTTTTAAAATTGCAGGAGTGCCCCTGCTTTAGGGGAGCCTGCGGGTATCCCACTTTCCAGGCCTTGTGCCAAATATTGCCGATGTGGGCGGTTATTAAATATATACCCCATTACAACACTCTTGTGATGGGATGTGTCTCCTAGGTGCTTCGGCTGCAGGGAGACAGGGTAGTACAAGTCAAGGATTCGTCACTTGACACTCAGCCCAACAGGTGAGGGGCCGGGAACCGGCCCAGCACCTGTTGGACTGAGGTACACCGCCTGGGTAATACCTAGGAGGTCAACCCTCCCAGGCCTTGCCACCGGGCTTTCCGGTGGGGCAAGTTTATTGCTTGCTGCCTGAGGCGCCCCGACCGGGGAATGCCGACGGGGTTACTCAGGCAATGTTTAAAATTGCAGGAGTGCCTCTCCTTTACGGGAGCCTGCGGGTATCCCACTTTCCAGGCCTTGTGCCAAATATTGCCGATGTGGGCGGCAATTAAATATATAACCCATTAAAGCACTCTTTTGATGGGATGTCTCCTAGCGGCTTCGGCTGCAGGGAGACAGGGTAGTACAAGTCAAGGATTCGTCACTTGACACTCAGCCCAACAGGTGAGGGGCCGGGAACCGGCCCAGCATCTGTTGGCCTGAGGTACACCGCCTGGGTAATACCTAGGAGGCCACCCTCCCAGGCCTTGCCACCGGGCTTTCCGGTGGGGCAAGTTTATTGCTCGCTGCCTGAGGCGCCCCGACCGGGGAATGCCGACGGGGTTACTCAGGCAATTTTTAAAATTGCAGGAGTGCCCCTCCTTTAGGGGAGCCTGCGGGTATCCCACTTTCCAGGCCTTGTGCCAAATATTGCCGATGTGGGCGGCAATTAAATATATACCCCATTACAATACTCTTGTGATGGGATGTGTCTCCTAGCGGCTTCGGCTGCAGGGAGATAGAGTAGTACACGTCAAGGATTCGTCACTTGACACTTAGCCACACAGGTGAGGGGCCGGCAACCGGGTCAACACTTGTTAGACTGAGGTAACGCCGTCTGGGTAATACCTAGGAGGTCCACCCTCCCAGGCCTTGCCACCGGGCTTTCCGGTGGGGCAAGTTTATTGCTTGCTGCCTGAGGCGCCCCGACCGGGGAATGCCGACGGGGTTACTCAGGCAATTTTTAAAATTGCAGGAGTGCCCCTCCTTTAGGGGAGCACGCGGGGTTCCCACTTTCCGGCCTTGTGCCACATTTTGCTGAGGTGGACAGCAAATAAATATCTACCCCATTAAAAGTCCATTTTGATGGGATGTCTCCTAGGTGCTTCGGCTGCAGGGAGACAGGGTAGTACACGTCAAGGATTCGTCACTTGACACTCAGCCCAACAGGTGAGGGGCCGGGAACCGGCCCAGCACCTGTTGGACTGAGGTACACCGCCTGGGTAACACCTAGGAGGTCCACCCTCCCAGGCCTTTCCACCGGGCTTTCCGGTGGGGCAAGTTTATTGCTTGCTGCCTGAGGCGCCCCTACCGGGGAATGCCGACGGGGTTACTCAGGCAATTTTTAAAATTGCAGGAGTGCCCCTCCTTTAGGGGAGCCTGCGGGTATCCCACTTTCCAGGCCTTGTGCCAAATATTGCCGATGTGGGCGGCAATTAAATATATACCCCATTACAACACTCTTGTGAGGGGATGTGTCTCTTAGCGGCTTCGGCTGCAGGGAGACAGGGTAGTACACGTCAAGGATTCGTCACTTGACACTCAGCCGAACAGGTGAGGGGCCGGGAACCGGCCCAGCACCTGTTGGTACACCGTTTGAGTGCTACCTAGGAGGTCCACCCTCCCAGGCCTTGCCACCGGACTTTCCGGTGGGACAAGTTAGTTGCTTGTCGCCTGAGGCGCCCCTGCCGGGGTATGCCGGCGGAGGTGCCCAGGCAATTTTTGTTGAGGCGAGAGTGCCCCTTCTTTAGGGGATCTTGCCTGTTCTCCACCTTCCGGCCTTGTGTCACATTTTGCGGTGGTGATCAGCAAATAAATATCTACCCCATTATACGACAAATATTGTAACAAGCAATAATAGTGATTATAGTGTAACCTGTCTCTCTAATACTTGTAACTTGTAGCAGGGGTTTCGTATGGCATGTAATAACAGCACACACTTTGAGTTTTAGTATTTTTTCCATGTAGATTACTTTCACGATATTAAAATTGAAGAGTATTAGTTAGCATCGCCAACGGGAAGGGGAGTGATAGGAGACACTTTAGATATGTTTTATGTTTGAATAATGTGTTTAGTGTAGATTCAGATTGAAATAGACTTTTCCATCACTAAACGTCCTGATTGAGTAGGTGCATCCTATTTAGTAGGTAGACCTACTAGTATATGAATTGTTTTACACAGGAATCACCACTTATCAAGGCCCGGAGACCACTCGAGGATAAGGGTTAATGGATATACATTAGTCAATGGGATTATAGCGTAGTAAACATAAGTAGTGGAATTTTTGTAAGTTAAGACAATCAGATTGTAGTCAGCTGGAAAGCAGGCCAACGGAAGAGAGTTCCATAGGCGTGCAGTTCTAAGAAAGAAGCTTTGTTCATGGAATCTACATTTAGATTAAGGTACAGATAAAGAGTGTGGGAAACTATTGATAGTGATTTTGGCTAGACCAGTGTTTTTCGTGAAAGTTTGACGGGGGGGGGGGCATAGATTGAAGCTCAGACGAGTTAGATGAAAATAAGATCAAAAGTTAGTTACGGCCAACTTGATAACATCGAAGTTTGCATGACTTGGTTGTGGGAATCGATACAAACGAATTTAACATTATATGGCTCAAAGGGAGAGTGAGTGAAAAAGTCTGTTTGGTAGTAAGCCCACACGTGTATAAATATCATTTAAAAAATTTATAAGATATAACTAGAAAATTGATTATCGATCTATCTCTGTTCATCTTCCTCACTGGTCAGTAGTCGTTATATACAAAGAAACAAAGGGAATCGAAGAAACGTTTTATTTTCAGTTAAAAAAGCCCTTATATCTGATATTTTAACAACGCATTTTTCTAAATATTTAAATAGTTCATTTCTCCTTCACCAGCCATGTGTGATTTCTCGTTTTTGCTCTGACGTCACACACGCGTTTCGAACACGTGCTTCTCTCGTCATGTCTCAAAAACTACTCCTCCGAACACGTCTCCAACACGTGCTTCTCTGAACACCGCTTCTCCGTCCAAGTGTGTCCTTTTGTCTCTGCCGTGACGTCACATCACGCAACTGGCTTGGTCATATGTTTATGTTAGCTGCTACTGCTGCTATCAGCGTCCGCGACTCTTTTTCAAGTAATTTTGAACAAAGATCCAGCAGAATAAACCTCCAAATAGTGATGTGTCCTTTGTTTCGTGGCATAAAAGGACTTAATTGCATACGGCGTTTCCTCTGTCTGGTGAAGTCACATTTAAAATATAAACGTACAACTAAAACAGCACACTTAACCGGAACACTATCCTTTAATCTAAACGTCCAAAGAAGAAATCACGAAATACTGCAGTTAATTATTCACTGAAAAATCGCTCAAGGCAATATTCCAACGAATAGGGAGATTACATAAATTTCAGGTCACTGAATTTTGGTCATATTTTTTTCGAAATATTTTCAAAATGTTGTCGATCCCAACACAGAAGCACATAGACAAGTAATTAAAAGCCAATGTATGATTCGTATATTAAATTAAAAAGGACCTTAAGTGTAGATATATTTTCCTCGTAGATACCTAACCAAGGTGAATATATATATATATATATATATATATATATATATATATATATATAGGATGTCCATAAAATTTGGATACATAATGTACAACGTTGCCACAAAGTCTGGTTATATAATCTACAGGGTGCCCACAAAGTGTCACTACACAATGTAGCCAGAGTTTGTGGATACGCAATATATATATATATATATATATATATATATATATATATATATATATACGCTGTTAAGTTTGTTATTTGTTATTGTTTACCATAAATGTCTGTACCCCAGCTACTAATACTTTTTTCTCCCTAAGCATTTGAGAGTTTCTCCTCTGACATACGCAATGTCTCACAGTGCTTTAGGGATATATATATATATATATATATATATATATATATATATATATATATATATATATATATATATATATATGGGAATTAATGAAATATGATTTTCATTTTCAATTTTATTTTCCTTAGAGAAAATTCAGCTGCCAAATGTTGACATTTCACATGTGTGCAAACATCAGATCTTCCTAGAATTTATTCTCATCCAGCAATGTCGAACGATTACAAGTGCGTGTTTTGTCAAGTTGGTCGCGAATGTAGACTCATTATTTATCATAAACTTTCAAGTCTAAATGATATTCATGGTTTACGATATTCTCGTAATCTGTTCTAATTATCTGAGTTTCATGTTTCATTATATATATATATATATATATATATATATATATATATATATATATATATATATATAGTAAGTCATAAATATATATAACGTTTAAGCTACACTGAATATTCCGCGTTTCATCCACTCTACGATTCTTCAGGCTTATGCGAGATTTTTGTGGTTATTTCGTGTTTTTATATACGCACCTACGATGTAGTTTTTTGTTAGCCAATCAGCTTTCTAGTATCCAACGCGCCCTTCCTAATCAACCAATGAGCAGGAACTTACAGGACAAAGGCCCATTTGACCTCCAGTATATCCGTTCTTTTGTGTGTGCTATTTAGCCTAGATATCTAGTGTCTTGACCAGTTTTAAATCTAGGTAACTTTTTTTTATATGTTAATATATATATATATATATATATATATATATATATATATATATATATATATACACACATATATATGTGTAATAGTTTATACACATAAATATGTGTAATAGCTTATGCATATGCATGTTTATTTATTTATTTGTTTATTTTTTATTGTTTATGTTAGTTTAAAATTGTATCTTTATCCTAGAGTAAATTTTATCATGTGAACACAGTTTTTCGCTATTTCTCCAGTACAGTTAAATATATGTTGGGGTTCCTTAAAGTATAAGATAGCAAATTTTTCATGAAAGCATAATCTACATGGATCGTTTAGGTCTCTACATGTGTTTGCTTGTCTTATTATTTTCCATTCGACTACCGGCGAATATCCACTTTCCTTGAATTCCCAGTATTTATTTGCTAGCGTTGTTTTCATACGGTGTTTTTTTATATTATTGAATGTACTTTTGTGGTCATAATATCGAGTTTTGAAATCTAAGGAAGTTATACCTACGTAATATTTTTTGTTATTCTGGTTTTCTTTCGCAAATATTGTGACCTGGCAAACTACGCTTTTGGTTAGACATTTATTTTGAAGTGGGCAAAGTGTGCGGTATCTACAGTTGCATTTATCTTGTTCGCTATTAGTATTTTTATTTTTATTTTTAGTATGGTTGTTGTTGTCCAGAGTTGGTTGATTATTATTATTATTATTATTATTATTATTATTATTATTATTATTATTATTATTATTATTATTTCTACTAGTTATATATGCATCATTTGTGTTAGTTTTATTTTTGTCATGGTGTTCAGTTTTTATTGTTTATTTTGTTGTTTTCACTGCTTTTATTTAATATTTTGTTATTATGTGCTTTAATTATCATCTATAAATGTTCGCAGCAGCTGTAGGATAACTTTAGGGTATTTTTATTGAAATTTTGTGTAAGGGGTTAGTTGCGGGAAAGTGCTTATCGATAAGGTCTAGAAATTTCTTGCCAAGTTTTCTTTTTAACATTTGATTGTATGGCGCCGTATACCAGATTATATTTCTTTCATGGTGCCTTCCAGAAGTTGCTGGAACGGTTTTACACGTGTATTAGAGCCGGAAGAAATTACTTCGAAGTGGACTAGAGTTTCATGTGTGTACCATCACTGAGTATCATGTGTTGCGATATTTTTGATTCATAATAGTGTATAATCCCACACAGTCCAGCCGTTCTATTTATAAACGATGCTGCTAGGAACTGACGAATCGAATTAATTCACATTCTGCTACCAACCAATCAGAAACCAGAATTGCTCCATAAATATTAAACCTTTTCTGTAGCAATTTCGCATGTTTTTTTCGTCTCGACACGGTAAGAATATTTTGCTCTGTGGAACTATCTACTGCAAAAAAGTCACCTCTCAGGACTTGTGTGTAACAACGAACCGTCGGAAACTGTTCTGTCTACTGTTCTGAAACTAAACATGACTTACACTTCTAGAATAGAAAAAAAAAATCTGAAAATTTATTTAAGGTAATTTGTATAATAATTCCAAGAACTGTATTTAAAAGATTAAACCAGCAAAATCTAAATATTACTCTCAATAATGATAGCAATAAACACTTGTGACATAAATCACTTATTATTATAAAAAAGACAATAGAAATGCTAATCTGTCTAAAATAATTAAGTAGAAAGCATAATTTATGTTTAACCCTTCATATAACTACACCCTAAAAACTAACACCCCGAAAGAAGCATTGAAATTCCCGAATTACTCCTTTAAATCCTCCCATTGATATAAAACTAAAACTATATTAAATAAGTACTCTTAAAATCTCTTTTTATACTAAACGTAATATAGCGCACACTATAATTAACTCTGATAATAGAAAAATAAAACATGCCTAATCCGATAATCCGGAATTAATTAACTCTGAAATTGTAATTGCCAAGCATCCCCTTCATATGTCCCCTTCATAGTGATTGTGTGCACAGTAACGTAATTTACTTATGCGGGTTACCCATATCTAGCCCTTATAAAAACTATACTTCTTATTCTCCTCTTTTATCGAGTAGAATTTACATAGAAAGTACTAAATCCCACGTGATATGCTGTTAAATGATATTTCCCGTCAGAATCCCTCAACCAATATATCCCTCATAAGTTCTTACAAGTACGCCCGTTACCCTTAATAATACTAGAACCTCTCCACTCCAGATCACACACTGCTAACGATCTAAAAAATACATTTACCCCTCCCCCGAAAACTTACGACTACATTAGAGCTTTGTACTTCTCAATCAAAACCTGTATTTTTTCAATACTTTATTAGGAGCCTGTATTTCAATAATGTACCTATATACTTGAGGTTTCCTAGTTTGAAAAAGTAAAAACATATATATGACAAAGTTGGTGATCGTTTAGGGATTAGGACCAATGTTGTGTTTTGTGATAACTCAGGGTGTATCCTGATTTAACGGCACCAATATATAAGACTATGTAAATCCTGGTTTAACGGAAACAATATATAACACTATATAAATCCTGCTTATACAGTACCAATATGTAACACGATGTAAATCTTGGTTTAACGGAAACACTATATAACACTATATAAATCCTAGTTTAACAGCACAATATATAACACTATGTAAATCCTGGTTTAACGACACAAATATGTAACACAATGTAAACCTGGTTTAACGCCACTAATATGTAACACGATGTAAATCCTGGTTTAATGGCACCAATACGTAACACAATGCAAATTCTGGTTTAATGCAACCAATATGTAACACGATGTAAATCCTGGTTTAATGGCACCAATATGTAACACAATATAAATCCTGGTTTAACGCCACCAACATGTAACACAATGTAAATTCTGGTTTAATTGCACCAATATGTAACATGTTTAAAATCCTAGTTTAATGGCACGAATATGTAACACGATGTAAATCCTGGTTTAATGGCACGAATATGTAACACGATGTAAATCCTGGTTTAATGCCATCAATATTTAACTCGATGTAAATCCTGGTTTTATGGCACCAATATGTAACACGATGTAAATCCTAGTTTAATGGCACCAATATGTAACATCAATATATAACACGATGTAAATCCTGATTTAACGCCACCAATACGTAACACGATGTAAATCCTGGTCTAATGGCACGAATATGTAACACAATGTAAATCCTGGTTTTATGCCATCAATATGTAACACGATGTAAATCCTGGTTTAATGGAACCAATATATAACACTATGTAAATCTTAGTTTAACGGCACCAATATGTAACGTCATGTAAATCCTGGTTTTAGAGCACCAATATGTAACGTCATGTAAATCCTGGTTTTAGAGCACCAATATGTAACACTATGATTCGGTCACTAGTATGACCGGCTGTTGGTTAAAGGGTACGTCTTCCGAACGGCATAATTGTACATTTGCAGGCAGGGAGTCACCTGCTCATCATTGGGACCCTTCTGTTCCTCTGATGGACGATCACCGTTATTATCAAATAGTATTTCAGAAAAGAATAAATCATACCTCTGTCATTTTTGTTTCTTTCTCTCCGTTATTGTTCATCTCAGGTCACAGCACCAACATTTTTTAGGAAAATTGGAGAGTTTCTTGGTGTTTTTAATACAAGCTTCAGTCTGTAATGCCCTGGGAAATCAAAACGTGCTGTACCTCTTTTGTTGGGCTGTCCACAACTTCTCAGTGTTATTTTTTCTGGCTGGGAATGACTTAAATGTAAGAGAGCCCCCCCCCCTATAGCCGGAGAAACAAAAATATGCGTGCTCACCCCATGCTTGCCGGCGACAAAAGATAATAAGTTCTGGCGAATTGCATTGTTTTCTCGTTTCCCCGTATTCCTCCGCGGGTGACCAAATCACCTCCCGGCTATGGAGGCAGTCACAACAGTGTGGCGCTTACATCATATAGTGCCACATATATACCTGGTTTGAAATTCTGTAACCTCTGTATTTCAAAAACAATTTTAATAATTCTGTGAAAGGTAAACACGTAATAAATTCTAAAATTAAAGTGGTATTATTATGTCAATCTTGATTATTTTCGCGTTGCCTCATCAGAAAAATTGGAATTTTTAACTATAAAAAGAAATGAAATTGAATTGGGAAAGATCACATAAAATTTTGAAGAATAGTTGCAACGTTCGGAAATTATACTACGTTATAAAACAGGTGTTGTTAAAAATTTGGAAATTTTGATATGCTGTAAGATTTAATTTTTGATGTGGCTGCTTTGTCATCCATTTGTATATGCAACATACGTAGAGCTTCATAACTAAAAGGATTGATATAAATAAAAGGTTATAATATAATTATAATGTTATAATGTAATTATATAATTATAATGTTATAATGTAATTTTAAAGCATATATTTCACACACACACACACACACACACACACACACACACATATATATATATATATTCCCCCCCAAAACCTCTGGCCTTAATGGAGGGGAGACTAAAACTTGCTGCTGAAATAGCAGCAAGGGGAGACTTGATTCCAAATACTTCTCATATGTCATATCTCTCCTCTTTCCTTTCATACATAAAATAAATTTCACAGTGTCTAAGGATTATTTGATACTTGGGATATTCACAATTGTACCCTATTTCCAAAAAAAGGGTATACAACATATGAGCAATATTTGGAATCAAGCCTCCTCTAACTATTATTTCATATCATTCGAAACCATAGCAGCAAGATTTAGCCCCCCCCCTCCGTCAAGGCCAGAGGTTGTGAGGGAAATATCAGATATTTTGTAATTCATATGCAAAACTAATTGAAATGCTCATATCTTTGGTTCCATGAAACGAAACTACAGAAAAATTTGCAGGCTTGTTTTAATATTATTCTATGGTTAAAATTTTATGACAGTTGATAGCCCACCATATTTTAAAACCAATAAAATATGCCCATATTTGCCCACAGTTGTATGTATATATATATATATATATATATATATATATATATATATATATATATATATAGTGTCCTGGCAGACCATCTTCAGTTTTTCAGTTTTGCTGCTTTGGGATTAATTTTGCTTGGGATTTTTTTTGCTTGGTTGTCTCCCCTGTGACCTTTCCAGGCCACTAATGTATATCGGAAAATGTTTTTTCAATTATATTGAATTATATATTTACCAATTCTTTTTATGAAGCTCGATGCGTGTTAAATTTAACAACACACACGTGTGTGTATATATATATATATATATATATATATATATATATATATATATATATATATATATATATATATATGATAACGATGCACCTTGCCAGTATTAGATGGGTGACTAATTGGGAAGGATAGGCGCTGTTTGTACCGTGCCGAGATATAGAAATTTCCAAATTAATATCTGGGCGCGCGTTTAATTTATTGGAAGAGATGCACCCCCATTCTTCGTTATGATATGCATCAAGAAAAGGAAAACTGATGTAACAATATGAGTTCCACTGTCTGCTCTGTCTTGTGGCAGCCATTGTACTGAGGAAGATTAGCAGTTGTACCAAAAAGTGTGGTTAGTTCTACACAGTGCCTTGACCACTAGGATTAATCATACATATATGCGTCTTTAAAAATCAAGTTAGGTCTTAATCTAGCTTTACTCTTCTCTCTCTCTTTCTCTCTCTCTCTTTATATATATATATATATAAATATATATATATATATATATACATTTTTCTGTTTCCGATACTCCCAAAATTTCCGATATATATATATATATATATATATATATATATATATATATATATATATATATATATATATATATATTTGTATTTGGTCGATTAATCGAAATTGGGAAGCGAAAAATCGGAAATTTTTTGTGTATCGGAATCGGAAAAATTTGTGCATATTTTCCGATGCCAAAAACAATTCTTTTTATTGGGTTTTTTTATTTGATTTTCTTTAAAGAAAAATATTCTACCGCTAATATTAATGCAAAAAAGTGAATATCTGTTGATTTAAACCTATTAGTAAATAGAAAAATCGATAGATCATCCCTCACAAGTGTATCATTACGCTTAAGAAAATATCTGCACATTTAACTTGTGTTTTTACGGTAATCATGAAAAATAACAACTTTATAGTTAAACATGTAGAGATTTAGAAAGAAAAACCGATAATATACAGATTTTACTAATGCATAAATCACCCCCTCTATTCTGCTGATGAGAAGCATAAGGTTTCGAAATACCTAGGTATAATATGCATATATGCCCGGTACTCTTAAAGGTATAATTTCCCCTTATTGAATGAACGATTAATTTTATATGCTTAAATATATATCTTTATATTGTCGTATTTTCCTATTTAATTAATTTAAATTACTAAATTTTGGCATATATATATATATATATATATATATATATATATATATATATATATATATTCCATGTATGTATTGAATACCTAAAATGCATAAAAATCCAGTTGGTGCTAGATTTATTGTAGGTTCAAAGACACGCATCACTAAACCTTTAAGTAAAGCTATATCTAAAATATTTAAATTAATTATAAATCAAATAAATAATTTTCACCTGAAAAGTAAATTCTATAGTAATATAAATCTATTTTGGGTAGTAAATAATCCCAACCAGTGAAAGAAAAAATTAAATAAAATAAATTCCAGAATAAAAGCAAAATCTATAGCTACTTATGATTTTAGTACGCTATATACTAAAATTCCGCACGAAAAACTTATAAAAGAATTAAATGATACTGTAGATTTGGCTTTTGAAGGTGGAAAAGGTAAATATATAGACTTTTCAAACTCTAAAGCTTTCTCGTGTAAAAATAAAAATATCAAAACTAGTGTTTCTAAAGGTATTTTAAAAATACTTGTAATTAAAGAATGCTATTTTCAAATAGGAAATAAAATATTACTCCAAACGATAGGTATCCCAATGGGATTGGATCCTGCACCATTTTGGGCAAATTTGTATTTACATAGACTCGAGTATATATATATATATATATATATATATATATATATATATATATATATATATATATATATATATATATGTCATCACTATTAAAAACAGATATATCTAAAACATATAACTTTCATGGATGTAGGAGATTTATAGATGACCTTATATGTATAAACGATAATGATGAATTCGAAAAAATAAACATCTTATATATCCAAACGAATTAAAATTGAATTGTGAACATAGAGGACAACAGGCTACATTTCTGGATTTAGATATAAAAATTGAGGATGGGATTTTTCTTTATAAAATATTTGATAAAAGAAACGCTTTCCCCTTTAAAATAGTACGTATGCCCCATAAAGATAGCACCTGCCCTGTTTTTATGTTTTATGGAACAATTATGTCAGAGTTTTTGAGAATAGCCCGCGTTACTTTAAAACTAACAGACTTTATACCACCAGTTTCTAGTTTAGTAATAAGGATGATAAAACAAGGTGGGGATAAAAATAAAATATTTAAACAGTTAAATAAAGCATTTGTTCGTTATCCTGATGCTTTTGAATCGTTTAAGATAAACCAGACTATATTAATAAAGGAAATCCAAAACTATATTAGCAATGTATAAAATGTATTTATAATTACATATAATAAATTTATATTAAAAAAAAATGTATATATGTAAAAATATTTTAAACCTTTATATATCTAATTTTAAATAAGAATGTAAATATACTAAATACTAATCATAGTGGGGGTGATAAGTAGTTAAAGGGATTAATCCTAATCTTATAAATACAAGACTGATAAATTAAAAAATGCATCCATTTTAAATGTGGAAATTGATGAATCGCACAGGTAAGAAATTCATTTTTATACTATGAAAAGGTTAGTAATTGCAATTAAAAATAGGAAATTGGATCAAATGTTTGTAACATGTCTTCTTCCTAAGATTAAGGGTGGTGGTGTTTGATCAACACTGCTGAGAGCCATGATGTAATATACTGTTTTGTTTTTAAATCCCCGAAACAGTGTTTCATGGTAAACAACTGATGATCCCTTGAAAAATAAATTATTGGTATTATAGTTAATTCGAGAGCGAGTTGATGCAGTGCTTGCAGGTGATTAAATGACTTACTGACTAGATGGTTTTCTAACGAATGATAAAAAATATTTTTTTTGTATAGTTTTAAAGGTTAAAAACTTCAAAGACTATATATATAGATATTGGTATTTTGGTATATATATATATATATATATATATATATATATATATATATATATGTATGTATGTGTGTGTGTGTATACCAAAATTTGGTAATTTAAATTTTATAATATGAAATGGTTAAATTTCGAATCGAGAAATGTTTATTATATGTAGACAAAGAATTCATTTCAATTAGTATATCTCCTTAACCTATAGGTTTTCGATGTCTACCTATCTCCTCAGAGGAGAAAATATTAGCAAATATTATAATGGTTTATACCTAATTTGCTAAAAAAAAAAAAAACCAATAAACATAGAAAATCATAATATAAAGTATTTAAAGTTTTTAAATATCATAGATTAAGGGAAATTATATATTGTTTCACAACAAAATGAAAAGGATATTACATTTCATATCCTAATTGTGTTGCAAGTTACGAAGTAAAATATCTTTGGTCGCAGTTAGGTAAAGAGATCCAATCTGTATCTTGAATAATCCATGGCACAAAGTAACAATCCGAAGTAGGCGTGGTATATTGAGCACTTTTTATTTAACAGGGATTGTCTTTATAAAATATTTTGTAAGTCAAATAATCACTGGATTTCCATGCCAGTAGATCTATTGCATTACTTTAGTCTGAAGAGTATATATATATATATATATATATATATATATATATATATATATATATATATATATATATATATATATATAAGCCTTTCATGGATAAACACGCGTATATATATATACTAGCAGGGCTACCCGGCGTTGCTCGGGACCGTATAAACAATGAAAAAACAAAAGCAGATATTGAAAATATGTTTTATTCTTAGGGGAGAGGAATCTTTCATCTCAAGTTTTAGCGTTACAAACAAACATTTGTCTTTTATATATACACTCGTGAACAAAAAAAATGGGCCATGATTAAAATTGGAACAAAAAAAATGGGCCATGATTGAAATTGGAAAGAAAACAATTTTTAAAATTTTTATCGCTTGTTTGCTAATAATTAGCTGTTATTTAGTATTTTTCAGATTATTAGTATTAAAGATGAGTCCAAGAAAAGTAAGACGACATCTTGAGGAAAAAATTAAAAACCGAATTGCAGGATTACGACAGGCAAATTTGACTTACAAGCAGATTTTCGACATTTTGAAAGAAGAAAAGGTGGCAACATCTCTTTCAGCTGTGAAGAGAATTGGGCAAATGTTCGAAATTGAAGGCACAGTGAGCAGGAAAGTTGGTTCTGGTCGCCCCAGAGCATCCACAATGAAGGACGATCACAGGCTTAAAATGACCGTTTTGAAGAATCGCAAAAAAAACTTATGTTGACCATAGCAAACAATTCGAAACAGCAAAAGGAAATTCTCTTTCTAGAGTGACAATATCCAGAAGGATGAA
>NC_136498.1:69814729-69892229 GCF_053919585.1 Euprymna scolopes
GCAACGAAACTTGGCACATATCTGCTTTCAAGAAAATGAGTGGTCTCAGCATTGACAACAGCAGCAGATTCTGCCACACAGATGTAATAATAGTCTTAATCACTTGATATGTGGTTATAAGATTCTGCTGAGAGGGGGAGGTCTACTTTACAATGCGACACAATGGAGTGCATAAATATTTTCACTGGACCATTTAAAAAAATGTTAAATGTACCAGCAAGTCCTCTGTACATATAACAGAAAGCATAATTGGAAATAAGTATTGTACCATCCACTACGCCTATGCGATACCTACAGCTATGTATCTAGAATACACAGCTATAAAACTTGACATAGTGTTATCGTACAAAAATAAGAAAGGCGCAACATTAGTAGAATGTCCCAATGATACTGAGTTAATTAAAGCTGAGAAGGAAAAGATAAAAAAATACCGAGGTCTTATGTATGATATGAAAAGTCACTGAAATCGTATGGAGATTTCCATCATTAGAGTAATTATAGGAGCAACAGAATTCATGAAAAAAAAAAAAACAAAAACAAAAAAAACTACATAATCAATATAATCGGTGAACTAAGAGCAATTGCACGGCTAGAATCTTATGAGATAGCGAATGAATGTCTTGCATCCGGTAGGATGCCCCATTTCCAGCTAGAACAAAATGATGAGAAATTTGAAAAAAAAAAAAAGCGGCGGAGATTCATCTTTCTCCCATCCCTACGGAATGATGTGACACAAGGGTCGGAAAAGATTGGAGAACTAGCGCCCTCAACTTTGTCCAGCAAAAATATGCTTGGGCGGTCCCGTCGGCATTCCCCGGCAATGGGTGTCTCAGGCGATAAGTAATAAACCGACCTCCTTCCCGAAGAGAGAAGGCAAAGTATTGGAGGATGGACCACTTATAACTGCATAGGACCAGCAAATTATCGCAGTCAACAGGATAATGTCAATTTAAGAAATGGACTAAACTTTGCTTGGGACCGAGTGCAAAAGCCACAAAATGATTAATCCTAGGAAGTAATGTCTATGCAATATTCACAGTGCATCCGCAATCGGATCCAGTATCACATTTCTTCTCACGTTCACAGTTTCTTTTTAACTAGGTTTCGTATGACGGCTTCTTCGAATGTTATTTTTTATTGTGTGTTTGTACAAGAAAATAGAAAAATTAGCATAATTATCAAAATATTTGTTCAAATTACACAAACATCAGGGAAATAAGGCAGCTTGTTATGCTCTTCCAGTGTACCAAATTCCACTTCTCTGCATTTCATACCAATTTCAAAATTAAAAAAAAAAATATTGACCTGAAATAAAGTGATACACAAGGTTTATTAAGAACAATATGTGCCTAAAACTAAACGTAATTTCCATGAGTTGAGTTTCTTTCCTAGCACCACTCGTCTGTTGAACACATTACAACTAGGCTGCTTCCCGACTGACTACAACGTGACCGTTTCAAGTCTAATGTACACATGATCATGTTCAGCCATCTTTTTAAATAAATAAATAAATAAATTCAACCCAAGTTCCACCATTACTGATCAACACGATGTTGTCTCAACGGCAACCTGATATTTACTAACCCTTGTCAACGAGTGTATACCAGGCCTGTAAAAACGATGACCCTAATAATAATAATAATAATAATAATAATAATAATAATGATGATAATAATAATAATAATAATAATCCCTTCTGCACCGAGCTCTTTTTTTTTACTGTACGCTACACGGAATAAGCGAGGAGGGTTAAGGAGGATAGAATAACCGAAGAGTGAAAGCACTAGCCAGACCTCCGCTGGATAAGTGCAAAGTGATCTGACACTTTGGGGAGGCTTAGTGCAACCTAAATTCCAGCAAATAACAATAGTCGCTTCCAACGACAAATCAATGGTAAGCGGCTGCTGCGATAACGCAAATCAGCCGCAAAAGTTTTCGAAAGAGGTGGAGAGCACTGGAAATCTGGGGAGACTTGTTGTCACTCAGACTCTAGACATCGCCACAAGTTCTTCTCAAAGAGAAATCTTTGATGATGGCCTGTGTGACTACTCTTAGTGAGTAAATAATAATTAAACTATGGCACTCACGCTGAACTCATGGTACAAACTTTCTTCACAAAACAGTCTTGTACATTATAGACAGAATGAAACCAGCGGGACAAGCGTTACTCCCCGTGAAGCAGAGTAATATTAATTTCACAAACGTCTGTTTACTCGACCTCAGCATATATATTAGCATATAGAAAAGTATAGAAAAGTTTACGATGTATCATGAAATAAATTCCTGTTTTACTCTTGTCTTTTCACACACACACACACACACACACACACACACACACACACACACACACACACACACACACATGTTTATATATAAACTAAAGCGAGACTTTTTTTTTCAGATTAAAGTAACTCGATCTCTCTAATATTTCTTTTACCTACCAACTGACACCACAAGACAAAATGCAATACTTTTTCCAAGATGGCGCTACATGCCACGCGTCTCACAGATCACTGACACGAGTTCATGACATGTTTACGGAAGAGAGAACAATAAGCAAAGGGTTATGGCGACCACGTTCCCCGTCATCATGTGATTTTTTTTTAAATCTTTCGGGGACTTTAAAACAAACAGTTTATGCAAGTAATCCTCGCAATCTAGACCAACTAAAGGAGAACATTACCAACGCTATCAGGAGAATCGCCAGAGAATATATACAGGCAGTATCTGCAAACGTTGTTAAATGTGCCCAGAAACGCATAGATGTCAACGCGGAGCCCTTCCAGCATTTTTATAATACTACAAGTAATTTAAACAATAAAAGAATATTCCTCCTCTCTAATGCATTTTCTGGGCTACTTTTAAGTGGGCCATTATATATATATATATATATATATATATATATATATATAATTATAAAACTCAAATGATCTTGTAACAATGTATGTAACCCACTTTCCTGGTTATGACATGACCTGCGCACTGAAATATCAACGTTATATTTTCGAAATTATTATTTAACATGGGAAGAGTGAGGTTTAAAATAACTTAAACGTAATACAGAAATGAACGATATAAAAAAAAGGAAGCAGATATATCAAACTTTAAATTTAACTAATAAGTATTATGGTATCTGTTCAGTGCACATTTACCGAAAGTATGGCCAACCACTTATAATTCAGTAACTGTAATTTTTTTTCTTCAAAAATAATCAATTAGTATAAACAGGACGACTCATAGAAATCTATCTATATTCTTTTTTCATTTTAATATACTTTCATAGAGATGTTTCTGTTATGTCAAAAAAAAGCTATTTTCTTTACGTCACAAGTGTCACACTCATGCATTAATTCCATAGCTAATATAACATACTGACCCAACGGGCCACGGGTAGTCTAGTATAAATATATAAACGTGGCTATATGAGGCAATAGACGAGTTGTGGCAGTTAAATACTTTTGTTTCTTTTAAATAACAAGTGAAAATCCAATACAATATAATTAAAATGTCCTTTTCGTCAACGATAATAAAATAACCAAACACAAGTAGCAAATGCAGCTTTGAGTATGGACCGAATACTTATCACATTCGGTGAGTTCACTCACTAAGGAAGTCCAGACCCAAAACTTCCATCGACCTGGGGGCAACAGCACTGATTACATTTTAGAAGTTGCACAAATAATATTATTGAAATACACACACACACACACACACACACACACACACACACACACACACACACACACACACACACACACACACACATATATAGTGCTCAATTGATTGAGCATTATGAACGACCCTTGTTAGTTCACCCTGAAATATATATATATATATATATATATATATATATATATATATATATATATATATATATATAATTATTTACTATAATAATTATTAGATACATACAGACATTTATGCTTCATCCTTTCGGGAATCATCAGTCAACCGCAAGAAATATCGCTATATATATACACCATTAGTTATATTTTCAAAATACCAAAAGTTTAATCAATTCATAAGTTCTATTACTTTCTATATAAACGCCTGAATTTTACTTTATACTGTATATGCTTTATACTAAATCATACTTTTTATTCTAAGAAGTATGTCATACACCTGTTTCGTTGAGTAGTAGAAGGCTACTAATGAATTACTAAGAGACGAAATAATGTTCTTAAATAAACTGATAGAACGTACGTAATATGGAATATGAAGTGGGTCCAAATCGTCACATGCTAATCAACATTTTCATATTAGAGTTATAAGGAAAAACGGCTTTAAGCTTTATATATATGCATGTATATATATATATATATATATATATATATATATATATATATTTTGTGTACAGAAAGTTGTTAGTTGAGACAGGTCATTGGTACCGTCGGTTTCAAGCCCGATAATAAGGCCCGTTTAAGGTATCCTTATCAAGCTCTCTTCAGCCAATATTCGTCAGACGATAAGGATACCTTAAACGGGCCTTATTATCGGGCTTGAAACCGACGGTACCAATGACCTGTCTCAACTAACAACTTTCTGTACACAAAATATAAGTACGCTCTTAAAATTTGGATTTTCCTTTTAATTGAGCACTCTGCTGGAATTCTTTTTCCAAAAAAAACTAATCATATATATATATATATATATATATATATATATATATATATATATATATATATATATATATTGAAATATGGCTTGATATATATATATATATATATATATATATATATATATATATATATATATATATAAAGTCAGACAACATGACAACAGATGGTCCATCAGGACAACGGAATTAACACCTCGTTAACATAAGAGGCCAGAGGGAAAACCAAGAACGAGGTGGAAGGACAACCTTATGCAACACATTGGTCCCATATGGCAGCGGATATGTCGGAACAGAGATTGAAGTCCAGGGAGAGGTTCCTCATTGAGTGATAAAACCCTTATATATATATATATATATATATATATATATATATATATATATATATATATATATATATATATATAAGGAACATGAGATAGTAAGAGGGAGAGAAAAGAAGACGAGAGAGATAATGTATATATATATATATATACATATATATATATATATATATATATATATATATATATATATATATATATACGGAGAGAGAGATGGGACAGAGAGGGAGGGAGAAGGGGTTGAGAGGAAAAGAGAGAGTAGGTGTGGAGAGAGAGAGAGAGAGAGAGAGAGAGAGAGAGAGAGAGAGAGAGAGAGAGAGAGACAGACAGACAGACAGACAGGCAGACAGATAGAGAGACACAGAGAGAGAAACTTCTCCTCTAGTTGTTTTTCCGGGGAAACGCCTTGTCTGAGTTGTTGATTTTCTGTCAAAATTATTATAAGTGGAATGTTTTGTGAACACCAACGGCGCTACGCATGCTGTGCAAACTTGACAGAAACCTTGAAAACTGTTAGAATCTAAAAAATACAATAGATTTCAAACACTTGATATAGCTATTACTGATCGTAAAACTACACTTTAATAAAAAAAAATTAAATTACTATCATTATTATTATGTACTCACTAGGAGTAGTCGCACAAGCCGTCCTCAAAGATTGCTCTTTGAGGACAACTTGTGGTGCTCCATGAAATCTGAGTGACATCGAGTCTCCCCAAACTTCCAGTATTCTCTAGCTCTTTCGAAAACTCCCTCAAAAGAATTTTCGTTATCGCAACAGCCGCTGGAATTTGAGTGGTAATAAGCCTCCCCAATTATTATTATTATTATTATTATTATTATTGCACACACACAGAGATATATATATATATATATATATATATATATATATAAACTACCCGTCCTTGACTATCTTCAAAAAGAGCCTTTAAAAAAGGGACTCTGATTTATAATAGTATGAAAGGTTATGAAAAGGGAGTTATGTCTAAAGAGATAGTTTCAAATTTTGAGATATCCAAACCAAAGCGTCAAAATATATATGCGGAAATATATATATTTTCATATCATTGCATTTCATAGCTAAAAACAATCAACAAAATCACCTTCTTAGAAAAACAGAAAAAAAAAAAAATCGGAGATTCTATTATCCGCACTCATTGACCCATCTCAATTAGAACTATTGTACAGCTCGATAATTTCTAATTTAAAGCATTCTTTGAATTCTTAATTTTGGTTATTGAAATGTATCGCTAAAATTGAGATTGCGCTAGGAATTCGCCATCAGTGGGAGTAATTCCTCACAGTTAAACGAACTCTAGTTTGACATAATTTCAATAATTTCAAGTTACTTCTGGCATGTTTAATATTATATTATTTTACATAGTTTTACATTCTCTTTGCAATTGAGGAATTGAACTCCTTCATTAGTGCCGATATATCGAGTAACTTCATAACTAACATTTTTTTAAAGAAAACATGGCGGCATCAGATCCCTTATTTATGTATTTGCAAACATATTTAATAGATTTCATCGAATTGCAAAAATAACGATTGTTTCGGTGAGCACTGAATGTCTTTGAAAGTAAGGGAGAGTAAGATACAATCCACCTATTGTTTATCCCATGCATGCCAACCATAGTTTCAAAGCCACCATCTTAAGGCGATCTTCTTCTATTTAGAGGGATAACCATCCTCACTAAGCTATGTTTTACGGAGAAAGTGTTTAGAATATCTTTTTGTACATTGGCCATCAACCATGCCAAGTGAATTTCTATTTATATTACCACAAGACCCATGCACCACGTGAATCTTTACTATTTCAAATAAAGTTGGATCACTTTGTATATCAGTTACCTCAACTGATATAATGGAATCAATTTGTTTGAGTTGATTTTTCTGGCAATGTTGTACGCGCAAGCAAGCATATTTTCGCTTAATATCCAGAAAATACTTATTTGCGGAAAATTTAAATGCGATATTCGTTTCCAGCACACCCGAAAACATAGGAAAACAAGTTTTTTAAGTCAGATTTTGTGTTGATCTACCAGGCTACAATAAACACCCCCCCGCCAAAAAAGAAAAAAGAAAAAAAAAGGTGGCCAATATGCTGGTGCTATGTAAATTAATATAGAAAACTGATCCCCTATTTTGGAAACTATAATTTCTTCATATCTTGAAAAGTACTTATTTGCTGGAATCTTATTTTCGTTTTCAACACCCTTGAAAACCTATAATAGTGGTAATTTTAAAGGAGTTTTTGAGGGTGGAAAGATTCTGCACATTTACCGAAACATTTTGTGGCTGTAAAGAAGTGCCAAAAATAGGCTCTGGATGGTAGAGGATCCCCTTAATGTGCGACCTTAAGAGCAAATGTCACATAGCCTACTCCACAATTCAGGACATTACCTTTCCAACAAGTCTTCATTTGTTAAATTTGGATCAAGAGTCGCTGAAATTTGGAACTCATAAAATTGACAAAAAAAGGTAGTTCTGTGTAATTCTTTCCACTATCTGTCTGTCTGTCTGTCTGTCTGTCTGTCTTTCTGTCTGTCTGTCTGTCTGTCTGTCTGTCTGTCTGTCTCTCTCTATATATATATATATATATATATATGGATATATGTATACTGTTAGCCAAATTGAATATTGAAATAATCATATCTTTGATTCTATGGGACGAAACTACATGCAAATTTGCAGGCTTTTTGACGATTATAATTCTGTTCTATGGTTAAAATTTTATGGATATGTATTTATATTTATTTATGTAATTTTATGCAATTATATGGATATGACCTTAAACTATATTCGATCGCGAGGCCCCAGCTTGCGGCCTTTGGAAAGTGTGGAACCACCCTTTAATTGCTATTGCTCCCAGGTCCACTCTGAAACCGACTTGAAAAAAATAAATATATTCTATCAAAAACTTTTTCTTTAAAATCACTGGATTCGTACCTGTTAGTGTCCCATCTATGGGTTAAATAGAAACCGACTTGAAAAAAATAAATATATTCTATTAAAAAAAAAAATTCTTCAAAATAACTGGATTTGGCATTAAATAACCTGAAAAGGGTTGATATGCCGTAAAACAAAAACCAACCTAAAAGTTTATGACAATTCATGAAAAAGAACCTATACTTTCAAACCAATAACATATGCCCAAATTTGCCTACATTTGTATATATAGTGTCCTGGCAGGCTAGCTTCAGTTTTGCCTGTTTTGAGATGAATTTTGATTCGTCTTTTTTTTTCTTGGTTGTCTCCCAGACTACTAATATATACTTATACTAGCAATTCAACCCGGCTTTGATCGGGCCCTATGTACTGTTCATAATTTGCCCTAGGTGTGAATACACGTTATGTATATATATATATATATATATATATATATATATATATATATATATATATATATATATATATATATAATCGTTCGATGTAATTCTTTCTACGCATGATTATATGATCCGATCTCGTTGACCTTCATAACATCTGCCTGATTCAAACTTAAGAGGGATTTATCATGTCAAGTTACGTTGGCAGTTCAATTTAGATTATTCAACACAAATATGAGGTAACCTTACCTCGGTATGCGAAATATTTGACGCTTGCGAATATGACTCTAGGTAAACAGGTGTTAAAATATACATGCATATATATATATATATATATATATATATATATATATATATATATATATATATATATATATATACTTATAGTCATATAGGATAAGTGCAATGTCATGCCTGTCAACTATGACAAATATATCAAATACAATCACAAGTTTTTAAAGGTCACATAGAATCAAGTAGGCATTTACTTTTAATAAATATACACTACTAACGATTCCTATGATACTATTCAATTGACTACTGTACACTATTTAACCTTTATCATCGAGTGGCATCTGGGCCTTTATAAGAAAAATGTATACCCAGTAGTCCGCCTGCATTCCTCTGTCGGGGTACCTCAAACGATTAGCAAAAAACAAATTCCTTCTCAGAAAGAAAGAAAGGTAAACTAACTAGCACTAAACAGAAACGTACCAACGCCCGACAGACTGATTTGCATTTTTATGAATGAAGTTTAGTACCTAATAAAACTATTACTAGGATACTAGCGGGACCTGTGGAAGTTCAACAGATGACTCATTCATATGTAATATATTGATGTTGGCATTCTGTAGATGTTCAGTATAAATGGAGACGCTCTGATATTATTGTAGCTTTTTTGTAAAAACTGCAAAAGTATTCATCTAAGCTAACACGAACGCCCGGCAAAGCCCGGTCGTAAAGTACGCTTAAATATGATATTTTAATTCTTGCAGATTTCATATATATTATTATAGAGTTAATGTTTTATCGATTTTTATATATTAGAAAATTGCGATTTCAAAAATAAAAAAATATTATATATATACGTATATTGAAGGAACTCAAGATATAAATATATATATATATATATATATATATATATATATAAGTTAATTTAGAATCGCTTCGCCAGGCCAAGAGATGTCCTTGGCCTGACGAAGCGATTCCCTTACTGGGTTTTCGCTGAAACATGTATGCCTATGTGTAGTCATTTGTTTGTATACTAAATTAACTTATTTTGGCTCTGTCTAAACATTGAGCACTCTTTTGGTAGACACACTTAATAATTACTACCAATACAATATATATATATATATATATATGTATATATATATAACTTTAGTTCCTTCAGTCATAATCTAAACCGAAACCAAAACTTATGAAGAATTCTTGATAAAATTATTTATATATATAAAAAAATAGATTACTAAAGTGGCATTAGCTATAATCGAAACCGAAACCAAAACTTATTAAGTATTATTGATAAAATTATTTACATATATATAAAAAAGAGATGTCTTAAGCACCATCAGATATAGTCGAAATCGAAACCAAAACTTATGAAGAATTCTTGGTAAAATTATTTATGACAAAAAAAAATGTAAGTACATAACAATTAAACTACCCGGATGTAAGCGTGACACAGAAAATAACACACACGCTATCGTATTAATATATAGATAACACGGTTTATCTTTTTTTTATGCTGTTGTGATTGTATTTTAAAAAATAAATGATTGAATAAAAAAGGACATGACGTTGACGTGAGAAAAACAGACACACCGGATATTGTCTCATAATGTTTTTAATATGGATACATGGCATGGTATTTGATTTCAATTATCTCCCTTTATATATTTCTATAATAACCCATCCATTATTATGTCACCATGAGAGAGTGCAATACCATTAAGTAAGTCACATGCTGAAGGTATTTATTCCTCTCATACAGTGAGAAATATTATACAAGTGTCGGAAGATGGGATTGAAACGTCAGGGCCCCTGAGGAGGAGCACTCTAACGCTGCAAAGATACCTGGGACGTCTCGTCGGCATTCCCCAGTAGAAGTGCATCAGACGATTAGCAATAAACTAACCGTTTCTCAAAAAGAGAACACAAAGCTTGGAAGGGCGAACCTCCTAGAACTGCGCAGGATGATCATCATATTATAATCAAAAAGGGAAAGAAGTAATTACAAGAATGGTCTAGACTTTGTTGATTTTGAGACAAGGGTATAAAAGTCCTGACGAAGCTGAAAATCACATGTTGAAGTTTTTCATATTATTTAAACATTTTATTTTCCTTGCTCCAAAGACCTTTTACATTTCTATGCGGATTAAACCACACAGGCATTACTATTAAAAGCTTATATTAAAACAGTGATACTCTTGTGAGGTGCTAGTTCTTGGTTTGCATAATGTAGGAATTTGGTTTTACTGCTTACAAACTGTGATGAAAGATAACAGAAATATATTTTTGTACGAGGAAGTCATCATTTATCAAGGCCAAAAATCCACTCGAGGATAAGGCTGATGATTGTCAGATGACTGGTGAATGAACGCTGTAATGGTGAAGTTTGGACAAAATTTGGCTATTGACGAGGACGGCTCGATAAAATCGTTTATACATTGGATTTAAACATGACCATGCTTTTGTCAACCGGGAAGTAGCCCCGCAGTATTGTGTTCCATAAACTGGTAGTTCTCGAAAAGAAACATTGTTCATAGAAATTTCGTTTAGATTTAGTGATAGAGAAAGAGTGTGAAATTATTGACAGTAGTTGTAGTTGGACCAGTTTCTGCCGTAAATGTATTACAGAGGGGACCATATGTTGAAGCTCAGTCGAGCACTTGCCATAAAAAATAACGATAGAGTAGATAAAGGCTAACAGGTTCTCTTCTGTGAGAGAGATAATATAGGGAAGAAAAAGGTACCGCTCACTAGATTTCAAAGGCACATAAGACAGTTATTAATTATACAGAAAATGTCTTATTTTTCGGATGAGTGCCGATAGTTTGTATTATTCTGGACTATACTCTACTGTAGCGGCACTAACCCTATGCGGATTAAACCGGCTTCCTCCAAAGGAGGCAGTTTCATGTAAGTATGAAATACACAAGCGGACCCAAGTCGCATGCATATCCCTGTTAGGGGAGATGACGATGTTAGGTTTTTGCAGCTATTGCAGGGCGGTGTCGACGTCCTCGTACACACAGTATGTGGTATTCCCAAATAGTCACCTATCTGATGTTGACCAGGATCAAAGTTGCTTAACTTCGGTGATCCAACAAGAACTAGTGTGTCTACGTGATAATGCCGTATTTGGATAATTGAGACTACTGTTAGGGCTATCACGCCAAAGTATGATATCTATAGCGAAGTTGAGACGGTTGTTAGCAGTGATTCGTCAGCTAACCTTTACTGTTGTCGGCAACGGTTCTTATTGATGAATGGTGGACTTAGCTTTAAGATTTTCTAATTTTTTTGTGAGGGGTGAGAGTGGAGGGATTTAAGCTCATGAAATTCCGTTTGATGAAACGAGAGCAAGCGACCCGCGTGAATTAAATAAAAGGTCCAGTTCGAAATAATCAAACTTTATATCATTTGGATTATTCGAACTACTGTTCTCATCTTGAATGTTCTTCTCACAACGTTTCGGCCGATGTAATCCCAAACCCTCTTTTAAGTGTGCTTTGACAATCTCTGGATTCTTTCTGTCGAACTAGAAAATCTGAACAGAATTTCAAAACCCTTTATCCATGGGTGTAGTATGGTTTCGTCCCATCAACCCTAACCGGATAGAAGTCTTAAGTAATTCACAACTGTATTCTTGGTATTGCTCGCACTAAGGATGTAACCTTTAACCTTTAAGAGAACGGAATTTTTCCTAGTACTTTATCCGTAACACCACGGATCCTTCAGAGAACGAGGGCATACTACCTACATAGATTAAAATGGTTCTTTGAGAAAAGTTAGATAATATACATGAAAACTAAAAACATGTTTATATATACTAGCAAGCCACCGGGCGTTGTCTAGTCGTAAAATACGTATAAATATTACATTTTAATTCGTACAGCATGCGAGTATTATGTTTTTTTTTTTAAAAAGTTCACTTCTTGTAAGTAAAAAAAAAATATTGAGCTGAGATCGAAACCAAAATCTAAATATAGTGAGTCAAGTACGATAACATTTAAGGCCAGCTTTACACGCCCTTTAAAATGTGTTTTCAAACCTACTTATTCTTAACCTAAGTAATCTGTAACGTGAACGATTCAAGCATGCGTATTCGTGAAACAGTTGACAAACAGATAAAAATCTGATGACCACCCACGTAGAAATTTAAAATATTTTACCCCTTAGCAGCTATTTTTGCCGGATGAATATCAATTAAAAAGTTTTCCACATGTCTGAATACTCTACAGACTTGAAATTTTGTATATACGAAATTTCAAGTTTGTATATTTGGTATAATCGTTGAGTATATAGGTTGGGAAGTGTTGTCACACAGACATATTCTCACTTTTATAGATATATAGATAATGCGTGATAAGAACGAATCAATTTAATGGCAAAACAGTTTTACGCAATAAGCTTGATCTTGCTGAAGTTTTCGGTGATATATTTCCGTTTAAACATAAGAAAACCATTACATTCCTGTTGATCGGGAGTGGATTAATTTTTTGACTGAAAAAAAAAACCTTCCTTAACTGGATTTATATGCTTCTATTTTTTCTGCTTTGAAACACATTCGCCTATTTCAAGGATGACTTTACACACAATAGATTTTATTTGTTACTAACGAAAAATATATGGCCGTAATTTATATGGCAACCATCTTAGCTCTTCCCATCTCAGCATGCCATAAAACAAACAACAAAAAAAATAGTGAACTCCTTAAAAATATGGTCTCGCTCAGTAGACAAGCACAAGTACCGATGCAAGAATGGATCGCATTATTTTAAATGAAGACATAAAAAAGGGTGTAAAAAAAAATCCGTTGATTTTTATTTTTTATTTTCTGTCTATTCTATCTTTAGAGAAATCTGGCTGTCACCTGCTAACATGGGAGTTTATAGGATTGGCAATTATGATGACAGAGAATGCATTTTTGAAAATAGAAATCATCCCAAAACAATGCATGAAGACATTAATGTAAGGAGCTTAAATAGTACTGAAAGGTTTGTTATGTATTGAGACATTATGTTGAACAAGGATGGCGGCAGTAAATCAAATCGGTGAAAAATCAATATAGTCACGATTTCGGGTGTGGAATAATTCTTAGTAACAAAGATGGCGACGAAGAATGAATGCAGTCACAGTTTAGTCATTTCAAGACAGAGGTTTGACAGCGAACTGAATTAAATAAAAAATTCGATATTTTTATATTGACGTCGAGAGCCTCTCATTTTGATTGTCATAACCGTGGTTATAAAAACGATTGTCGAAATCATTGCAGTCATACCTCCATTAGTAATCAAAAACATTTTAACAAGGTCAAATACAAGCTAGATCTCGACCAAGAGAACAGCAATTCTTCCCCTTTCTCAGAAACACCTCTTATGGAATATGAGTACTTAATTACAAAATAAGGGAAGCGAGAGTTATAAGGCTGCCGAAAGTAAACCCTTACATTTTTTTAAACTGCAAAACTTGCCCCTGGCCTTCAGGCTAGCCGCATACGAGTACTGCGGTTTTGGACCCTTTTGGAAACCACCCGGTTTAAATTAGTTTCTTGGTTGAATGAAGGGGTTCTGTCCTCTTTCTTTTTTTCGCTAATAGTTACTTAAAGATGCTCATTTGTAATTTTTTAATATCTTACTTGATTTCTCGAAATTGTATTTATCTGGGAAGAAAATCGTCACTTTCCAAACTTCACCTATAATGTTTTGCTTCTACTTAAGTTCTACTTCCAATTATAGTTTGCTCTAATTGTTTTCGTTTCTTCAAACTGGAAATCGCTAAACAGCTTACTCTTGGAAAGGACCGGAAGTGTCTTACTAATACGTTCTGTTTAGTTTCATTGCTTTTGGTTTGTCCATTCCCAATTTTTATAAGCTGTAAATATTTTTCTAAATAAAGTCAATTAAGGATATTTAAAATAAGCTAGTTCATTGAGTAAATGTGGTATTGTGGTGTTTTCTAAAGGAAAAGTGATGGTCAAACAATGGTGAAGCAAAAGCAGAAAACATGCTTTTACGAGTTAGTCAAAATGCATCGAGTTTAAAGTAGAATAGACAGACTATGATTACCTTGCGGTGTTTTGGATTGCCCTGTTCCTTATTTGTAAAATGGTTTTTATCTTTTGGGCAAATAAATAATTCAAAATGTAATTTAAGACTGACTTTTTATTGCTGTTCTTATTCTACTAAGAGAGTAAAACGTTGGAATTCTAGTTTATTCTCAGTACCTCCGTAACTTTTGCTTTTTTTTGCTATGCCATTTAGTCCTCTCATTCTATAGACGGTGTTTCTGACAAAGAGGGAACAATTGCTGTTTTTCTGATCGAAATCAACCTTATTTCTTGGCCTCGAGCCAAGATCAAAGTGTAGTATATGTTCTGATGCTACACTTCAATTTTTTGTTCCTTTTCTCCATATTTAAAAAACGACCCTAGTGTTTAACTCCGCCCTCGTGGGAAGGTAAAGTAAATAGGAACTTTAATTGTTGGCTAGTTTTTGAATTGAAGAAATATTTTAGCTCCATATTTTACCAAGAACGATTTTCATTAAAAAATCCAGAGTACTGTATTTTATTTTGTAAGGGGATGGGCTGTATTTTCTTCGTGTGAAAAATATACTTTCTATTTCCGTAGCAGACTTGATTCATTTTCAAGGCAGGTGTCAAAATGTTTAGCCAATTTGGTGATGAAGGTTGCTTTGCCAGCTATGCAAAGACACAAACATTCTCATGACAGTTTTCTGAGCCTTACTACCTCTGTCGTAGCTCATGACAAAATTCATTAGTGTTTTGTTTGTAACACAGTCAACGAACTTCTATCCGGTCTAGTTTTTCAAAAGAACCGTTTCTTATATATATTGCCTTCACCACGGCCGATGAACTCCGTCTACCTTGTATGGTTATCTTCAAGAATATCAGAGGGAGGCTAACAGCTGCTACACCTACAAGAGTGACCTGGAAGTTGTCTTAGTCAGCGTTCATTTTCCTGAGGTATTATACGTACCTGCTTATCTGAATACATACACTCGCCAGAAAACATCCGAACAGGTGACCGGAAGTGACGTGTATCATGTCAGGTGGTTCGGTTTGCATTAGCATCGTTCAGTTGGGTTTGAGATATCAAAAGAGAGACAGAAGCTAATATGGGTCTTCTCGTGAGGGTAGAGAAGTCTCAGAATGGAGATACAGAAGAAGCACCACACCATTAGAGATCGTCGATCACTCCTCTTTTATGACTAATATCTGGGAGCGAAATAAATGCATAAAATCTCATATCCTCTTGGGTCCTGTTTTGAGTTTTCCTTATAACAGATTCCAACTCCTCCAAGGACGGTTGGAGAATTCCCAGAAGAAACAATAGCAGAACATGTATGTCGTTATGTAATATGCTGTTATATGTTTTGACACGCTTGCATCAAAACCACTAGATAAGACGAATCACGGGCCGTAAAATAGACATTAAAGTACACAACAAACACAACGCACATAAAGAAATACATATGGTCCTTTATGATAAGACCACAAAAGACATTAGTAGTGCCACGTATACACATTTGAACATCACAAACACAAACACGTATAAACATACGCACGATTCAACTACATACACAAGTACGTTAATATATACGGTCGTATAGAAACATCGACCCCCCCTATACAACACAATCTCACACCTAAAAGGAAAAAAGTAATGCATGGGAGTATGAAACTCCACTGAACAAATGCTACACTTTTATCCTCTTATACTTGTTGATGTATTTTCTGATTTATTTATGGACAAAGTCAACTTAAGGAAACTTCAGCTCTTTACAAAAGAGTACTCAGCACTGAGAATACAATAAAAATTGCCTCTTTAGCAGGACCTCTCCTTCACCAAACTAAGACAAACAAATGAAGTGTAATATAGGAACAAATAGTATACTTTGCAATATTTTCCTCCTTCATATCGCATGGAGGGGGTTGATACAAGGTCGGACGGTGTGAAGAATCGAGTCAGAACCCTAATAGAATGAGTACTCTGGCCTACAAAAATGTCTTGTCAGCATTCGGCTCCTCAGATACAATTGCTCCACTCGATATCCTAAGGCCTAGGACGGTGGACCGTCTAAGGATATCCAGAATGGATGCCTAGCTCAATTAATAAAGACTACCGAAATGGTACAGTGTCCGTTGGACTGACTTTCGAGGTCAAAAACTTTGACGGATGTGTAACATCAATCGCAACGGAACGCTAAATGATTAGCGCGACCTAATACAAATTTTGCTATCTACGTTTGTTCTGAAATAGAAACAAAGTTCCGTTTAAACATTGTTTTTGTTCTGAACAGCGAAATTACGCAAAGTTGAACCTGATCAGTCCTTCAATGGGTGATTGTTTAGAAACTGAAGTTATCATATGTGCAAATGTCAAAGAGAATTTCATAGTCTATCTTAAATATATTTTGTGATCAATATGTATCCATATCGGCCACCCATAGCGTTGAGAGAAATAGAAGAGAAAACTTTACTCGAAAGTCATGTTGGGACCATGTAGACATAATAATCAACAACGGTCATATTTCAATGCGGTAAACATAACCGCACATTAACAATAGCTACGAGAAAGGCGGCAAAGATTGTCAGAAGGAAAACACTACAAAAACATTAAAAAATAACTCGAAAGAAAATAATATGAATAAAACATTCAATGTGGATAGATTTGAGAAAAGGTGTTTTAGTGAAGTTTCGACACGCGAGGTTGGGTAGAGATAAAAAAATTACATTAGTCTACATGAATAGCATTAGCTATAAAATTCAGAAAAAAACACGCCAACGAAATCAAGATGGCGACGAAAGGTGGACTATTTAAGAGAAATCATAAAATAGAGGGGGAGATAATTCTAGCATCGTCACTTTGTTGAGATCTATCGTTTATGACAAGATGCAGATTCTAACCAGTTACAACAGCCTGGGCATCTAAATATTGTAGTCGTCTTTTTATTGTATATTTTTTCGCTTTAAAAATCTACTCACTAGATAAGTGGCACTTTGTATGTCTGTTCGTATTTGGAATTTTTTCCAGGCAGATAATTTCATGAAAACCTCCGGCGTCACATGGCGCTTATGAACAGATAGTATAACTTGAAATATTTATTTGCAAAAAGTATAAGGAAATTACAATTAAAAAATTGTGGTGAAAATAGATTTAATTTTTTATTCTTTTCACGAACCTAGAAAAGACACATCCTTCGCTTAACTTGAATCACCGATCACGATAATACCACATTTACTCCAGGACTTATTCTACTTTACATTTCCCTAATGTTTAAAAATTTAATTTAACATAAATATTTCTACATACAGCAATTTTATTGGAGCTGCGTATACTACACTTTGAACCTAACCAAAAGGCCATAAAAATAATGATTTTTGTGACTAGACATTTTTAAATTAATGAAAAAAGAATGCACATTAAAAAAAATAACTTTAATTTAGTCATACCAAAAACATTGTGGGATCTGCGTTCGTGCTCGACATTTATAAAAAGGGAAATTCGTTTTACTTAAAATTTATACATATAAACGATATTGTAAGGTCTCTCTAGGCACGTAGAGTCTAACCTCTCTCTATATAAAGTATATTTATTGTATTTCCTTTTTTTTTTCTGTCTTCATATTCTAGTTTACACACGTTCCTAAACCCGTAATTACCTTAACTCCAACTTTCACTTTAACCCTCTCAATAACTAAAACCTATAGCAATTACAAATAACCTTTGGATTGTTTATAAAAACAAAAATAACTTTGGGACTAACATTTTCTTCGTCCTAATTTTCAGCAATGTGCGAATTAAATACAGAATCTTGACTGTAAGACCAATCAAAAGCTAGAAACATAAGCATCCCAATTAAATTATACGCATAAAGTAAATACACTATTTTTCAATTTACTAGCATATAACTGCTTATCAAAACCCAACGGCTACTCAAGAATAAGAATTACTGAGATTGTCGATTGGCGATGAACAATATCTTGGGAAGATTAGAAACAATTGGCAGCAATTATTTAACTTGACAGCTCGATAATAAGTTAAAATTTGACTTGAAAACGACTGCTTGTAGACAACTTAGAAGCAAACCTGTTGTATTGAGTTTTAGATGTACAGAAGAAGAAAGGAAAATTTTTTTTTTTTAATATTTTATTTTTCATATTAACATTGAAAATTTTACCCCACGGGAAAAATCTCAGTTGATGAAATGCGTATCTCCGTATTTGCAGTAAGAAAGGTAAGTTACCTCTTCTTCTTCTTCTTCTTCTTCTTCTTCTTCTTCTTCTTCTTCTTCCTCTTCTTCTTCTTCTTCTTCTTCTTATTATTATTATTATTATTATATTATTATTGTTATTAATGCTAGTATTACTTATATTCATCCCAAGCGAGGCTCGTTGTTGTGCAACAAGTTGTTTTTGTTCATATAAATTTTAAATTTCTTCATGTTGAAAGAGTAGAGAGAAACAGAGAAGAAGAATGGGCATTTGCGAACCTCTACAATGAAGGGGTGGAATTTTGCTGATTATCGGGTTAATCGATTACATTATATGTTGATGAGACACAAAGGCAACAGGTTCGTCGGAGCACATTCCATCATTGAAGTACTTCTTAAAACACAGAGCTGCAACATTACAGCGATGGGACAGGGTTTGGTACTATTTATACAGTGTGTAAACTATTAGAGTCTATGTTTGGAATCTGTCTAAGAGAGAGATGGACTGGTTTGTGGCAAAAATATTTCATTCATGGGGAAATGATGGCTTTGTAGAGATATAGGATACTTTAAGGTGAGAGTTATTTTTTAGTCCTTCTTCTTTGCAGCAAATTTGACAGCGTCTTTTATCTTTTTTTTCCAATTCATATTTCCTGTGAAGGTTAGACCCAGGAGTTTGAATGCTGGACTCTCAGAGAGGGTGTTGTTAGCCATGACAATATATGGTTTCCCGATTAAAAGACCCGTATGCCGAGTTATAAAAAACGACTGCGGCTAATATTTACCAATCATATATTCCGGTGTTTTCTTCCACATATGTTCTCCATATTTCAGCGCTTGTAACATATTCAGAGGAATTATATTTAATAATGACATTAACAAAAAGTACACAGTTCATAAAGTGGGAGAGATTGGTTATCTAAATTTGATTTTTTTTATGGAAGTCGCTCCAGCAAAGGTGCAACTTCTTTCTCACAGAAGAGACGTTGCGAGTCTGTCTCTGCTTTATCGTTATTTTCATAGCAAGTGCTCGTCTGAGCTTCAATCTATGGTTCCCCCTCGCCAAACTAAGTCTTCAGACGTACTTCTCCACCGTACTGTATATCGATACTCTATGGCTGACTGGGATAACTTGCGTACATTCACATCTGATCTACCTCTGCATTTCATGTTTAAAAAGGATGTGTCCTCTATAGTATCAGACCTGACGAATGGTTAATTGTAGGCATAGACCGATTCATACCATCCAAAAAATTCCAACAAAAACCTAACAGACAGCCATGGTTCTCCCCAGAATGTGCTGCTGCCATTGCGCACAGAAATCACTTTTTCCATAGCTACCAACGTAATAGATGTACTGAGACTAAAACTGGTTTCAGGGCTGCCAGCAACCACTGTAAAAGAGTAATAAAAAATGCAAGAGAGCTATATGCTCAATCCGTTAAATCCAAAATAGCTGAGTAGCGGCTTGATTCCCACCAGTTTTGGCAAATAGCAAACAGGATCCTGAACAGAAGCGTGCGTTCTATCCCAACCATCATCAATGGACCTGGGGTCATCTAGTCAGACTATTTGCCAAGAACTTTGCAGCTAATTCTACCCTATGCGACGAAGGCCATCAACTCCCTGTATTTCCTCCTATAACAGACAGTACGCTATGCAACATGCAAATATCTGTGCGTGATGTTGCCAAGCTAATAAAGAACCTTGATTCCAGTAAAGCAACTGGCCCTGACGGCATTCCAGTTATAGTGCTGAAAAAGCTCCAACCAGAACTTGCCCCCATACTTACAAAACTATTTAAGCGTTGCCTTAAAGAGAAGTGCTTTCCAACACTCTGGAAAACCTCATCAGTATGCCCTGTATTTAAGAACTCAGGTGAAAAGCCATCTCCCTCTCAGTACAGACCAATAAGTCTCCTATGTGTTATGAATAAGTTGTTGGAATCCATATTAAATAAAGAAATAGTCAACCACCTCAGCAGAAACAACCTTCTTAGTGACATGCAATATGGTTTCCGCTCTGCAAGATCTACAGCAGATGTGCTAACGGTTATATCTCATAGGATTAGTGAATCTCTTGACAAAGAATTCCTTTCCAGAGCAATTGCTCTTGACATATTAAAGGCCTTCGATAAGGTATGACATAAGGGCCTACTTCACAAGATTTCCAGCAACGGTATCACTGGAAATGTTTTCTCAATCATTAAATCATTTCACTCCGATAGGTTCATAAGAGTAGTGGTTGACGGGCAGAAATGAGAAGCCCGCAGTAATAATGCTAGAGTCCCTCAGGGGTCCATCCTAGGCCCAACTCTCTTACTGATTTACATCAATGATCTCCCAAAATACATACTTAAATAATTCGTTGACATCTATACTGATAACACGACCATCTATGGCAACACATCAAAGGCCGTAAATGACAAAGTTTTCTCTCATTCTCTCTCTCCTCTGATCTTGAGCGCGTGGTACAGTGGAGGAAGAGGTGGCTGGTCACTTTTAATGCATCCAAAACCAAGCTTCTATCTTTACATCATCAACGCTCTGATCCCCATATAGCATCAATTGAAATGGATAGATCTCGTCCTGGGGAGGCTCCATGTTTGACAAGCTTCTAGGTTTGACCTTTACTCCTGATCTGAAATGGAACACGTACATCAAGTCTGTTGCCAAGGGTGCTGGGAAAATGGTGGGATCCTTCTACCGCTCCAGAAGATATCTTACTACTGATGCAATTCTCTATCTGTATAAAAGCCAAGTACGTCCAAAGATGGAGTACTGCTGCCACATCTGGGCAAGAGCGGCTAAAAACAGCCCATCCTGCCTTGACAAAGTGCAAAATAGACTTCGTGGTTTAGTGGGGGATGCCCTTTTCTCTTCCCTGCAGCCTCTCTCCAACAGAAGAGACGTTGCGAGCCTGTCTCTGTTTTATCGTTATTTCCATGTCAAGTGCTCGTCTGAGCTCGAATATCTCGTCCCCCCTCGCTAATCTTTCACGAGAAACACCCGTATGGCTGAAACTACTGTCAATAATTTTCCCCACTATTTATCTGTGCCTCAATACAAACGTAGATTCCATGAGCAGAGCTCCTTTCTGAGAAGTGCACGACTGTGGAACTCTCTTCCGTTTACCTGTTTCCCACCTGACTACAACTTGGATATCTTCAAGTCCAACATAAACAAATTCCTGACAAACCGCCCCCTTAAGTAAGACACTCTATCAAATCTCCAATACTAATGATTACTACAATACTATCTCATTGATTACTGTACACGCAATAGCCTTTATCACTGAATGGCCTCCGGGTCTTGATAAGTGGCGACCTCTGTGTAAAAATAAAAACAAAGCAAAAAACTCGTCTATCTGAAAACACTTTCAATCATTTCCTCTACTCTTTATCTGTGCTTAAACCTAAACGTAGATTCCATGAACAAAGTTTCTTTTTTAGAACGGCACGCCCGTGGAACTGTCTTCCGTTTTTGCCTGCTTTCCAATTGATTACAATATGGCTGTTTTCAAGTCCAATGCAAACAAAGTTCTTGATTAGCCGTTCCACTTAAGTTAACAAATTTACCGAATCTCCACTACTAATGATTACTGAGATTCTGATACTGTACAGGCTTTAACCCTTATCCTCGAGTGGCCTCTGGGCCTTGATAAGTGGTGATTCCTATGTATATAATTTAAAAAAAAAGCAAAAAGCACTTGGTTTATGCAGCTGAAAAAAAAAGGAAGAATATTTTCTCAGGGACAGGTGATGGCTATAGTCTTAACAAAGGCTATAGCTAAGACAAAAACTAATCAGGAAGAGAATTCCTCGTTTGCAGATCTTATAAATAAGCTACTGGAATAGGAACGTGTATCATAACGACATATCTGAACAGTGAATCTATGAAGACCACAAGAGCAAAGTAAAACGAGCTGAAAAAAAAAGAAGCAGGAAATAAGGCAGACTCACGCCGTAATAGTATTTGTTTGATTGTAAAACTCATTGGATTAAAAGTGACGTAGACTAATAGTTCTTGGCCTTTTGGGTAAGATTAAGGTGTAATATATGTTATACTACTATACTTTATCGGTTCTACCTTCGGCCAGTGAAGGAAAAATCCCTCTAGACCCAGACAGTATTTATTTTTGTACCAATCCAGAAGGCACTTTTTGGTAAGCGAGCAAGTAAGTAATGACTCATAACGGTATCTCTCCATATCCACAGGTTCAATTCACAATTCACGCGTAAGTCTTTCTTTATATAGAACTCACTCGAGAACAGACATGTAGCTACTGTACATAAAGAGTTAACAAGAACAAAACATAATTATCGTAAAACTATTGGCAGTCTTGAAAAAAATCAAAACTGTAGACAAAAGAAAAACAGTTACCAGAAAAGAGTTTCACAACATTGCAGTTTTTAGAAGCTACTGAAATAATTAGGCCACTCGAGGATAAGTGTTAATGAGTATACATAAGTCAATGTGATTACAGCATAGTAAATATAAGCAGTGGGAATTTTGTAAATTGGATTACTTAGGGGGACGGTTCATCAAGAACTTGTTTATGTTGGATTTGAAGACAATCAGATTGCAGTCAGCTGGAAAGCAGGCAAACGGAAGACAATTCCACAGGTGTGCAGTTCTAAGAAAGAAGCTTTGTTCATGGAATCTACATTTAGGTTTAGGCACAGATAAAGAGTGTGGGAAATTATTGATAGTGGTTTTGGTTAGACGAGTGTTTTTCGTGAAAGTTTGGCGAGGGGAGACCATAGATTGCAACTCAGATGAGCACTTGCCATGAAAATAACGATAAAGCAGAGACAGGCTCGCAACATCTCTTCTGTGGGAAAGAGGTTGAAGGGAAGAGACAAGGGCATCTCCCACTAAGCTACGAAGTCTATTTTGAACTCTGTCAATGCAGGATAAGCTGCTTCTAGCAGCTCCTGCCCAGATGTGGCAACAGTATTCCATCGTTGGCTGTACCTGGCTTTTATATAAGTAGAGAATTGCATCAGAAGTGAGATATCTACTGGAGCGGTAGAAGGATCCCACCATTTTACCAGCAACTTTTCTAAGTATTACAATGAGTTATCAAAAACAGCAAATTGATGGATACCTGAAGACCATGGAAAATAAGAAGCAGGAAATAGATCAGATGAAATCATCTGAAAAACATACGCTATAATAGTAGATATTAAAAAAGGCTTGAGACTAGTAACATCCCAGTAATGAAGAAGAAAGGGTTGAGGTCAACTCAATTGCTTATTATCATTTACCTAAATCCATGTGTTAATCGTCGTATGAGATGAAGAAGGATAAGTTTTGTGCATTTCAGCTGGCGCAGCAAAAGAAGAACCGGATATTTTACCCAGATATTTAAGCCGGAATTAAGATAGCGATGAAAGATGACGTATTTAACAAAGCTAATAAACAAGAAACGCGAAAGATAACTCAGCTGTCATCACTTTTCCGATAGATGTCGCTGTTGATAAGATGATATTTCTAACCGGTTACAGTGACATGAGCATCTTAGCTTTACAGAGGAAACAGCATTTTTTTTTAATCTAAAAATTATTTGATGTTTTTAAACATTTTTCTTCTTGTTCACAATTAAAAGAAAACAATAATCCCTTTGAGACTTTAACCGAAATAATTTTTAAGAGCTTATGTATTTCTTATACTTAGATGCACGCAGTAGGAATATAAATAGACATTGACAGATGATGTATGCGAAAAAGATCGCGAGAAAGAGAAACATGAAAAAGAAGAAAAAACGCGAGAGAGAAAGCGACGCATTAAAGAGAGATAAAAAAAGGAAAGGAAACCAAGCGAAGCATAAAGAGAGAGATAAGAGAGAGTGATAGAGACAAATAAAGCGAGAGGGAGACACAGAGAAGAAAGAGATAGACGCTAGCGATTGTAGAAAATGAGAAGAGATAAAAGGAGGATAGGGACAAATGCAAGATCATCAACTGTTAAAAATGACTCAGGCTGCCTGACTGATTGCTGAGGACGTATCTTCGACTTGGCATGTGAGGAGATGGGCGAAATATACGTTCATATTGCATTCAATCTTGTGCATGTTAGTACAGTCAGGGAAGTAGGAAGCTGGAAGGGAATTCCAAACTCTAGCAGACAGATGAAAAAGAGTATTATGCTTTCCGGCATTCTAGGGACGTCTAAAGTGAAGAGGTGGGATTTTGTTGCTAGACAGGTTTATCGGGGGTATGCACTTGTGGCATATGCCGCCACATGAGATCAATATCAAAACAAGATTGGTTTTTAGTTGAAGAAGAAATCAAGCTCCCTAAGCACTCTAGATAGGAACAATTAGTCACATTCGAATTGTTCCACAAAAGAAGGCACCTCAAGAGATAGACAATAGAACCTCTTCTCCCGAAACCCTTAAAAAATGAACCCGTCTGTAACTGAACAGATACTAGACTTTCATCTAAGTCAAAGAGCTGGATTATTTAGCTGCTTATTTCAGTGACAACTTTAGACACAAGGTCAGTCTAAATAGCCTGGCACGTTCTGCTAGCATTCCTTCATGGATGAAAGCGCATCAGACAATAAGCTGTAAACTTAACCCTGAATCAAATAAACTTTTAGTCGCCATCAAAAGAGGAGTTAATATCGTACAGACGCGTTTATGAAGTTCTTTACTCTTGCGTAACCTTTAAAATAAATTACATATCTCAAGAAACACCTACACAAAAATTATATACCATATATTTCTTATTTTATTTTTTATTTTAGTGCACGTGGTAAATATAATAGTGTATTTTGTAGCCTTTAGATTATTCGGACTACTGCTATGATTTGGGATGTTATTCTCACGATGTTTCGGTTGATGTAACCTCCGCACCTTCTTCAGGTGCATCTTGTCGCACTTGGGAATCTGTACTGAATTTCTAACGGAACTCTTTATTTAATATACGGGGATATCTTTTTTCTTCTTCTTCTTCTTCTTCTTCTTCTTCTTCTTTCTTTCTTTTTTCTTTTACTTCTTCTACATATTCTACTACTACTACTACTACAACATTTTCTACTTTTTCTACTACTACTACTACTACTACTACTACTACTACTACTACTACTACTACTACTATTACTACTACTACCGCTTCTACTTCTACTTTTTCTTCTACTACTGCTTCTACTTCTTCTTTTACTTTTATTTCTTCTACTTCTACTTCTTTTTCTTCTTCTTCTTGTACTAATTCTTCTTTTTCTTACTCTATTCTATCTCTCTTTTACTTCTTCTTCTACTTCTTCTTCTTCCCTTCTTCTTCTACTTCTTCTTCTTCTACTTCGTCTTCTACTTCTTCTTCACCGGCTTCTCCATCTTTTTCTATATATATGTATATATTCTATATACACGCCATGACAATTTATACAAATAGATTTTATTTTCTTTACTCATAATTTCCACTTTAAATCGCGGTCGTGTTTCGCTAACGTTATACAATTACAGTCAGTCAACGGCAGTTTTTTTTCACCGTTTTTGCCTTTGTGTAACTCTCCAAATAAATTGCATGCCTCAGGAAACCCCTGTGTAAGAATCATAGCTGTATACTATTTCTTTCTCATTTTATTTTCTTCGTAGTTTATGTAGTAAATATCAGTACATATTTGTAAACCATTATTTCAAGGAAAAATACTATTTCTTTATCAATTATTGGGTTATTCTAAATAAAATTCATACTGGTCGTCCATAATTCTTCATCGGAGAGTTTTTATAAAAAATAGATACAAACTCCAACTTAAAATATAAACATCTGTAAAGAAATGATAGCATGTCTATCCTCTGCACTATGATGCAGAGAAATGTTCATTGTCTTAACTAATCTATCTATATATCTATAAAAGTAGGAATTCCTTACTTCTCAACCTATATACTCAACGAATGTTTTATCTATAAACTTGAAATTTGGTATATAGGGTATTCAAATATGTGGAAAATATTTAAATCGGGTTACATTTGGAAAAAAAGGCCTGCTAAGAGGTCAAAATTGAAAAATTGTTAATTGGGAGGATCATCGGATTTTTATCCGTTTGTCGACTATTTCACGAGTTTTTAAACCACTTTTTAAAGGCAAGCTGGTCTAATGGTTATCGTATTTAACTTACAGTCATTGGTTTCGGTTTAGATTGCAACTCGAGTATTTATTTTCTTACTTACACGAAGTGAATTGTTTGGGAAAAAACGTAATACTTATATACACCTGTTTCGCTTTCCCTCATTTTTTTAAACTTCATTTTTTAAGGAATTTAACGTTACGTTTAATACCGGGCAACGCCGGGCACATCTTCTGATATCATACACTTGTAATATAAGATATTGCAGATATGGATAACTACAATATTAAAAAATAATCAAAAATATATTGTGCATATTTAGTAAGATTAAATATATGAAATTAATTCAAAAGTTCATTAACTTATTTCACTTGTTCTTCTGATATCGTTAGGGGTTTTTGCAGAACCTTATGATTTCAAGGAACCCATGGATCAATCATGTACAGATCTCATCTGCTTATTGATTCACTGACTAATTAAGATGGTTTCACAGTGGCATTATATAGACATTAAATATATTTTCAGTGATTATTATATTTAAATAATAGGTTGGATATTAAAATAACCAAAAATATATTGTGTATCTTCAGTAATATAAAATATATAAAATAAAATAAAAAGTTCATTAACTTATTTAACTTGTTCTTCTGGGATCGTTAGGGGCTTTTGCAGAACCTTATGATTTCAAGGAACCCAGTTGAGAAATGCTGGTCTAGGGTTTTAAATATTTTCTTACGATCCTAATGGGCTTCAAACTGGAACCAACTGCTTAAATAAATATTTTTACTAAAATAATGTCTGTATTAATGTTTTTTATTTTCTATTCTCTTTAATATTTGCTAACATTTTCTTTTCAGTACTCTTTACAGTCTTTCTGAAAATGAAGATCAAATAAAGGTCAGTTATCAAATCTCTGTTTATATTGGTTTACTTAGTTGATCATAATACTGAAATCATTATTATTTCTTTCTTCTCTTTTCTTTTCAATCTCTCTGTGAGCTGAGAATTAAACATTTAGATTTGGTTCAAGGTAGAGCGTTATCAAATCTCTGTTTTTGTTAATTCATATATTGTTATATATTTAATAACATGATCAGTTAGATATGATGTCTATAAAGTAAATAAAAAGTGTTAAAAATGGCATTAATATATCTCACTTGTTTTTATCGAACCGTTATTGATCGGTTACGAAATCTCAGCCTTCCGGAGAAACACAGTTAATACAAGCTGGACAACTATTGATGCCATGCGGTTAAAATAAAAGAATGACAATGGCTATTCATACAAAAAAAAATAACAATTAATTTTTATTGATAACTGAACACGACGAAAGACAAGGAAACAATAGAAGAACGATGCTTCAAAGTATCAAAGGATTCTTTGATACATTCCTGCGTGAAAAAGATTTTCGTGAAAGGAGAAATTACATATGCACGTTTATTTCTGTTGTTGCTGTGATCGTTTATACGTGTGTAAATGGCGCGTACATATGTGTGTGTGTATTTGCGAGTGAAAGAGTTTATGTATATACGTTTCTGAAGTTTTGGATAAAGATTGATTATTCGTATTATTTGTACTCTGTAGACTACTGTTCTTAACTTGAGTGCTGTTTTCACAACCTTTCGGTCGATGTAACCTACGACCTTCTTCTGCAAGTATCCATGACGTAGTGGATATATACTTTGTAAAATTCAGTTGTAAATTTACTCTTTTATGGAGGTTAAAGTTTTAAACCTCAGTGCGAGCGACACTCAAACAAAATTGCGAATTACTTAGGACTTCCATCCAGTTATGGCTGATAGAACGAGAGTATGCTTCCCACGTGAGTTAAATAAAGAGTTCTGTTCGAAATCCCGTACGGATTCCTGGATTCGAAAGAAAGATTTCCGAATTCGACAGATTCCCAGGTCTAACAAAATACGCCATAAAAAAGTCGGTTACATGGGTTGGAACGTTGTAAAAATAATAACCGTGGTGAAATAGTAGTCTAAAAGATGCAAATAGTACGTGTATGTATGCACCATGTATATCCGTTTTCTGGGCAGCGTTTGTGTTTTGCAGTCGCTATGTTTAGTAGTTCGTGAATATTTCTCGTTAGATGTGTGTAACTTATTTAAAGACCCTTCGCCTTAAAGAAGCTAGATAAGATTATTTTGTGTGCACATCTGATGTCCATTAAAAGGAAAGGGGAAAAGGCATCTTTGTATGATGAGGGGTTTGTTAGTCAGGGGGCGACATTAACAATAATTAGACCGTCTGAATTTCTTGTCGGCAGTGAGACAAAATGGTTTCGCGCAGTGTAAGATCTATGTTGAATATTTCTTGGGCTTAGCTAAAGCATTAATTAGGCAGATCCCAGCGCACAGCACACGTGTGCACGTGTATAGAAGGGAACACCAGGAGTAGTTTTTGTGAATTTCGGTTCACATTAGGGTTTTAAAGGGCGCGGTGTCTCAACAGGCAGCAGTTGATACAGGCAATTTATTCAAATCTCCAGCAAACCCCAACAATTCTGAGTGTGAAAAGAAATGTTTCCAAAAGTCTTGGAAGCTTTGCGGTTTTCTTGATTTCTTGCCCACATATGCTAAACACATGAGATAAAAAAAAAACAGGACTCAGGGGTTTTGTTGGTGGGAGGGTTGATAATTTTGTGGGTGTTTATCAAGTAAGCGTAGTTGTTAGACGTGGGAACTTGGGAAAATGTCCAATTCCGAGTAAAGAAGGTGTTCAAAAAGTATGGTAGGTTTCTAAGGAAGAGTATTTGTTTGGTTGTTCATCTTTGAATGTTTTTCAGATTGTAAACGTTCTGAGCAAGATGAGGCTTGCAGACTTTGCTGTAAATTTTAAATGTGGTCTTATCATAACTGTATATAGTTTTAAATAGATCCTCGGCATGGTTAATCGACAACTTGCTTTTACGAAGAATTATGAACCTTCTCCAAGCAATGTGTCCTTAAGTTACAGCATGAAGCTGGATACTCCACCAGATTAGATGAATTCTTGTCTTAGAATCCAGTAAGACCAAGAGACCACAAGAAAAATATATTAAGTGGTCAGTTGGAAAAGAAGAATATTTAAATGGTCAGTTGGAGAAGAAGAAAATACAGTTCCAGACTTCCTTACTAACTCAATGTTTGAGAGGAAAAGGAAAGGTAATGGGATATTCGAATATCTATTTATCTCATATAGAGATCAAGTGTTAGTCTCAAAAAGTGCGTTCCCTTGATCTCTGAGAACTTCAACTTAAAGAAAAATGAATAAAAGAAAGCTTATTCAATCATATTCATTGATTTCACTATGGAAGCCGATTCCGGATTTTTGTAATTCTTCTTCTTCTTAAGATGAGGATGGCGAGGTTTTTATCTTTTCATTAACATCCATATAATACGACGTCTATTACACCGGAACAAATTATTTTCTAAGTAATTAGCCAGCTTGGGGGAAAGCTACATTTCTAATGTGTTCGCGCATTTTCGTTGTATATCACGCAGCTTTATACAAGGCGTACCAAAATGATGTGACACATTTGTACGACAAAAAAAAATTATTAAATAACAATAAAAAAAAATTATTAAATAACAAAAAAAAATTATTAAATAACAATAAAAAAAAGAAAATATTTATTTATTTAAATGTACGTAGAATGCCATTTTATTTTAATTAGTATTAATTTATAATATTTATATCTGTGTTTATGCATTTTTAAAAAATAAATGTTCCTGAATCATTTGATTTCATTGTGTGGTTGGTCCGCAAGATCGCCTGATCTAACCTCCCTGCGATTTTTTCTTGTGGGAATGTTTAAAGTCAAAAGTATTCAACCGCCGCCTTAGATCTCTTTCAGAATTAAAACGAGTTATTCGTTCTGAAATTGCTGCTATTCCACCCGAAATGATCCATAGAATTATTGAAAATTTTTGTGAACATCTATAATTGTGTGTTAGCAATGATGGGAAACATTTGGTCGATTTAATATTTAAGACTCTGTGAGAAAAAACATAATCAATAATTCCCCCGCCCACTCTCTACCGGTGCCTAAACATAAACGTTCATTCCATGAACAAGGCTTCTTTCCTAGAGCTGCTGGCATGTGGAACTCTGTTCTGTTGGTCTGCTTTCCAGCTCACTACAATATTGTCGTCTTCAAGTCCAACGCAAACAAGTTCTTATTGAACCGTCCTCGTAAATAATCTAATTATACGAAATTTCCACTACAAACGATTATTACAATACTGTCCCAATGACTACAATGCACACATTGACCCTTGTCCTCGAGTGGCCTCCGGGCCTTAATATATGCTAACCCCTTTGTAAAAAATAAAAAAAATAAATAAAATGGCATTATACGTACATTTAAAAAAAAAAATAAAAAATTTCTTTATTTAATTGTTATTTAACCTTTTTTTTTTTTTTACTAACAAACATGTCAAACCATTTTGGGACACCATATATAAGACGAACGCAATTGTTGAGATAAAACGCGCAAGATAAAAAAGGGTCATTGAGTTAACATTTCGCTTTTCATTTGGACGCCATTAAAAGTGTTTGATTTTTTTCATCTTAATACGAAAATTACCAAAGATTCTTCCTTCAAAAAACGAAAAAAAGGTCAAGTGTCAAATTTGAATGTTAATGAAAAAAGAATGGTTATTAAGTTCAAATATCAGCCTTAATGTCTCGGCTTCGAAGAAGGATTTAACATACTTTATCGGGTGTCTTTTTCCATAGTCGTGTATTAAATATTTGCCATTTTAAGTTCATTTCTAAAAATACCATTTTTTTTCATCGAATATTTTCTTTCTCATTTCTATTTTTCTGTGTTTTTCCTTCTCTTTTTTTTTTATTGTTTTGGTTATTTTCATTATGAATTATTTCTGTTTTCGTTCTTTTTTATTTCTTTCTTCTCTTTTCTATTTATTCTTTCTTTCATTTTTTCTTCCATCTTTCTTCGTCTTTTTTCTTTTCTTTCCTTCTTTCTTTATCCTTTTCTTTATTTCTTCTATTCTTTTTTCTTTTCCTCTTTCTTTCTTTTTTTTTCGTTTTTTTTCTGACTTTTTCTTTCTTTTTTTTTTTACTGGGCTTATGAAGACCCAGACGTCACTCGATCATTAAATATATTCGTCATTAAATATTTGACATTTAAAGTTAATTTATAAAAGACCTTTTTGTTAAAAATGTTCATTTCCATTTTTTTTTCGTTTCGTGTCTTCTTTTTCTTTTTTATTATTTTACCTCTTTTTATTTTAACTTCTTTTTGTTTTCTTCCTTTCTTCTTTGTTTAGCGTTTCTTTTTCTTCACTTCTTTCTGTTTTTTTTCTTTTCTTTATTTCTTCCTTCTTTTCTGTTTTTTTTTCTTTCTTTTATTTCTCCCATACTTCTTCTTTTCTTTCTATTTCTTATTTTTTATTTGGTGGATGACAGCTTAGCAAAACTCAAACGTCACTCGAGGATAAGGGGTAATGATTGTCCGGTAGACGGTGAGACAGCACCGCGATGATCGGTAATGACGAAGCTTGGGTAGGAGTTAATTATTTAAGAGGACGGCTCAACAATGACTTGTTTAGATTAGTGTGTTGAAAATGATTATTATATAGTCATTATATATTACTCAGCTGGGAAGCAGCACCATAGTAATGTGTTCCACAAAAGGGTAGTTCAACGAAAGAAATTGTGCTTATGAAATTATCATTTACATTTAAGCACGGATAAAGGGAAATTTATTTACGATTGTAGCCAGATGAGCAATCTTCTTTCTCTTATTAGCTTCAAACATTTACTATCATACCCATCATATTTTCGCAAAAAATAAAAAGACCCCCCCCCCAAAAAAAAAAATTCGTACATTTTTTAAAAACGATTACATGAAAACAGTTCGAAAAAAAATATCAAGAAAACCGGAATCTCTACTTATATACCAAAAGGTACTTTGCCTATGAACCCCGAAACGGCTATGGCTGTTATATTCTGGACTCCCGGGCATCGTCGAGTCACCTAGCGATTGTCAATTGTTCCTATTTACTTGCCTCCTCACGAGGGCAGAGTTAGACACAAGGCCGGTTTTTAATGTAGGGAAAATCCAGTTCCCCCAAAAGAGGTACTCTTGATGGGAACAAAAATAAAAATAATTGTCTCAGTCATGAAGGATTTCTTCTCCACTGACCGAGGACAGAAAGGGTGAAGTGTAGCATAAAAACAGATTATATTTATTTTCTACCCCACCGAGCAAATTAGGCACAAGGCCGATTTTTAATGTGAGGTGTGAAGGGGAAATGGGGACCAACTCCTCGGGGAGTAGGGGAGCTGGATAGTGACAATTGGTATGGAGGGTTTTCCCTACATTGACCAAGGTCTTATATGTGGGATTGCTCCCACATATGGTCTTTGCTTGCAGTATCTGTCGGAACAGATACTGCACTGTGATCTTGGCCCAAAGGTCAAATTTGCAATTGTTATTGAAATAAATATCTATTAGAGAAAAGGAATGCTTGGAAAATAAAACAATTTGATTTTAAATCGTGGTATTTAATATTTTAATGGCATTATTGCTATTTTAATGGTATTATTGCTATTTTAATGGTATTATTGCTATTTTAATGGTATTTAATATAATAAATATTTAAGCCAGATAGATATTTAAATCAATAAAATGTTATAGGCTTTGTTTATATAAAAAAGATTGGAATGCGGGTTTTAGCAAAACAAAAATTAATTTAGAATAATAATAAACTTGACATGAGCAGTGACGTCAGAGAATCAAACGAAGGAAGAGTTTGATTTATACACATAGACCAATATAGAAACAGAGTTTCCAATCACGGAGTTAGCAGTTAACTAGCCACCGTGGGAGAGATTGGACGCCCGAGGGAAACTATCAAGCGCAAGATATAGTAAAATGTAAACTTCAACAACAGTTGCATAACTCCGGAAGGGGATCCAGGTGCGAATAAAAGGCTCATATAAAAATCTATAATTCGCGTCTTGCCGTTTTCCTTCGAGAAAGATGTATTCGTTTGCAACGTGGCAACCAACCAAGGAAATAAGAAAAAAACAAGGTATATTTTTGTTCTGTTAGTGTTCCCACGGACAACGTTATATGTCGCGTTAAAGAACTACTTTCATGTCATTTTCACGTCAAAAAACTGTTTTAAATGCTATACACCCATTTTGCTGTAGTTATAAATGTACACAACGAACTTTATATTTACACGTATTTACACGCATTATGTTTACAACTATATAACACGTCGAGATTTTTGAAATTTCACACAAATGTATCTAATGTGTCTGGGAGTGTTCATAGGCAGGTTTTATACCGAAATATCTCTGATAAGTATCAAAAATCGATAATTCAAAAATCGGATGAAAGAAAAAAACAGTATAATTTAAACCAAAGTTCACACGATTATACAGCCTAACATTGCAAGTGCTTTGCAGAAATTTTATCATTACACAAGCAGAAGGGCATGGCCTATAAAATCAACAGTAATTACTTTGATAGAACAAAGCGAGTTCAAAATGAATGTGTCTATTTAGAGCACAACTGATCCATGATACTTGACTTTTACATTTTCAATTTTTAGTAAAAACATTATATCATAGCACTTTTATAAAATCAACAGTAGGTTCTCTACAGTGCAGGCCCTGTCGGTGGGGCATTAGAATACGCCGACTGTCCCCCTGCAGAGGGTAAAACTCCCTCAATGGGGGTCCTGGATATGACCTTAAACTATATCCAGTGGTGAGGCCCCAGCTTGTGGGCTCTGGGGAGTGTGGAGCCACCCTTTAATTACCATTGCTTCCAGGTCCACTCTGACCCGGAGTGGTAGTACCTGTTAGGGTCCCAACTATGGGTTAAATAGAAACCGACGTGAAAACAACAAATATATTCTATTAAAAAAATTTTCTTCAAAATCTTAGGATTCGGCATTAAATAATCCGAAAAGGGTTGATATGCCGTAAAACAACCAACCAACCAACCAACCAATCTACAGTGCAATGTAGACTACAATGTATTGTGTACTAAGTCACTGCAGGGAGGCAGGTGAAGTTTCCCCCCGGTGTCCCACGGTGGGTTACCGACAAGAGAACGTAATCAATCGATTTGATTTGAAAATGGATAATTTTACCGATTTCGATCACAAGCATATTGGAAGTGTGAAACATTAGTTGAGCTTCATTCAATTCTGATCAACGTTGGGTCTCCTAGCTAGTAAAACATATATTTAAAATTCAGACTGGGAAATCATTTTCCTATATGTTTACAGCGTAAAATATTCACTTACTTCCTGGATATTTAGCGTTAAATTGGAATATGTAACCATTGTTTTAAAAATGTTTTGAAAAGAAAAAAGATTTTATGCTAGATCGAAAGGTTTGTGAGTTAACTAAGTTAATATATGTTATTTCTTCAGTTCGGCAAGATGAACCTGAAGCCAGAGGTTACGTAGACCGAAAAGTTGTAAGAATAATATTTACGACTAACAGGTTGCTCGACGTTCCTAGTCGTAAAATTCACTTAAATTTTATCATTCATGCTAATTTCGTATTAATTATTATTATTATTATTATTATTATTATTATAAATCCAGTATTCTATAGATTATTATATTGAACCCAATATATAGTAATTATTTCAAAAGTTAAAAATTGTCTTGTGTGCGATGAGCTAGAATCGAAACCAAAATATTTAGCGCTCCAGCCTTAGTCGTTAACGTTTGAATAAAAAAGGGTAACAATTAAGCGATTTTAACGTGTAAATGTATATTTGCGCAAGTTTAATCGACTTATTCCTGCTAAGTTAATTATTTTCCAATTTTGACTGCTTAGCAGCTATTTTTATCAGCTCAAAAACAAATCAAATTTTTTCCCCGCAAGTTTAAATGCTCTATTTATCAAATTACAAGTCTGTAGACCTATAATGTAACCTCTGAGGCATACTAGGCGTTGTATATATATTCAGTTAAGCGAAGATGTATAATACCTAAGGGAAATAAACGCACCTAACTTTTCACAGTTCTAGGTCACCCTTGGGCAAGATGTAGCATGTTAGAATCCCTCTGATATTCTGGAGGGGTACCATGCAGGCGGTTATTAGAGTTTCTCAGCTGTGATTAAGCAAAAATCTAGGTAAGAAGGGAGATAAAAAAAACCCAAACAAACCGGATAGAAAGTGTTTGTTATCTATGCAAAGTAATATTCTAATGATGGTGTCACAAATAAAATAATCGCTTCCAATTTGCCCTAATTCAACACAAAATGAAAGAAGTAAGGCTAAAAAATTGCCATGAAAATGCCCATGTTAGTGCGCAATCAGGTCTAACCGGAAATAATTAAACATAAATTTATTAAATCTAAAACAAGTTTATTGTTTAAAAAAAAGGATCATTGATAGAAAATTATGCAGATAAATAAAGCAAGCGTGATGATTCCACGGGGTCTCGCAGATTATTACCCTTTGTTCAATTTATAGTTATATGTGTATATTTATAAAAGTTATATATGTATATCAATAAAAGTTAGAATGTGTGTGCGTGTATATGAGGACAACTTTCAACCTATATACACAACGAATTTTAGATCTACAGACTTGAACCTTGGTATACAGGATATTCAAGTATTTAGAAACTTTTTTTAATTGGTTTTCATCTGAAAAAAGGGCTGCTAAGGGGTCAAAAATAAATCATCATCGGATTTTTATCTGTTTTTTTTTTTAAAACTGTTTCACAAATGCGCATGCGTGAATCGTTCCCATAACAGCTTCCTTATGTTTAGAATAAGTAGGTTTTAAAAGACTTTTTTAAAAGAGGTGACCCAATGGTTATCGTACTTGACTTACTGTCTTTAGGTTTCGGTTTCGATCTCAGCTTGAGTGCCTTTTTTTTACTTATAAGAAGTGAATTGTATAGAAAAAAAAACAACAACATAATACTCGTATGCACATGCATCAGTTTCTTTCCATTTGTTTTGCTTCATTTTAAAAAAGAATTTAACGTTACGTGTAATAACTGGCAACGCGAGATACATCTGCTAGTTGGTAATAAAAGATCAACATGACTTATGCATATTTTTTGAGCATACGGTAATAGAGACAAAGCAGGCTTCTTGCTAATAAGTCATCATTAATCAAGGCTAAAAGCCACTCGAGTACAATAGTTAACGGTTTTTCAGTAGAATGATAGAGGGACGACTGTCAGATCTTTACACTAATCTTCAAGTGATGGTCTCACAAACAAAACAGACACTCTAAATTTGTCATAAGCCAACACGGAAACAGTAAGGCTCAGAAAACTGCCATGAATTTCTCATGTCAGTTCGAAACTTAGTCAAATAGGACATAGCGAAACATAATAAATACTGCACCTGTTTTGGAAGCTTAATTTTCAGGAAAATCGAGAAACTACCTTGTGTCTAACTCTGGTCACGTGGATAGTCAAGTAAATAGGGACATGATGAGAAAAAAGCCTTGCTTAATGTTGTGAAGCTCACCTTACGGATAACAATAAACTATTTCTTTTGCTATAAAGACCGGGGAAATATGTCTTGTGGCGTTATGCACAATTTTTTTTTTTTTTTTTTTTACTTGCGAGCCACCATTATCAAGGCCACGCGAGGATAATAGTTAATGAATGTAAGGTGGTAGTGTTGTAATCGCTAATGGTGTAAATTGGGTAAAATTAATTATTTATGGGGACGGTACATCAAAAACCTGTTTACATTGGATTTGGAGGCCACCATGTTTTATTCAACCGGGAAGCAGGTCAATGGAACAGTATTCTAAAGGTGGGCAGTTCTGAGAAAGAAGCTTTTTTCATGAAATCTGCGTTTAGATTAAGGCACAGATAGAAAGTGGAGGAAATCATGTATAGTGGTTGTAGCTAGTGGAGTGTGTGTGTGTGTATGTGTGGTGTGTTTTTGTGAAAGTTTGCACAGTTTATATGCGGTATTTGTCGTTCTTTTCAGTATATGTCGTTACCACTAAATACCGAACTGTGTCTTCCTTACAGACACTTACCGGTTAACAACACGCTAAAAACCTTAAAATGATGCTAAAATAATTCATTAAATTGAGTAGTATTTTACATACTTTAATGGCGTGTTCAAATATACCAAATAGAATGCTGCAGCATGTCCGACGGTGAGGGTATTTTGGAATATTGCGGGAGGGCGGGGCTAAAGTTAATTTTGACTGGAAACTGCAGAAACCTTTGAAGAACGTTTCGGATTAATTTATATGGCATAGATGTATCTTTGAAAAAAAGAATATATGACAGATTTTTAAATATAACCATATTTTTAAATGGGCGTTGTTGCAAAACCATTGCTCAACACCTCCATACTCCCTAACTCTCTTTTTCTCTGCCTTTCTCTCTGACCCACTTTTTTTTTTATTCCTCTCTCTAACTACACACACACACACACACACACACACACACACACACACACACACACACACACACACACACATATATATATATATATATATATGTAGATAGAGAGAGAGAGAGAGAGAAAGAGAGAAAGAGAGAGAGACAGATAGACAGACAGAGAGGCATATATGTATATATACAGACATATATATATATCTCGCTTTCTCTCTCTCTTTCCTCTCTCCCTCCCCCTCTCTCTCTCTCTCTCTCTCTCTCTCTCTCTCTCTCTCTCTATATATATATATATATATATATATATACGCCTTTCTATTTTGTTATTTTTTCTTTCTTCTTTGTGAACAATTTACTTATATGCTGGCCTATTAAAGTATTTCTCCGAAATAAACTAAAAAATACATTTACAAATAAGTATCACGTGACGTTTATTTTGACTTGAATTCTATTCTCGCGGATAATCAAGTTTATTTTAATACATTGTCGACTTGAAGATCCCGTTAAGATATCAATCTCAATTGTGTTTCGCCGTTCAAAACGGGACTTTTATTATGTTATGTTAGATAAGACAGACCGCAAGAACGAAAATAAATTCATGTGGGGAGCTAGGTAAAATTACTATTTAATGAAACTTAATATAATACACACACACACACACACACACACACACACACACACACACACACACACACACACACATATATATATATATATATGTAGATAGAGAGAGAGAGAGAGAGAAAGAGAGAAAGAGAGAGAGACAGATAGACAGACAGAGAGGCATATATGTATATATACAGACATATATATATATCTCGCTTTCTCTCTCTCTTTCCTCTCTCCCTCCCCCTCTCTCTCTCTCTCTCTCTCTCTCTCTCTATATATATATATATATATATATATATATATATATACGCCTTTCTATTTTGTTATTTTTTCTTTCTTCTTTGTGAACAATTTACTTATATGCTGGCCTATTAAAGTATTTCTCCGAAATAAACTAAAAAATACATTTACAAATAAGTATCACGTGACGTTTATTTTGACTTGAATTCTATTCTCGCGGATAATCAAGTTTATTTTAATACATTGTCGACTTGAAGATCCCGTTAAGATATCAATCTCAATTGTGTTTCGCCGTTCAAAACGGGACTTTTATTATGTTATGTTAGATAAGACAGACCGCAAGAACGAAAATAAATTCATGTGGGGAGCTAGGTAAAATTACTATTTAATGAAACTTAATATAATACACACACACACACACACACACACACACACACACACACACACATATATATATTTAATAATATTATACCTCTTCACTGAGAATAGACACTAATTTATGGCAGTCCATAAAAAGTTGAGTTTTTCACCATAATATTTTACAGTTGTATGGTTTTCATGTATATTCCGAGCTTTGCCTGTACTGGAATAAAAACACAAACAAATATACTGATAACTCTACAGAAATCTACGATTACGTGTTTCGCGTTACTACCGCTCGTCAGCGGAGTTTGACTGATCCAGGATTCGAATCTCAGACCATATGTACTTTGGTCGAGTGCGTTAATCGGTAAGCCATGAGGTCCTAGATGACTTTACGTGTTATTTTTATCGCTTTTAAACTTTTGTCGATCTTTTGTTGATTTTTGAACGATATATAAGCGATATGGAGATCTAGGAATTTTTTTCCTTAGAATATCGCCCATATTTTTGCAATTATAAAAATATCACAAAAATCGACACAGACACACACACACACACATACACACACACACACAGACACATATATATATATATAAAAGTCTTGTGCTGTCAAAATCATAATTTCGAGAGATTTTTCGATCCTGAAACATCACAGTTAACAACTGCACTGTGTCGTTAGCTGTATGCGCATTTGTTCCATCTTTTTGTCACTAATACCCTGGCATGTTTGTTAACTGAGGGTGAACAAAATTCACTAGTATATCTTTATATCTCTCCGCATTTACAGGCACAGCATTTTCATTCGTATCTTCACAGAAGTAGCTGCTAAGGGTTAACATTGAAAACATTGGAATGTGGCAGGCGTAAGCCGACTAAAATACACATTTACTGATATGCATTTATATCTTTAACAACGCTATTTTTTAAATGCTGTATAAACGAATAAAGCTAGACAGTTATATGTTTTGGTTTCAATTCTAGCTGATGGCACACAAGTCATATTAAAACACCTTTGAAATCACTACTATATTTTGGGTACAATATAATAATCAATAGCGTATTGTATCTATAATAATAAATAATAAATATAATATTTAAGCGTACTTTTCAACTGAGCAACGCCGGGCGGCCTGCTAGTTTCAGATCGATTTATTTAACGATCGATTTCTAACGCAGAACGAAGCTGAATATAAAATATTAAAGCTAAAATAATGATTAAACAATTGTGACAGACAAACAGAAATCCGTAAACTAAAACTACTGCCGATACAGACTCGATAAAAGAATTTCTTTTTGATAATTTCTAAATTATTTTGTTGGAGTTCCCCTTGACTTCTAAGGAGTTTGTTTGGGAAGCCGTCTTGGTACGCATCCGTATTTTTCTGTCTTTTGGCTTTTGGATATTTTGAGGATCAAATTCTTGCATCCAAATCTTCATTAACGTTTTCTGGTTTCCTTTATGAACATTTTTTCTGAAGTGCATAAATTCTCTTTACAGGTTATGGTATGCATCTGGCAATTGATTCTCAAGACAGAATGTTCTATTGGAAACTTGGTGCAAGATGGGTAGGGGCGAATAATTTTTATTTTTAATTTTGATTTTCTTTTTTTTATATTTTATTTATTTAGTTTCTTTATTTTTAGCTATTGGATACAGTTAGTATATTTGTCACGACAGTAAATAAAATCCGGTTAATAAGGAGCTGTAGTTTTTTTTTTTAAATTAGTATGAGTTCTTGGAGTTTTAGTCGTCGTGTGCAATTGTTAAGGTATCAAATTTTAGTATTGTTAGTTAAAATATTTCTAATGTTGGACCATTGTAGATTTTTATCATGGAGTATTGGTGTTTTTTTATGGCGCTATTGTATGCTAAATGGTAGGTTAGTCGTCGGGAGAGTGCTGTTGTGGTGTGGCCTATATATGTGTTGTATGAATTTTTAGAGTGGGTCGAACATATTGTTCGTAGGGCAAATAGATTCATACACTATATTTGTTGGTTTAGTGTAGTATTATTGTTATTATTGTTTTTAATAATTAGATTATAGGTTTTAAATTTAGCATGATATATTATCAATTTAATCTTTTTAATGTGGACAGTGGTTCTGGTGTGTATATATATATATATATATATATATATATATATATATATACACTTGTGCCCGATATTATTCATACCCCCCTTGAAAATTGAGTTTATTAGGTGTAACTTTTGTAAGAATTTATTGTTTACGTCCATATTGATACATATTCTTAATAAACCTCTTCTGATCATTTTCGTCATTTTAAAATCTCGGGATACTTGTAATAAAAGAAATATACAGCTATTTATAAAATCTGCAATGTTCAAAAATAATCATACCCCCTTATTTTTTCAGTATTAATCGAGTTTCTGACTGTTTGTTTTCTGTTTGATCCTTATTTTGAATGCTTTTATACAACCTTTGATTAATTTCATTTCGTTTTTTGCATTTTTCAGAAATTAAAATGATATCAACTGAAAACCAATAAAAGAATAAAAATTATTAGAATGAGGAAGAAAAAAGAGCTTAGTAATGATCTTAGGACTAAAATTGTGAATTCACATAAGGATGGTTTAGGTTACAAGTCAATTTCCAAGAAATTTGAGGTCCCTACAGCAACAGTACAGAGCATCATCAAAAAATTCCAGAGCCACCATACAACAAACAACTTGATTGGTAGAGGAAGGAAAAGGAAACTGTCTGCTAGAGCCACCAGGAATATTGTAAGAAGTGTTAATGCAAATCCAACCACCACTAATAAGGACATTTTAGAAAATCTGGAGTCTTCTGGTATAAAAATATCAAGGCAAACATTGCAAAGGACTCTGCATGAAAATGGTCTGAAAGGAAGAAGACCAAGAAGGACTCCATTGCACACCGGAAAACACCTTGCAGTACGTCTAAAGTTTGCTAGGACCCATGTGAATTCTCCAGAGTCCGTTTTCTCAAGTATTTTGTGGACTGACGAAACAAAAATTGAATTGTTTGGCCATATGGATGCTTCTTACGTTTGAAGGAAGAAAGGAGAAGCTTACAACCCAAAGAACACCATACCCACGGTGAAACATGGTGGTGGTAGCCTAATGTTTTGGGGCTCCTTTTCGGCTAGTGGTCCAGGTAGTTTGGTCAAGATAGATGGAACCATGAAGAAGGAGCAATATTTGGAGATACTCCAGAAAAACATTAGACAGGATGCGGAGAAGCTCCATTTAGGACCAAACTGGGTCCTTCAACAGGATAATGATCCAAAACATACTGCCAAAATAGTCAAGAAATGGTTTGAGGATAATCAAATTAATGTTTTGGAATGGCCTAGCCAGAGTCCCGACCTGAACCCTATCGAAAACCTCTGGCACATATTGAAAACTGAGGTTAAAAAGCGGAAACCTAGAAATTTGAGGGATTTGGAGAACTACTGCATTGAAGAATGGTCAAAAATCAGTGTTGATGCTTGTAAAAACCTTGTTGATAAATATCCCAAACGGTTACAGGCAGTTATTAAGAATAAAGGGCATGCTATTGACTATTAGTAAGAGAGGTATGAATAATTTTGAACTAGTGCCATTATTGTTTTTCTTTGTATAATGTTTCAAACTTGCATAATTTATTTATTTGTTGAGTTTAAATTAAATGCTTATGTTTGATTTATTGTTTGAAATCCCTTTAATATTGTCTACCTTCTGGTTTGAGCAATATTCTTATAGAAATCTCAAAGATCCGAGGGGTATGAATAATATCGGGCACAAGTGTATATATATATATATATATATATATATATATATATATATATATATATATATATATATATATATAAGAACTCTTCTAAGAGTAATTGCCAAAGCTAATGCCTTCTTGATAATGACTGTGTGCATATATATATATATATATATATATATATATATATATATATATATATATATATATATATGATTTACTTCTGTATCAGTATTGAACCTAATAACTTAATCACACTATACACCTTAACGTTTAAAATAACCTAAATCACACGATTAACCTTAACGTTTACTAATAACCTAAATCACACGATTAACCTTAACGTTCACTAATAACCTAAATTATACTATCACCTTAACGTTTTCTACTAACCTAAATCACACTATACACGTAAACGTTCATTAATAACCTAAATCACACTATACACCTTAACGTTCACTAATAACCGAAATCACTCTATACACCTTAACGTTTACTAATAACCTAAATTACACTATACACCTTAACGTTCACTAATAACCTAAATCACACTATACACCTTAACGTTTACTAATAACGTAAATCACACTATACACCTAAACGTTCACTAACAACCTAAATCACACTATACACCTTAATGTTCACTAATAACCTAAATCACTCTATACACCTTAACGTTTACAAATAACCTAAATCACACTATACACCTTAACGTTCACTAATGACCTAAATTATACTATCACCTTAACGTTTTCTAATAACCTGAATCACACTATACATCTAAACGTTCTCTAATAAACTAAATTATACTATCACCTTTACGTTTTCTAATATCCTAAATCACACTATACACCTTAACTTTCACTAATAACCTAAATTATACTATCACCTTAACGTTTCTACTAACCTAAATCACACTATACACCTTAACGTTCACTAATAACCTAAATTATACTATCACCTTAACGTTTACTAATAACCTAAATCACACTATACACCTTAACGTTCTCTAATAACCTATCACCTTTACATTTTCTAATATCCTAACCACTAATAACGTAAATTATACTATCACCTTAACGTTCACTAATAACCTAAATCACTCTATACACCTTAACGTTCACTAATAACCTAAATTATACTATCACCTTAACGTTTACTAATAACCTAAATCACACTATACACCTTAACGTTCTCTAATAACCTATCACCTTTACATTTTCTAATATCCTAACCACTAATAACGTAAATTATACTATCACCTTAACGTTCACTAATAACCTAAATCACAGTATACATTAACGTTCAAGAAAGTTAAAATTTATACATTTGGAGTTTACCGTCACTGAATTATTTATCTTCCACCAGACTATCCATTCATTTGTAATCACCTTTTTCTCCACCATATTCCCTCTGACTTGACTTACTTGTTGTTTCATCAAATACTTTTGCATGCAAAATCCGATCCCGCATTTTGCTAATTCCTACCCTCTGATGAGAAGGAAAGTATTTATTCGAAACTCCGCGGATTAAGGACTATCCACTTATCTAATGTTTCTTTTTCAGATTAAATATGTTTTTAACTCATTTCAAAGTGTTTTTAACACGTTTTATTAACTGTTGCCACGTATATATATATATATATATATATATATATATATATATATATATAATATAAAGCTGGATGTCTGTGTGTATGTGTGTGTGTGTGTGTGTGTGTGTGTGTGGTCACGAATAGGCTCCTATATGGTTGACTATTTAAAAAAAACTGATTACCTATAATGATAGAAGATATATCGAGACACAGAAATGGGTATGTTTGATCCTGTGGTTCATTAAAATTATGGGGTCTGCGTTCGCGACTGGTCCACAAAGTATGGAAATAAAAAATTTAAAATTAAAAAAAAAAACGTTTCCAAGTGTTTTTGATATAGATGTACATAATAATACTTTGATAAGTATGTTTTAACTTAAATAGGGATGGTATAATAAGAATGTGGTGTCAGTGTTCGCGCTTGGCCTCCATAGAATGGAAATAGGCACAAACTTTAATAAAGACTTTTCATATCTATCTGCGTAAGTATACTTTGATAATTATGTTTCAGTTTGAAGAAATATGGTATAGTAAAATTATGGGGTGTTCGTTCGCACCTGACCTCCATAGAATGGAAATATGTCACAAAGTTTAACAAGGTTTTCTAATATAGATCCACAGAATATTGTGATATCTGTTTCAGTGTGAACAGGTATGGTATAATAAATTATGGGGTTTATCTATTTTATTTTTACTTTCATCATATTTTTCCTTTCATCATAATTTGCTTTGGTTTTGATACCCCCGAATTCGAAGCTATCTCTTTACAACCCTTCCTTTTCATAACCTATCATACTTTAATAAATCAGAGTCCATTTTCTGCAGGCTGTTTTTGAACCCAGTCAAGCAAATTTAAGCTAAATTTAATGTAACTGTTTAAACAACCTATACCTCATTTGATTGGCCTTTTATTCGTCTATAATTTTACCTTTTCATATTTGACTTTTAATTGAAATATTCTAGTGTTCACGTCAATAACTTCAAATTTTGGAGGTAGAAAAAGTCCGCTGCAACAAATTCCCTTAAACCCAGCTTAAATTATCGGCCCTAAATCAGTTCAAAATATCCACCAACAGGCAACAAAGCATCGCTAATCGTAATGTTCTCGTCAATTAAAAAAAATTCAAATTGAGGATGCAAAAAGAAAGTCCGCACAATGGAAAATTGTTATGCAAATGAAACTTTAGGACATTAATGCAACACAAATACAACAGAAACACAATTAATTAGTTAATATTTAGTAGCATAACTCTTCTTCAATTTGACAGCCTGCAATCTTTTGGGAATTCCTTGAATGAGATTGCAGCAATACGCCGGGGCATCCCACATTTCTTTATTTTTTGTCCAAAGTTCTTCCAAATTTGAAATTTTATCATTGCGTAGCTGTTGTTTGATGTAATGCCATACGTTTTCGATAGGATTGAGGTCTGGAGATTGTGCAGGCCAATCCAAACACGGAATATCATGATCTTCCAGGAAGCTCATTACATTGCCAACTGTGTGAATGAGAGCATTATCCTTCATGGAGATCGGATTATCATCCAAATTCCGACCAAAGTAGGGTAGAAAATTCTCATTCAACATATTAATGTACTTGGTCGAATTAATTCGACCTTGCAAGCGAACTATAGGCCCTGGGCCATTGGTACTAATAATACCCAACACAAAAACTGAACCTTCACCACCTTGCAGCGTTGAAACTGAGCACCTAGGATAAAATTCTTCGTCTTTCCTCCGACGGACGTACTGCCTATCATCACTGCCTAGCCTATTGAATTTGCTTTGGTCGCTAAAAAGCACTTTTGACCAATGTGAAGAGTCCTGATCTTCAATGCATCTAACGAAGTCCAAACGGCGGTTTCTGTTCTTTAGAGAAATCATTGGCTTGCGTCTTGCAACATATCCTCACAAATTAAATTCCTTTAATCTGCTCTTGACAGTAGAATGAGAGCACTTTTTAACAAGATTGCACTGTTGTTGGATTTGGGGAGCCGTTTCAAATCTGTTTCTTAGGCTGCGGATCTTGATAGCATTGTCTTCCCTGTTAGAAGTAACTGTAGTACGACCAAATTTAGGGGCATCACGATCACTGCTGGTGTTTTGGTACTTTTGCACAGTCTTTCGTACCGTTTTCTCATCACATTTCAATTTGCGGCCAATTTCTCGATTGGATAAACCAAAAAGATGGAGATTATAACCTGAAACAACAATAATTTCGATTAGAGATGCTTTGTTGCCTGTTGATGGACATTTTAAACTGATTTAGGAGCAATAATTTAAGCTGGTTTTAAGCGAATTTGTTGCTGCGGATTTTCTTTTTGCCTCCTCAATTTAAGGTTATTTTTTTAAATTGATGTGAACACTAGAATATTTCAATTAAAAGTCAAATTTAAACAGGTAAAATTATTGAAGAATAAAAGTCGAATCAAATGAGGTATAGGTTGTTTAAATAGTTACATTAAATTTAGCTTAAATTCACAGTTTTTGTGCGGACTTTCTTTTTGACGGCACTGTATATATATTTTCCTATTTCATTTTTTCTTTTATCTCTATTTACCTTTATATGTATGTATGTATGTATGTACGTATGTATGTATGTATGTATGTATGTGTGTGCTGTGTGTGTCTATGTGTGTATATATACATGTGTGTATATATGTTTATGTGTATATATATATAATATATATATATATATTAATCTGTAAATGTTAAGCATTCAATTGTAATAACGGTTTTCTCTTATTTCATTTCGCGTCCAATTTTTGAGACTGCTTATTCACATCAATCTGATTTACACTAGACCTTAATTATTTCTTGAATTTTGTCCTATCTTATTAACTCGTACTGTGAGTTTTTCTATGATTTAAAATTGAACAGCTTTCTTAAATTTTTTTGTAATGATAGATGAGATTTCATTTTGCTTTTACTGCTCCTCTCTATTGAACTGGGCACCATAATATCTACATTGCGGTTGAAACCCTTTTGGGTTAATACTGCACTGCTTTGAATTTTTTGTCAAAACACGTTTGGTATGCATGAATATATATTTTATGCACAAGGAACGCCGATACACGTTTCTTCCGTGAGGATTTCCTTATTCAGGAATTCAGATCATATTTACTTCCTTTGTGCCTTTTCAATCTCATTTCGGACATTGAAAACTTTCGTCTAGACTATTCGATATTTGAGTGTACTGGATATTAACTTCCGTCTCATTTTATTCTTACCGATGGATTACTTTTCAGGAATTTGAGTTGATTTACATTTTAACTTTTTCTTTTTCCTTCTTTTACTTTTCTCTTACCACTTTCTACTAAATATGTGTTGATTCATTTATATTTTATAATAAAACTATTTTTATCAGAACTTTATTGCAAGTTTTTGAGAATTTTTCAGTTTTCAAAATTATTTTTAAAGTTTTTAAAACTTTTAAAAAGTTTAAAAATTTAAAAAAATATTTTTTTTTATGAATCAAAACTAATTTCGTTACATATTATTTAATTGGAATTCATTATTGAGAGGAGTATTATTTATTAATTTTATTTATTGCGAACTATTATCCTCATCTTTTTAGCTGTTGTTTCCTGACGTTCGGCTAACTATTTCTCTGGCCTTCGTCAGGTTGGAACCGCGTCAGGATAGGAACTCCGAATCTCGTAAATGCGTTCTCAGCAGTTACTGCTTTCCATAGTTGTTGTTGTCTCGCCACGTTATGGCCTAGCAAGCATGTGGCCGTCTTTGGGTAGGATTGAAACCGCTATCTTAAGACAATCCTCACCTGAAACCGTAGATATTCAACGTTTCTATCCATTGCACCACGGTTTTCGAAGGGCAATTAATTTTCACACTCATATTCCTATCCCGTCGCGGTTACAACCTGACAAAGGCCAGAGGCGTAGTTGGCTGAAACATTGTGAAACAACAACTAAAAAGATGAGGATAATAGTCCACAATAAAATAAATTTCATTTTATTATATATTGTTTTGCATATTATTTTACCCGTTTTTTTTGTCTTTTCTCCCTTCATCATATCGCCACCCTCACCAATAATTTTTTTGCCAATTCTAATCTAAAAACATTTCCCATTTCTAACATGAACGTTTTCAATGTCGACATTGTCCTCTTACTTTTACTTTTTGTATAATGCCGCCTTTTTCGCACCCTTCGGATGACAAGACTTCAACTTCTAAATATCATGGCCGAAATAGGCTTCTCCCATTTTGAAACTTTATTAACTTAATAATAGAATAAATTTCCTTTGTAGCTTTACGCTGTATCTTCTTAACTTATTCTCTCTCAATCTCTCTTTTTTTCTTTCGTTCTGTCTCTCTCTCAGTATATATATATATATATATATATATATATATATATATATATATATATATATATATATATGGGCTTGTCTAAAAAAAGGCAAGACAATAAACTGCCAGTCGGCATGCACAATTAATTCCCTGTCTCCAAACTTAGATTTGCATGAGTTATAGAACCGATATAAAGCAATATCTCTTATAAATATAGCAACTAATACCAGGATGCTATTTTTGGTGTACTTTCAGGAACGACAATTTCAGACAGGACAGATTATCAGTCTGGATATACCCTATATATATATATATATATATATATATATATATATATATATATATATATACATATCAGTAGAAAAAATATATTTTTTCAACACGTGTATATATATATATATATATATATATATATATATATATATATATATACCTACACACACTCACGCACACGCAAACGCGAGTGCACACACACACACACATATATATGTATGATTATTTATATTATACGGATCTGCCTATGTAAGTAGTTATCGGAATAAGTAAACATAAGAAAATTTCCTTGTGTACATTTATAAAATGTATACACATATACGTACGATTTATCTTAGTATATATATATATATATATATATATATATATATATGTGTATATATGTGTGTGTATATATATATATATATATATATATGCGTAAATTATAAAAATATATATGCGCATACATACTTATATATATATATATATTCGCATATTTAAGTATAGACATATGTTATGTACTAGCGGAAACGCCTCAAGAAAGACTAAGAAAACAACGCCATTGACTAATGATCAACACATTGTCACGCTCATATTGGGATATGGGCAATATATATATATATATATATATATATATATATATATATATTAATATATATATATATAAATATATATATATATACACATATGACATTTAAATAAATTGCGTCATTATGCACGCTTTGAGTTTTGATTATTTCCTAAAATTCTCTCATTCACATTAAGAAATGTACTAACATATATATTTTCCGACGTTGTTCGCTGTGTACAATGTTGTTAATATTATTAATATTAAAAATAAATCGCCAATACGGACACATCACATTAACTATAAGTATATATCTACAAATCTATAAAAATGAGAATGTGTGGGTGTATGTGTGAGGACACATCTCAACCTATGTACTCAACGAATTTTATCTAAAGACTTGAAATTTGGTATATAAGATATGAAGACACGTGGAAATTTTTTTTTATCAGTTTTCATCCGAATAAAAGGTTGCTATAAGGTAAAAATTGAAAATTTGCTATGTGGTGTGATCGGACTTTTATGTTTCATGTCGACAGACCAAAATCTAACAGAGGAGTTTGGTAGGCAATTTTTTAAAACAAATATATATATGCATGCACAAATATATATAGAAAGAGGTTTATGTTTACTTTAACCTTTTTAAGTAAATATTACGCAAGTATAAATCATGTAGAATATCTGCATGAATATAATTACACGTAACAGTTAACTAAAGATGATCATCCCATAAGAAATCAGAAAAAACTGAATGCTTAAAAGAATAGGCAAATTAGCTAGATCTTTTGAAAATGAATGCAATCCACCGACCCATATATAACGAAGTTGTTTTATCTTTTTAAATAAATAGAAATGAAGGAGTTTTAATGTGAATATCAATGCACAAAATAACCCAAATTTATAGAAGAATAGAATAGAAAAATAGAAAATAGATATCAGAATCTCTCTCTCTTTCTTTCTTTCTTTCTCTCTCTCTCTCTCTCTCTATCTATATATATATATATATATATATATATATATATATATAGTGTAAGAAATAGTGTATTATTTTCTGTGCCACGCTTACACCGGGTCGTTTAATTGTTACGTACTTTCATTTCTTGTATTAAATAATTTTACCAAGAATTCTTCATAAGCGTTTGTTTCGGTTTCGATTACAGCTGATGGCACTATAGTCATTTAATTTTGGTTTCGGTTTCGATTATAGCTGATGGTTATGGAAATTTTGGCTGCCAAGAGGTTAAAGTTGAAAGAATTGACTTTTGCAGACTCTACTAAACTCCTCCGCCAAATTTGAAATTTTAGATGTTGGGCTGAACTGCTAGCAATATTTAAAACATCGATAGAACATCAACTCTATAATAATATATACGAAATCTGCAAGAATTAAAATATCATATTTAGGCGTATTTTACGATTTGGCTAGACCGGGTGTCCCTGCTTGCTTGGATAAATACTTTTGCAGTTTTAGCAAAATAGTTGCCATAATATCAGAGCGTCTCTATTTACGCTGCATATCTACAGAATGCTAACATCAATATATTACATGAATCAGTCCCCTGTGGAATTTTCTCAGATCTCGCTAGTATATATATATATATATATATATATATATATATATATATATATATATATATACATATATATATATGTGTGTGTGTGTGTGTGTGTGTGTGTGTGTGTGTGTGGTTTTAAGGCAGGAGTCAGCAACTCGTACGACCCCGCAGGTTATATTGTGTTATAATGATGGGTCGTTGGCCAGACGAATTTCATTATTGAAAAATTAAGGAAAATTTTAGATGCAGACTCCTGTCTATCTCAATATTTAAAACCATAATGAAAATAAACATTGAAATATCAGAAAAAACAACAAAGCAAACAAAAACGAACAAAAAAAAAACAAAAAACAAAAGAGAATCTAAACTGAAAACAACACCTAACAAAAATTTGTTTTCTTCAAGGTACGTCAAAATACTTTAAAGTAACAGAATTTCCTTAAGTTTTTGTTTCATGTATATTTAACTTAAGTTTTTGTTTCATGTATATTTAACTTAAGTTTTTATTTCATGTATATTTAACTTAAGTTTTTGTTTCATGTATATTTAACAAAAAAAAAATTCAATGCAGAAATTGACGTGATTGCGTTTTGATCGTGTTTTTGCGGTCATATTATTCACATTTTTTGGTCGGATTAGAGAAAGATAAAAGCCAATCTTTTGTTGTAATTGAAAGCTTTGTCACGGTGTCAGCCTCGTCTCTCATGTTAAAAATAGTGTCATTGGTAATCAGGCTTGCGGGCCGGTAAAAATGCCTGCTCGAGCCGGATCTGTCCCGCAGACTGTAAGTTGCCGACCATTAGAGAGAGAAAGAGATAAATATATACATAATGAGAGAGTGCGGCAGAAACAAAGTCACAGACGGTAAACAGCCATTGCGATTTACATATTTACAAAAAAATCTAAGTATATTTTTTGTTTACATTTTATTATATTTTAACAAAAAGAATACGCATATTCTTTGCTTTCATCAAAGGGCAATTCGAGGCGAGATCGAAACAGGGCCTTTGGGGTTGGCAATCTGAGTATTTTCTTGCATAAGAATTGAAATATTTATGAATCTTCTTAAAAATATAACTCGTAATTATATTTCGATTCCTCGGACAAAATGTTGCAAAATGGGACTATGATCTCCTTAAATGGACTAGTGGAATGTCAGAACTAGTCCCGTCTTTTTTCCCAGAAAAATTCGACACGTGTGTAAACTTTTATATTTTAAGAATACTCTCTAATATGTCTCTTAAAAATAAACAGACACCCATAGACATTCTCTTTATTATATCCCAACTGGCAGTCATTGTTACTTAATACACTGATGATTACGTAAGCATACAGCACTAGTTTACATAGAGATTGATGATATTTATTTAAAAAAATTAACGTTATATAAGTGTGTATATATATATATATATATATATATATATATATATATATATATATATACATATATATAGGAAGAGTGGAATTAAATATGGAGAGAGAGGGAGGGAGAGAAAGAGCGAGCGAGCGAGAGGGAGGAAGAAAGAGAGAGAGTGTGAGAGGAGGAGAGGAGCGTTGTCATCATCGTATCCGTGCTAAACTTTTGTATCCATTTTATTGTGTACACACAGCCATTTACACCTCTCGATACGTTTTAAAGGCGTTATTTCGAAGGTTCGTAACGTCATAAGTTCACCGTAGGTCAAGCAACTAAAGCGTTTTCTTTTTCTTCACTCCCTTTTCCTCTTTGCGTTACACGTTCGAGCCTTGGTAAATTTTATTTTTGCGCTCGAAAACGTACTTAGTGCTATTTTCATTTTTTACAGGGGTGTGTAAAAGGGGAGCCTTAAATACAAAATATATTAAAATCTAAAACATTCTTCACTTTACGCGTTATTATCTTTCTAGATATTCTTAAATATTCGATTCGATGCCTCCGTTAAGTCTTAAGAGACAATGGATACCTCCTGTAAGGGTAGTTGCGCGTGAAATTGTGAGACCAGGGTTATGAAATCCTCAACCACACATCTGAATCAGCACTGCTTGTGCCCAGTGGCAAGAAGAAGTGCTAGACTACTGGAAACAATGCCGAGATAAGCGGAGAGCACGTACAGCACATGGAATTCCAAAATGTACATCAATTTTAGTACTGACCAGATTGAACGTTGCTTAACTTCGGTGATCTAACGGGAACCGGCGTCTCAACGTGAATTATGCTGTATATTCTTAAATATAACTGAAATCATAATTAAAAAGCCTCAGTAGGGCAGGAATTCTCTGAGGACGGGTTGGGCTGGATTCCTCATTCAGGATAAAATTCCTTGAGTATATTTATTAAATAATTGATAAATTGTCTCATAGTATTCATATTGCAATCGGCATCAGCGAGGAATATAAAATTCTATTGTTTATATAGAAATGTCAGCATTGAAAGAGCGCTCTATTCGTTTTTAGATAAAAACATCACATTGTTGCTAATAACAGCAATCGATTTCAATTCCCACAATACTGTATCAATGAATGGGTAGTGCATATGCATAGTAATCCACAGATATGCTGTTTAGCTGCATCGCAATTCCTCAGTGTGGATAGACGCGCAGAGCTTAAGGCTGAGATTGAAACCCGGACATTTTTCTACAGTCTAAAGCACAACTGAAGCATATTTGACTTTTTCATTTTACACTTGAATTCAAGCCATTATCACCGCACAAGCAGTAAGGCTAGACATATAAAAACAAACAGTAGGTTCATTGATATGACAGGAGCGCATTCGAAATGAATATTTCTGCCTAGAGCACAATTGAAGCATGATACTTGACTTTTGCATTTGAAACTTTAATTCAAGCCATCTATAATATAAATCTCACCTGTCTGTTTAAATGTATGTATGTATGTATGTATGTTTGTATATCTGCCTAAAACTTTCGATAGAAGCAACGGATTTTCACAAGGTCGGTATCGTTTTGAAGCTCAACTCTTCGGACAATGAATACCGAAACATTGACACAAAACATTAATTCCTTCATCCTCAACTGGGCACTTTTCTACAGGGAGGGGTCGCTTTTTTCGCAGATATTTTCGAAATTCATCCCCTCTTTTTGATTGACTCGCTTTAATTTAGACATTCGTCACTTCCGGTTATGCGATAGGAGCAACAGTAAAGACGTTACGTTTTTTTTCACGTTCTCTTCCTCCTTCGCGATACGGGTTCAAACCTGCCTGCCTACTACCACTTTTTTATTTTGCTCAGCACACACCTCCAAACACCCGGGCAACGTCGGGCAGCCAGGTTAGTCTATAATATAAATATTACCTGTCTGTTTTAATGTATGTATGTATGTATGTATATCTGCCTAAAACTTTCAACTGAGGCGACGGATGTTCACGAGATCGGATGACAAATATCGCAAAATTGGCTAAAAACATTAATTGATTCACCTTCAACTGGCCACTTTTTTTTACAGGGATGATTCGCTTTTTTCGCCGATATTTTCGAAAGTCGGGTTCGAGCCTGCCTACTACCACTTTTTTATTTTGCTCAACACACACCTCAAAACATCCGGGAAACGCCGGGCACCCAAGCTAGTTATATCTAAAAAATAGTTTTATAAAATCAACGATATTTACTCTACAGTGCAATGCCGACTGCAGTGTATTGTGGATTAAGTCACTGCGAGAAGAATGTGAAGCTTAGTAAGCAATCAATCGATTTGATTGAAAAATGAGCGATTTCTTCTTTTTTTTTTACAAAGAAGTCAACACTTATCAAGACCCGGAGGCCACTCGAGGATAAGGGTTAAACATCGTATGGCAGTCAATGGAACAATATCGTAGTAATCGTTAGTAGTGAGAATTCGGTAAATTGGGTTACTTAGGGGGACGGCCCATTAAGAACTTGTTCACGTTGGACTTGAGAACGATCATATTGTAGTCAGTTGGAAAGCAAGCAAACGGAAGAGAGTTCCATAGGCGTGCTGTTCTGAAAAAGAAGCCGTGTTAATGGAATAAACTTTTAGGTTTAGGCACTGATAAAGAGTGGGGGAAATTATTGGTAGTGGCTTCAGAAAAAAAACGAGTGTTTATCGCGAAAGTCAGGCTAAAGAGACCATAAGTTTCACTGATTTCAATGACAATAAAAACATGTGAGCTTGAAAAATTTCTTGATCATCATTCAATTTCGAGCAAGTGCTTTCATATATATATATATATATATATATATATATATATATATATATATATATATATATATATATATATATATATATATAGTCATCCACATACAGTACTGTTTCGCTGTATCACAACTCATCATTGCGGGTATTTGAAAAATTCGTTGATCATCATTCAATTTCCAGCAACTGCTAGTATATATATATATATATATATATATATATATATATATATATATATATATATATATATATATATATATATATATATATATTTAGTAATGTGATTGATAATTTATATGATATATATATATATATATTTAGTAATGTGATTCATAATTTAAAATTCAAATTAGAATTAACAATTAAAAATCTGTTCATAAGAAGAATAAATATAAGTACATTTATAAGCTACAATCAAAATCCAAATGAATGCTTTGACGATAATTACGGGTTTCAACAGGCGAACAATTAAAAGATACATCTGCCTTACTTAAAAATTGCTATGTTATTTATGGTGTCTTTTACATATAAAAAAACACCCAATACTGATGAGGAGACTTTGTTTAAAAATAACTATATGTCAAAATTATTGTCCGTGGCTTAATGTCTATCACAATAAAAACATCGTTTCCGAAACGATCGTACAAATTATTGACTTTGTTGTTGTTCCTTCTTATGAAACAGATTTTTAATTTTTAATTCTAATTTGAATTTTAAATTATCAATCACATTACTAAATATTAAAGCAGCTCTAGGATATTTGCTTATCGGACTATTTATATATCTGAATTACAACGAGAACTGTTCTTTTCTTGTATTTTAATGAAATTAGTAATTTTACTATCACATTAAAATACACTCTGCTCTTTAAATTACTGTTCTAACCCCCTTTAAATATATATATATATATATATATATGTGTGTGTGTGTGTGTGTGTGTATATATATATATTTGAACATTATCAATTCGCATCCTTTAGCAGCAGCTGAATAGCGTAACGGTTAGGAGCACCGATTGTCGCCTAGGCCATCGAGTTTCATATAACTTAAGGTATTTTCTAGTGTACAGGTACTGATAAATTGTTATACAGAGAAACAGTTGCTCGAAATTGACTGATTTTTTAAACTCCCGCATTGATGAATTGTGACACCGTATATATATATATATATATATATATATATATATATATATATATATATATATATATATATATATATATTCATATAAAATTAGTTAAGACATCCAACGAGAGAAAGATGTATATTTAAATAAGGGGCTGGCCACCAACAATGTGTATGTTTTAACATTATTTTATTATTCCGTGTCTTGGTTTTTCATTGAAAATTATGTTTAGATCATTGTAATAATGTTTTTAAATCATTGAACTCGTTTTTAACGCGTTTTAGACGTTCTGTGAAGCGTCCTCTTCAGGAATTATTTAAAATGCTTATAATATATTCAAGATGTGTTAAAGATGTAAAAAGAACATGTTTGTAATTCATATGAAATGTTTCCGAGAGGTGGAAATGTTCTTTTTAGATCTTTAACACATCTTGAATATATTCTAAGCATTTTAAATAATTTCTGAAGATGACGCTTCACAGAACGTCTGAAACGCGTTAAAAACGATTTAAACACATTATTACAATGATCTAAACATAATTTTCAATGAAAAACCAAGACACGGAATAATAAAATAATGTTAAAACATACACATTGCTGGCGACCCCCCTTATATATATATATATATATATATATATATATATATATATATATATATATATATATATATATATTAAATAGAAAATGCAAGCATGAAAAGTAATATGGTTAAGATTAAGCTTAGAAAAGTAAAAGTAGTATTTGTTAAAACTGGAAAAGAAAAGGACAAGATATTCTAGTAAAAAGTGTAATAAATTTCTAACTTAAAATATTGAAACAGTAAGAATTAATAAAGAAATTCAATTTAACATTATATATAACATTTTCTATGTAATCCATAATTTTTTAATATCCGCTATGATTTATGAAGGTGTCGACGACGAGAAAATTGCTATGGTTACAACCAATCAGAACAAATCATCTCTAAAACGTCAATATTGAAAAAGTTACTATGGTAACCAACAGCCAATCAGAAGAAACTGTTTCTCACGTTCCTTACTTATGCTGAGGACTTTTGAATACTAATAATTTTATTATAGCTTTTGCTTTAATGAACGAAAATTGAAAATTCTTATTTTAAAAGATGGCGGAGAAGGTGATTTTTGAACTGTAAAAATTATTTCAAATTTGGTCGGAAAATGTTTATATATATATATATTATTAAAACACTGTAGTGCTTGAATATATGGTAAAGTGTTAGTTTTACTTATTTAGAACTGTTTTAGAGCTTCACCAAGCTCTAAAAACTAACACTTTACCATATATTCAAGCACTACAGTGTTTTAATGATATATATATATATATATATATATATATATATATATATATATATATATATATATATATATATATATATATATATACACGAGGAATGTGTATAATTGTAAGATAAATTTCCTCCAGATGTTATTTTCGGAATCAAGCTTATTCGTGTTATCCGTTTTCTGTTATGGGAGGTACACGGCAAAACATCTATATGAAAGGCAATAAACTTAACCAAATACAAGAAAATAAAATAAAGAAAAACTATTTGAACTCACGGACTTTTTGCCCTGGGACGAACGTGTAGGATGTCCGTTTCCTGATGTAGACCAAATCTTAATATAAACAACGTGCACATCAGACATTCCAAGTTGACGGCGGAATGATAATGTCGACGGGCTAATACTTTTTGGCATGCATTTTGCTAAAGAGATAATTTCACATTCGACAAATATACAACGTGTTTAAAAAAAGGTGTGCACATATTTTATGTAAATTATTTGATTTTAAGACAATTACAGGATGAACGATACAAGTGTCGCCTTAAATAAAACAACACTACAGCTTTATTTCCAAACTTTTTTTTGAAAAGATCCATCCAGGTATGTTGTTTATGTAGTAGAGCTGATATCTATTCAATGTAGCCTTAATCAGCACCTCGATACTGGTCCGGAACTGGGAGCATCCCTTTTCGATAATTGCCGGTGGGAGTCGGCGAATACTCGGCGATCAGGCTTGCTTTGTTGTTGTGGGAGGTCATGTTGGTGATGTTCTCGACTTATAACCAAACGAAGCAGTCGAGCTGATTTATGTCAGGAGAGTTGGGGCCAGTGAGAGAAGGGTATAAAGTCATAGCACTCTTTCTGAAGCCAACCCTGGATCTCTTTGGACTTTTGGGCCGGCGCCGAGTCCTGCTGCCACACTCAAAGTCTGCGCTAGCGGCAACCGAATTGCACCAAGGTTGCACCACACTCTTCAGAACATTCAGGTACATATTGGTGTTGTATTTCAAACCAACTTTGAAGATGTGAGGTGGCATAATGTGCCCCTCTCTTGAAACCACACCAAAGATCATAACCGTGACCGGAAACTTTGGACACGTCCTTGTCATTCGTGGCAATCCAGTAATGCGTTTTAATGGTGCTGAAAATAGTCCTGTTGTCATAACTTGGATCGGTAGAGAGCAAGAGTTGTTCATCGGCGCATCTCCGATCTCGCTCGTTGAACATTGTATCACTTACAGACATGATAGAAGGCTCCTATCGATCTTGGAAATTGCTTACAACTGGCCAACAAGTATATAGCCTTCAACAAAAAAAGAAAACCGGTTTTCATCACACGGAAGTGGGATCATATCGTTTTATCTAGGGCGACAATGTTATCGTTCCCCACGTCGTTCGTTTTTACTGTAGATCCACGTTTTATTAAAAAAGATAAGTTAGTATCCAGTGGATAATTCTTGAATTTACTGCACTTTTACGTATTAGCGTAAATACCTCTTACAGCTCCTTCTCAGTAGAGGTCTCCAGATGCCGTAAATAGCTTCTTTCCTCGGTCCGCTTACTTTTAGAATTCCCTTTCTTTTCACTGTTTTCCTGACTGCACCAGCATGCAAAAATTAAATTACCGTCCACATTATCTCAACAGCCGTTTACCATTGATTTCTCGCTGACATCGGCCATTGGTATTGCTTGGAGTTTGGGTGGCAAAAAGTCTCCTCAAGGCCCCAGTCCTCTCTGCACTCTTCTAGTGGCAGTCTGGTTAGTACTCTCTCTCTCCTCGGTCCTCCTGGACTCTTCACAACTATTTCGTGTGACCGGTATCCGATGTAGACGGCACGATTTTATTAGGGGAGAGTCTAGTATTATGAGGCCTTTTTTTGGGGGAGGGATTCTAGCGGCCGTGTTCTCTTTGTTTTTGCCTTATTCCTTCTGTAGCATTCAAGTTACTGGTTAGTGTTCGCAGTCTATATGGGTTGGTTTATTAATCCTGGGATTTTTCTTGGGATTTCAGCTGTTTTCATTATTACCATTCGTTTATATTCTAAGCTTTCCCTCTCAATTCTATCTTTTAAAGTTTTCCGACATCGTTCTCGGTGCTTCTACGATTATTGGTAATCTTGACTTTGTATTATATCTCTTCAGTCATTATTATTATTATTATTATTATTATTATTATTATTATTATTATTATTATTATTATCACTATTATTATTATCATTATTATTATCATCATTATTATTATTATTATTATCATTATTATCATTATTATTATCATTATTATTATCATTATTATTATTATTATTATTATCATCATTATTATTATTATTATTATTATCATTATTATCATTATTATTATCATTATTATTTTCATTATTATTATTATCATTATTATAATCATTATTATTATCATTATTATTATCATTATTATTATCATTATCATCATTATTATTATCATCATTATTATTATTATTATTATTATTATTATTTAATGTATTTCAGTAAAATTTTATCTGATACGCAATTCCTTAATTAACTTCTGGAAACGTAAAAAAAATGTATGCCGGAACGTAGCCCCCCTCCCTCTTGCTCGTCGTCCTCCTTTCACCTATGAAAATGTTTAGAACTCGTTGGCATAGACCGATTTGCGAGTGTAAAATGATGTGAACGAAGCCGCTGGAGGTTAGTTCTTATCCTGGCAAAGTACAAGGAGGATTGTCGATTTATTATTATTATTATTATTATTATTATTATTATTATTATTTGGTTGTTAAACAACGTTTTCAATTATTTAAACCGATCAATCTTTTACGTACGTTTGTTTCGTGGGCTTTGAATACCTGATGGCGACATTTAAAAAAAGTCTTCTCTTTCTCCTCTTCCTCATCCTTCGTTCCCTATAAAAATCGGTAAGAATTTAACGGAAGCAGAAGACCAACACAAAACCAACAAACAAACAAGCCAGCAAAATAAAACAACAGAAACAAACAAACAAACAAAGACAACAAAATAAATAAAGACGTCTATTTTGTCGTCCATCGCAATATCTGTCGTTCTACAGCTGAGCAAACACGAAACCTTCTAATGCGCCGCCGTTTTCACCCTTTTGCTTACCTACATTGACACACGCCACTTCCTTCTATTCCAGGGAGAGAATGGTGTGTCTATGAGGTAAGCAAGCAGTTGCATCAATTCTATCGCTTTGTTATTTTCATTAAGGAGGAGTTTTCGTGGTAAATACAGTGTAGTTTTTGTAGGAGCAAGTCCAAGAAATGTCTGGTCATGTTTTTCTTTTTCTTTAAAAACAGGAGGAGATCCGCAGAACTCGGTGCTTCTATGTGTTAATCATGAAGTTGCTGGAGCGAGTTCAATATTAGTGCGCTGCCATTGCAACATGTCTTAGCAGTTGTATGTGGCGAACCAATTAAAATCCGGGTAGACACCACTTGAAAGTACAGCACGTGATTTACGCACTCACTTTTTAAAATATTTTTTTACTCACGTTCACCCCTAACAAAGCATATCGCCACTTGACCGTAAGGGGCTACGATTTGGGACCATACCTAGGAAAGATTGGTAAGAGTTTGGTTTACGTTACATGTAAACTTCTGCATATCAGTATAATCAGAAAAGAAGATAGCAGGAAGGGAATTCCAAAGTCTAGCTGTTCGAGGGAATAAACTATCAGAGTGTAAAAGCTTTCTGGCATTTAGGGACCTCAACAGTGAAGGGTTGAGATTTTGTTGCTGAACAGCTTTGTCGGGGATATGTATTAAAATATTTGTAAAACAGGCACAGAGATGCAACATTGCGACGATGGGTTGGAGCTCACGCGACAAGATTGAAATTTATACATACAAGGACCGTTCCAAACGTTAAACCTCCTATCTTTTAAACGCAAAAAGGTTAAAGAGCCACGAAAACGAGAGTGGTACCATTAAAACGGGCAACTTTTTGTGCCCCTAAATTAATTTTTGTACATGGTCATTACCATTTTCTCGTACTTTTGCCAAGAATTTTATGATGCATATCTGCTTCTGATGCACATCAATGACAGAGGTTGGTTTCTTAGAGTCTCACACCGTCAATATCGGCAACAGAGAGATGAAGGTTTCAGTTCATGAATGCATAAAATTCCGCCATCATAACAATACAATTTGCAATCCTCTCTGATTCATTCGGATGGAATAAAATAGAATGAATTACTTTTGGAACACCCCTTATATATATATATATATATATATATATATATATATATATATATATATATATATATAAGTATAACGATTAAAGTTAAATTCTGTAGATTAAAATATATATAAAAATATATTGAAGTTAAGAATTTATTGTTTGAAACAAGGAATATATAGAAAAAATTATATTTATTTCCTTAATCCATGGATTTTCAATAATGGCTCATATCATCAGAGGAAATGAAATGCAAGTAGCAAAATGTTCAGCTATGAATAAACAAATTTTTTTCTTTTCAGCACATATATTGAAAATGTTATTTAAAAGTTATTTAAATGGTGTTTAAAAGTCATAGAAAAAGGATATCATACAACTTGGGCAGTCCAATATCAGAACGAGTTCAATAGTTTCCGAGATATTACTGCCAGGTCAGACGAGTAGTGATTCAAGAGGAAAATCAGAGGTGATCGAGTAATCCGATTGATTTGAAGCATCTGAGGTGATATCCAGAATATTTGATTGTCCAATACCGTGATTTCGAAGGGCATATGAGATGGTCGTCCTCTTCGGCGATGTAAAGATCCGTTGATGCTGAGGTTTAGAACAAATCCAGAGTCCTTGGGGGTGCGGAGATATTATATCAAATAGTGAATCAATATTCAATTCCATTGCATATACTTCAGTCGATAATGAAACACGTATATGTGTAAATTTTCAAAGCTTTATACGTTGAGTCATATATGCAAATTTTGAGTGCGAGAATCCCTTAATTCAGCAGGTCTTGGATTGGTAAATATTCGTAAAAAATCTTTTTCGAGTCCGATATCCACAAATATGGGTTTCTAATATGGGCCGATTTTTCTGATTTTTAGAGGGTCGTTTTACTTGAGAAGAATGGAAAGAAAGCTAGTTTAAGGAGAAAAAGAAAGAGGAAGAATAAGAAGATAGAGTAAAAAGGATAAGAAAGGAAGGGGAAGGCAACGTCTGCGAGGGCTAGCATCACAGGCCAATCGTAGATATTAAAGATATTGAGTTTCATGGGATATATATATATATATATATATACACATATATATATACACATATATATATACATATATATAATAAAAGGAGAAGGAATGAACTTTATTATATCATCAGATCAATAAAGACGAAAGTGAGAAGGAAACCTCTTTAAGTCATGGCATTTCAAAGCTGAACCGGGTTTACTACCACCATTTATTAATATAAATCGTAATTTATTAACTCAATCTTAAGTTGTACATGAATTCAGCTTACCGGATTCCCTCAAAAGGATATAACGGAATTTTGGAGTTTAAAATACATCTTTCTGCTGAATATAATATTCCCAATTTCTGTATTGTGGACTTTTATGGAAAGCATACTGCACATTTAAAAGCTTTTTTGACATGCTTGCATATATGAGTTATGTAGATTATTTACCAACATTTTTGAGGTTTATTTTACCCAGGAACCTTGAATTCAACCTTGGGGCGTTTTGTATTGGACTACTGTCATCTTAACCGGACTACCATTGCAAAGACTTCAGTTGGACTATTTCTAAAGCTTTCCCATTTTACCCTTACTCCAATTTTCTATATACTTTATATTTTTTCTTATATATATTTTTCTATTTTTACTCCTTCTTATATGATTTTTCTGTTATTTGCTTATATTTCTCGCTCTACAACTACGATATTTCTTCATGTTTTTTATTAGTCCCCATTGTTTCATCCTCTGATGAAAAACATGTAGCTTCGAAATGCAAAGGCTAAAGAGGTTCTTTTCCATTTTCTTCTCACTTTCGTCCTTATTAATCTAATAATACAATAAAGTTCTATGTAACTTTCACTCGTCATCTATTTAATCTAATATATGAATTGCTCCTCTTAACCGGTTTTACTTTTACTATCTTGACAAGTTTACTTTATTAAAAATATCCTTTTTCAAGTCCATGTCCATTTATTTTATATATATATATATATATATATATATATATATATATATATATATATATATATATATATATATATATATATATATATACACACACACACACACACACACACACACACACACGGCATAATCACGTTAACACACCGGTTCCCGCTGGATCACCGAAGTTAAGCAACGTTGAACCTGGTAGTACTAAATGGGTGACCATTTGGGACTTCCAAGTGCTGTATGTGCTCTCAGCTTATCTCGGTATTGTTTTCAGTCGTCCTGGACTTTTCCTTGTCACTGGAAACCAACAGTGCCGATTCAGGAAAGGTATGGCATGGGATTGCGCAACCCTTGCCTCACAATTACACGCGCAGCTGCCCCTACAAGTGGTATCCTTTGTCTTTCGAGACTGAACGGAGGCATTGATATATATATATATATATATATATATATATATATATATATATATATTCCCCTACAGGACCTGATTTACTTCAGCAATATGTCAACTTGTAATTATGAGGGTTAGTGTCTGCTGGTATTTTACTGGATAATAAAATTAAGCAACACCCATGCGAAAATGACAAATAATAATTTTTTCGTTAAGTATTTCTGGGCAGGAGGAGAGGTGTTGATTCGCTTTGGAAACTCAATTGATGTATGAGGGTTAGCAAGAATGACAAATAATGGTTGTTTAATTTAAAGAATTAATTCTGCACAAAGAGTTGAAGTTCAGTTCGTTAATGATTTGCCCGATGAGTAATAGACATGAACGCACTGATAGGGACGAGCGTGCCTTTTATAATTGATTATATTGGGTGGATATTATTTTTTACAATTATTACTGAAGATTTGTCTGCGCAAAAAGGGGGAATGCCATTTCGATTGAGAACAAAAGGAACATGACAACTCAGTGAGAATTGAGCATTTGACTATGGTGATGATATCATGTTTGTCCTTGGAAGTAGTTACAGATTCCGATTGAAAAAATCATTTGTTTATTTTTAAATTATTGTTTAATGTAATTTCAATTGATGATATCAAAATAATTACATATCTTGGTAAATAATCTACAAGGCTCATATATGCAAGCAGGTCAAAAAAGCATCATACGTAGACATTTATTGTAGCGCATCTAAGACCGTAAACCACCAAGTTCTCTCCGATTCTCTCTTCTCTGATCTTGAGCACGTGGTACAATGTGGAAAGAAGTGACTGGTTACTTTTAATGCATCTAAAACACAGCTTTTATCTTTACATCATCAACGCTCTGATCCCTATCTGGCATCAATTAAAATGAATGGCTCTCGTCTTGGGGAGGCCTCATGTTTTGACAAGCTTCTGGGCTTGACCTTTACTCCTGATCTGAAATAGAACACATACATCAAATCCGTTGCCAAGGCCGCTGGAAAAATGGTGGGATCTTTCTATCGATTCAGCAGAGATCTCATTGCTGATGAAATTCTCTATCTATATAAGAGCCAGGTACGTCCAAGGATGGAGTACTGTGGCCACATCTGGGCAGGAGCTGCTTGAAAGGACTTATCCTGTCCTGATAGAGTTCAAAATAGACTTCGTAGACTTGTAGGGGATGCCCTTTTCTCTTCCCTGCAACCTCTATCTCACAGAAGAGATGTTGCGAGTTTGTCTTTGCTTCATCGTTATTTTCATGGCAAGTGCTCGACTGAGCTTCAATATGGTTATCTCCAAGTCCAATGTAAACAAGTTTTTGATGAGACGTTCCACTTAAGTTAACAAATTTACCGAACTTCCATTACTATCGATTACTATATTGTCCAATTGACTACTGTACACTCTTTAACCCTTATCATCGAGTGGCCTCTGGGCCTTGATAAGTGATGATGCCTATGTACAAAATAAAGGAAATCTTTAAATCAGAGAATTAACCCGCTGTACTTTTGAGATAATAGTCCCGTCACTCGTTAGAGCACAAACCAGGAAGGACGGCCCAGCCAAGCATCGTAAAAATTACCTGAATACGTATATATGAGGAGTTCGAATGCAAAACACGATAAATCTAATTTGTTTAAGCTGAGGTGTTAAATATTAAGACAAATGTATTAACATCTAAACTTCGAGTAAAAGCTTATTTTATTTGAAATTAAAAAAAAAATTATGCTAATATCATATTGTGTAGGCATTACTTTTTTCCTCTTCATTTATAGTAGTTTGTAGTGATTTTTCTTTTAAACTTATCTATATTACTACAGACCATAAGCTAATACTGTTTTCTTTTAAACGTATCTATATTATTAATACAGCTAATAGTGTTTCCTCCTTTCTCGATGTAAACGATATACAAAATAACTTGTGCATCATAAAATATGGACCTCAAATTTCGCCTGCTGATATTGCATTTTTTGCCGCTTAAAACAGCTTTAATCGATTGTCGTGCACTCATCTGGCAGCCGATTCAATTTGTAAGTGAAGTGCTGGATTCGTGTTAATCCATTGTCACGTATTTTAACGCAAAAAACTCCTTTTTGTTGTGTCGAAATATTTGCAAACAATGATAACAATCATCGACGTATTGTTGCAGTTGACTGATTGTGAGGAAACGCGGCACACATTTTGCACAAAGCTGCTTTCTCATTGAATACTTTTCATTCAAAATGGTGAATAAATCGCTTTCTGATATCTTCAAGCTTCTCTGCTATCTCATGCAACTTCAATTTGCAAAACAGCCGAAAACAAAGGATGGAATACTGTTGCCACATATGGGCAGGAGCTGCTAGAAAAGACGTCCTGCCTTGATAGGGTTCAAAATAGACTTCGTGGCCTGGTGGGAGATGTCCTTTTCTCTTCGCTGCAACCTCTATCTCACAGAAGAGATGTTGCGAGTTTGTCTCTGCTTTATCGTTATTTTCATGGAAAGTGTTCGACTGAGCTTCAATCTATGGTCCCCCCCCTCGCCAAACTTTCACAAGAAACACTAGACTAGCTGAAAACATTATCAATAATTTTCCCCACTCTTTATCTGTGCCTAAACCTAAACATAGATTCCATGATCAAAGCTTCTTTCTTAGAACTGCACGCCTGTGGAATTGTCTTCCGTTTTCCTGCTTTCCAGCTGTCTATAATATGGTTGTCTTCAAGTCCAACGTGAACAAGTTTCTGATGAGCCGTTCCACTTAAGTTAACAAATTTACCGAACTTCCATCACTATCGATTACTATATTGTCCTTTTGACTACTCTACACTCTTTAACACTTATCCTTGAGTGGCCTATCGGCCTTAATAAGTGGTGACGCCTATGTAAAAAGAAAAACAAAAAAAAACAGTTTGGATATATTTTACTTATGTCCAGAATATTTCTCTCTGTAGGACAACGTTAGCATACCAGCTTTTAGCCATTGTTTTCTACTATACATTATCCTTTGTATAGGGGTTCGTCAGGACAATCTGGCATGGGGATACCTTTTACTACAAGTTACCATGACTAAATATTCAAAATTACATAGCATCCGCATCCCAAATAAGATTTCCTCAGTATGGCTTGCCAATACTAGCTTTTACGAGGGATTGTGCGCCTTCTCAAAATGATGTTACCTCAAGTAACAGTACGAAGCTGGATACTCCACCAGACCAGATGAATTCTTATCATGGAATCCAGTAAGATCAAGAGACCACAAGAAATATATACTATAACATATTTTACTGGTCAACTGGGAAAATAAAATTATGTTGTGAACTCCTTTACTAACCCAGTGTTTGAGGGGTAAAGGAGACACTTAATGGAATATTCAAATATCTATGTATTTCATATAGAAACCAAGTCTCCTTCTCTCGTTCTCTCGTTCTATTTAAATAAAAAAAGTCTGTTTCAATTAAACTATAGAGATCCGCGCTACTCCCTCGTTTGAGTTCTCACATATTTCAATGTAACATTTCTAAGATACTAAAATATCGTTTCATGTCAAAATCTAGCTGGTTCAATAATCCTTTTCAACAATGTATGCAGTGCGAAATTTTGCTCAGAGCTGAAAATTAGATAAGCATATTAGAAAGTGCGGAGAATGACGAAGATGTGGACGTAAGAATGATAAGTTGTTCTCAACATGTGCCGTATATATTTAATGTTATAAGAACCGCGTTCGGTGTTTATAATTGGCTATATCAGTTTAACACAATCACTTTAAACTCTTTCTCTCTCTCTCTCTCTCTCTCTCTCTCTCTCTCTCTCTCTCTATTCCCCCTTCCTCTCTCTTTGTCTCTTTATCTCTTTCTCTTTTTCCTCCCTAGTCAGTGATGCTTTAGAATCACGATCTTCGATCAGAATTGGATTAGTCTTTTGATTTCTGAGAACTTCAACTGAAGTAAAATGAAACAAAAAATGTTTTATGCATACGCAAACTTCATATTTTAAAAAAAATGGTTAACAGTAGTTTCACTTAAATAATTGTAATTAGTAAACTGATAATCTGATTGGGCTAAACTTATGACATGTGTCATTTGATGGTGAGTACGTTATAGAAACACATTCACATTTTTTATTAGTAGTACCAACCATGTGGCCAGACCCGAAGCTTATTGAATGATTCATTAGAGGTTTTCAAAATTGCTGCAGAGAAACTGTGAATAACATCTCCCATATTTGCTTATAAAAATTTAGAAACGAAAAATACGAAATCTAGGTATTAGAAAACATATGCTGGGCGTAGTAGTTCTACGTGCGAATAATGAAGTCGTTGGCATGGGTTCAATATACGGTCTGAGCATTTATGTTCAAATAAAATTTCAAATCAAATTTATTAGGCAGGCCATAGCAAAGCGCAACAGGTCATGTAAAAAGTGTTTGTCCAATATTGCTTGAAATTTGGATATGGCAGTCGTTTTCATAACCTCCACTGGGTATTTGTCAGAAAGATTCTCTAGTTCGACAATATACACCTAAAGAAGGTTGGAGGTTACAATGACCGTAACACTCAAAATGAGAACAGTAGTCCGAGTAATTCAAATAATACGAATCGCAATCCCCATCTAAAAAATTCGGAAACATAACAGTCAAATTTGATAAAATGTCATAAAAGATATTAATTTCGTTTCCTTTTTTTTTCGTTATTTGGACACATCATCTTGATGCCGCCAACACGAAATAAATAAATAAAAGTAGAAGGCAGTTTTGTTTGGCTTAAAATATTTGTTATTTCATTCGTTTGTTTATAAAGTTATGCGGAGATAAAAGAATCGTAACAAACCTTTTCTTTTTTTTTAATTCTCTTTTTCTATCCGCCAGTTCGACATGTGCTTGTCACCGGTTGACCACATTGTCGTCGTATCCTCCCTCGCATATTTATTTATTTATTTTTTTATTTGATTCAATTTTTAAAAGTGAAATGAAATTCTGGTGCATATCAGTCGTATCCTTTTCTTATTTTTTTGCTAACAGGCAATACCAAGTTAAATAAGTACACAGAAGATGCTGCCAAGTCTGTTGCAAATAGGTAGTCTCTTTTTATTGGATTAGAAGAACTGTCAGTATTCTTTATCTTCATAAAGCTATAATTCGCAAAGAATATCGAAAAAAAAAGGTAGACTCCCTCTTCTTAGCTAGAAACTTCTCATTCCTGGCAGCGTCCATATAAAGCTACCATTTGCTTGTGCTTGAAGTAGTGTTTCAATATATGGCTTGGTGCATCAACTACTCGTTTCTCCCCCTTGGATATGATGCAAAAAATTCTAGCCTAATAGTTCTCGTGTTGTAGCACTTCCGCAGTGTTGCCCCCTGTTTGTTTTACAGCATTTACAAGAAAACATACTAAGATGAAGTAACTGCACTTGTACCTGCATCAGTATAGCTACTCTCGAGCAACTCGACTAGCAGCAAAATTCCGCCTCTTACCTATAAAGGTTCCTAAATGCTAGACAATTTTTCGACTTCTCCTAAAATGGCTCGCTTTGGAATTCCCTTCCAGCTTTCTGTGTTGACGACCGTATCAGCATACACACACACTTAGATGTAATGTAAAAAGAATCAACTCAACACCCATACTGCAATCATATAGCTACAACCGCCGGAACAACAACAGAAAAATGAATGAACAGTAATCTGGAAACCCTTTTCTACACACTAAAACGATTACGCGCGCACTTTTTAGTTAAAATAGGTTACATACATTTTCATTTAGACATATATGTGTATTTATATAAGCGTAATTACCTGATCAATCGTTTATTTAAGGAAAATATTTTCCCCACCTTTTCTTTACTATTTTTCACACCAAGCATATTGCTACTTGAAACGTTGGGGGGCTACTATTGTGCGACATGTCTAAAAAAGAACCATGGGGAGTTGAGCAGAGAGATGTCTGTTCACATTACATTTAATCTTATACAGGTTACTAAACTTAGAGAAGTAGGAAACAGGGAGGGGATTCCAAAGTCCAGCATCCAATAAAAGTTTTAAATGCAAAAGTCAAGTATCATGGTTAATTTGTGCTCTAAACAGAAATATTCATTTCGAACGCGCCCTGTCATATAAAAGATCATACTGTAGATTTTATATATCGTTTTTTGTTTTTCGGATTTTGTGATGATAAAACTTCTCAAATGCACTTGTGATGTTGGGCTGTGTAAGGTGTTAATTTTGGTGAAAATCGCTTCTTCTTATTTTTATCAGATTATTTCGATTATCGATTATCAATACTTATTGACGACATTCCGATACACCTATCTAAGAAACTGCCAGACACATAAAGTACGTTCTTGTGAAATTTCATAAAAATCAGCCCAGCCGTTTTCCAGTCAAATATGGAGCTAACTCACCCACACAGACACACACATAAATAAAGTTCATTTTATATAATAGTCTCTCTCTGTCTGTCTGTCTCCCTCTTTATATATATATATATATATATATATATATATATATATATATATATATATATATATATATATGTGTGTGTGTGTGTGTGTGTGTGTGTGTATGTGTGTGTGTGTGTGTACACATGACTAATATACAATGTATCTCAAAAGTGAATACACCTCTCACATTTCTTCAAATATTTAAGTATATCTCTTCAAGAGACAACACTAAAAAATGATTTTTGACACAATGAAAAGTGGTCTGTCTGCAGCATATATGACAGAGTTGATTTATTTTTTCCTCAAAATGTAACCATTAAAAGCTAAATTCCTGTCAACAAAAGAAGTGGATACTAAAGCGAAATTTGTCAACTGTGAACTAATCCGATTGCTGGGCATAGTGATCCGTTTGTTTAATCGTAAAGTGAGGTTTACTTCCGATAAAACCATCACACAATCAGCGACGTTAAGACTTTATGAAGTAACAATGAGAAACAAGTGAAGCATGCATGGTCCCCCGCGAGTGCACAGTGAACGAGGTATAAAAAATGACTAAGTTCAGCATTTGCGCCCCTCATTTAGCCCCAAAAGTTCCTAGGGGGCATCACAAATGAACAAACGGTGCAGTTTTAGGCATTAACATGTAAATTTGAGTTCTGTACCATGCAAAAAAAGAAGAAATGGCTAAGTCCATCATTTGCCCCCCCCCATTTAGCTCCCAAAGTCCCAAAGGCCTTAACATATTCAAATTTCAGTTCAGCACCATGCAAAACTGCTAAATAGACATACACAGAAAAGTTTGGACAAATATGGTAAAATTGTCCCAAAAATGGAGTGTTTTTATTAACCTTAAAAGCGCCTATGGGACACACCCAAGATTTATCGCGAAGTATAGAAAAACAAAATTATATAAAAATCAATTAGTTACAACTTTTCAGAAAGTTTTGTACAAATTCATAGCATCAAATTTTTTAAAAATAAGCACAAAAGTGTCAATTTTAGCCATTTTAACCCAAAAGGCATCACTAGGGGGGCAACCGGACTTTTCCTGAAAAATCCGTTCTGCCACCTTTTTACTCATATCATGTTTAATGTTTCCGCAAAAAAAAAAAAAAAAAAAATCCAAGGCGTAGTTATTGAGAAAAGTGTGGACAGACGAAAGGACTAACGGACAAGGGTGAATTTACAGGTTCATCCTCCGTTTGTTGGGGGACCGAACAGTGTTTTGCGTGTTTATTTCTGTTTTAACTGAGCCAATGTCGCCAATGTATTCGCCCGTTCGAGATTGCGTAAGTTAGATTCTGAGTGTGCCGCACACAACATTCAAGTGCAACATAGCAGTGTGCACTTGAATGTCGTGCGTTTGACACTTAAGTACACACAATTATAAATCTCCAGATTTTCATCGTATCTTCCCAGCTGTGGCATCTTTTTCGAATATAAGTTCATTAAAGAAAATAATTCAATGTTTTTTAAAATAATACACGCCGTCGTGGATCTAAATTAATATGGGAGACATGTGTCCGTATGGTTTTTTGTTTGTTTGCTGCAGGCTATAAGGTTGGTAGATCGTGCTTTTACGGCATATCAATCCTTTTGGATTTTATCTTTCTGAATTTTAAACTGTTCATCTCATTTTGATATGCATTGCTGTTGTTACATATTGCTTTTGGTGTTGTTACATATTGCTTTTGGTGTTGTTACATATTGCTTTTGGTGTTGTTACATATTGCTTTTGGTGTTGTTACATATTGCTTTTGGTGTTGTAGGCAACGGGCGATTCCTTTCTCTACATTATATGGATGGTGGGAGTTAGAGTTTAGATATTGTCCTACGAAAATTGCCTTTTGATATGCATATGGCATAAACTCCTGGCCAGTGCGAGGTATCATCACGTCTAGGAATGATAATTTGTTAATATTTCCATTTTCCATCGTGAATTGTAATTGTGTGAAGATCTTCGAGTTCGACAGAAAGATTCCCCAGTTCGACAGGATGCTCTCGAAGAAGGTTTCATCGATCGAGATGTTGTGCGAATAACAATCAAGATGGGAGAAATTGGAATCAGAGGAATGACTGCAAAGATACAAGGACTAACGATAATGAAAACGGCTGAAACATTCTTGAATGCGGAGAATACTGCAAGTATGCAATATAATGAAGAAGCGTTACAGGGAATGATAAACAATGAAGCTGCATATCTACAAGTTCTACATCCCCATCACGCATCCTTCTTATTGTCTCATCCCCCCAAAAAAATAACAGTGATACGAAAGAGCCAAGAAGGGTCAAGGAGCATGGAAAGACCGAAGAGAGAGTGCGAACCAGACCTCCGCTGGACAAGCACAAAAAGGACTGGGACCTTGGGGAGGCTTAGTGCCTCTCAAATTCCAGAATAGACCAATGGCCGCTGCCACCGAGAAATCAATGGTTTAAGGCTGTTTTTTTTGCAAATGCTATCGAAGGAGGCGGAGAGAGCTCGACATCTGGGGAGGCTTGTTGTCACTCAGCTTCCCAATCAGCTCTTTGATGACTGGTCTGAAAGCTCCATGTGAGCCACTACTACTACTACTACTACTACTACTACTACTACTACTACTACCTTAGCTTCGGCTCATACCGCACTAAATAGCCACGAAGGTCAAGAAGAACAGAATAACTAAAGTAGGATTGCAATAATCAGTCCTTAACTAGATCTTTAACAAGATATAGCTTTAAGTGCCAGGCCGTGTCAGGTCAATCGACGCATGCGCGAAAAGATGGCGTGACAAAGATGATACGCTGTACGCTTAAGTTGTAATTTCTTTCAATTTTGACCCCATTTGCAACTATTTGAACCAGCTAAGGACCCACAGAAAACGGCTCACAAAAATGCAATCATTTGAGCTGCTTAGTCCTTCTCTGCAACCTTTTATCTCGAAGGAGATAATTTGAAAAAAATTGGGATAAACAGACAGATAGGCAAACATAGTGAGTTTTATAAATGAGATTATTTTATCTACGTAAATATTACTAACTCTTTATACTACTACTACTACTACTACTACTACTACTACTACTACTACTACTACTAATAATAATAATAATAGTAATAATAATGATAACAACAATGCTTCAGCCTCGGCGCCTTCCACACACAATCGTCATGAAATTTTAAAAAAAGATAGTAGAACCAAGATGAGAGTGCAATAATCAGATCTTTACCGGATGAGTGTGAAGATCGATGGAGCTTTTGAGACGATTATTGTTACCGAAATTCCAATGAAGATCAATGGTCATGTCCAACAAGGAATCAATATGTTTACATAAGTTTATATAATCTTTATTAAATGATTGAACTCATTTCATGGTTTGTGAAACTTTCGTTGTCTAAACAACTTATTCAGAGGAGCTGTGTTTTTCTCTCTCAATTTTGTTGATGGTTTTAATCGTGGGGTCAACTCATCCTCGTGGAGAGAGAAATTTACACATTCGATCTTGTGGATGATTGTTGTGAAGTCGAATTGAATAAAGAAACTTGATACAAATTTTAAAACGATATTATGTAAGTTTGATTTTTAAATTTAGAAAACCAAATAATCTCTCTCTATATATAAAATAGTAGCGTTCACGCACGCGCGCGAGTGTTTGTGTTTTTGTGTGTGTGTGTGTGTGTGTTTGTGTGTGTTTGTCTGTACAATTCTCCTAAAGCCCACATCACTGGACAGATCATGACCAAACCTGGAATGATGATAGCCTCTCACCTTGGGATGGTGCACATCGTTTTTCTAGATTAAGGTCAAAGGTGAAGGCCATAGCGTACGTGTATGTACTCTCCTACAGTACACACCACTGGACCGATCAGAACTAAACCTGGCATGATGATGGTCCCCCACCTAGGGATAGTGCACACGATTTTCCAAGGAAAGATCAAAGTTCAAGGTCATAGCATTTGTATATATATACTCTCCTACAGCATACACCACTAAGGCTATTAAGACCAAACCTGACATGATGATGGTCTCCGACTTGGAATAGTGCACACCATTTTTCAAGGTCAAGATCAACGGTTAAGATCGTGACTTTGCTAGAGTTATATATATTTTATTAAATAGTTAGCGTCGTTAACACGGAGATTATATATTCAGACTTCACATCAACCGCCAACCTCTTTACTTAGTACAACCAACAATTTGTAGAAAACTTAGTGTTTTTTTTAAATATTAAAATTAAAAAAAACCCACTAAGTTTTCTACAAATAAGTTGTTTTAACAACAAAAGTTTAAGAAAACAATACACATTTTAATCATTTCCTAGTAAATTTATAATATTATTTGGTTTTCTAAATAGTACGAATGCCCCAGAGCATCAAGTTTGAAGGACGACCACAGGCTGAAATTAACTGTTTTGAAGGATCGAAAGAAATCTTATGTTAACCATAGCAAGCAATTCAAAACACGGGCTGGAAATTCTCTGTCTAAACAAATGAAAGAAATGGTATTTTCTTCTAAAAGATGTGCAAAGAAGCCATTTTTATCTAAGAAGAACATCAATGATAGAAAGAGATTTTTCTCGTGTTATAGCAAGAAACATACACACTGGTGCAGGAATGTTCTCTGGTCAGATGAATCAAGATTTTGTCTTGTTATTGACGTTTCCCGAACTGTGCATTCGAAGAACTGGAGAAAGATTTTCGCCAAGTTGCATAAAAACGACAGTTAAACACAGGAATGAAGGGATAATGGTATGGGGAACTTTTACTGCAGCAGGAGTTGGCGAACTTATTAGATGTGAGAAGTCAATCAATGCAAAGGAATACATTCGAATATTAGAAATAGGACTGTTACCATGTATCCAGAAGCTGGGAATATCCCAGAACATTATTTTTCAACATGATAATGCCTCTGCACACACTGCTAAAGTCACAAAAAATGGTTTTCTGATAATTCAACTAATGTGAAGTTTTGGCCAGGTCAAAGCCCCGATTTAAACCCAATCGAGAATATTTAGTTTATAATATCTCGTGCATTGGCTGGAAGAAATTTTTCGAACAATGGCAAACTGTGGGAAGCTGTACAAAGCGAATGGAATAGCATCTCCTCTTCACAGTGTTTCACTTTGGTTGAGAGCATGGCTAAAAGGATTGATCTTTTGATCTTTTAAAGAAATCAAAAATGAATGCTATTCCATACTAAGCATTTATTAAAGTAAATGTCTTGTTCTGTGTTATTAGTCTCGTTGAAGTTTCCTTGTTCAATTGTTCAATATAGCTTTTAGTGCAATAAGATGTTTAAAATTTGTTTCGCCCATTTTTTTTTGCTCATGGGTGTATATATATATATATATATATATATATATATATATATATATATATATATATATATTAGTAAGTTTTAAAAAATATATATGGCAATTAATCTACACAGAATTTTTCGCGTTACATCCTCGTAAAAATTCATCAAGATATATATATATATATATATATATATATATATATATATATATATGTTTTAATGATAAGAGTTCATATAGAAACGTTGTTTTAATTTGAATAAAATAAAATACGCATGAAGTGCGTTTGAAAGCCAAATCAAAACGTAATATTAGGAAAATAAAAAAATATTTTACTTGTTTGAAATTTATAACATAAATATATTTCAGAGGTATACTCCATCTCCAGTGTGTTGTTTTGTTTCTTTTTTTCCTTTTCTTCTTCCTTCCAATGTTGTAAATTTGGAGAAAGAAGTATGTTTGTAAAGAGCCGCGCGTTGTTTCTAGCGCTTGTATTTTGAAATGTTTGAACTGTGCGTAGGCAACGCGAGAATAACGTCAAGAGTGAGAGTTCATATAGAAACGTTGTTTTAATTTGAATAAAATATAATACGTATCAAGTGCTCTTGAAAGCCAAATCACAACGTAATTTCCTAATATTATTTAAATGTCATATTGTGTATATATATATATATACATTTATATACATATATATATATATATATATATATATATATATATATATATATATATATATATGTATGTATGGAGTCAGAGATGGCTTCGTTGCTGGGTTCGAATATCCCGACCAGCGGTAATCGTGACACCCTGCACTGATGAATACCGGAAGGATGAAATACTAGTGTCTGTAGGTATTTAATACTTATTATAGTAAATAATTATGTCAGCCTCTTTAACAAACTCGTTTCTTATCGTTGAGCACTTTACAGTTGAAATAAAGTCGGCCTTTTTAGCTCGCATGGGCAGACCATGATATTATAATAATTTGATCAGTCTGACAGACGATTAGATATTTAAAAATAAATGTTTAAAATTCAATTTTCTCGCGGTTCCGGTGGCCGTGTGGATTTGTTCCTTGTAATGGAGTCAGAGATCGCTTCGTTGCCGGGTCGAATCTCCCGGCCGACGGTAATCATGGCATCCTCCCTGATGATTCCCGAAAGGATGAAACAGTAGGGTCTGTAGGTATATATTAATTATTTAGATGCTCAGCCTGGCTTTGCTTGGGCCATATGTACTGTTCATAACTTTATGTATGTATATATATGAAAAAGTGTGCATAATAGGT
>NC_136498.1:69897229-69944729 GCF_053919585.1 Euprymna scolopes
TCATTAGGCATATCCCCAAATCCATTAGTAAAAGAATCAGTGACAATTCTTCCAATCTTGAAACATTTAATAAACATAAATATTTCTATAACAGGGCCTTTAAGGATAGTGGATACAAAAACACCCAAATTGAGTTCATAGAACCAACACACCCAAACACAAATACAAATAGAAACCGTAAGAGAAAAATCCTGTGGTACAATCCCCCTTTTAATCTGAAACTTAAAACAAATCTAGGACATACAGATCAAACATACTCATTCCTGTGTCTCGATACATCTTCTATCATTATATGTGATCCGTTTTCTATAATAGTCAAGCATATAGGAGCCTATTCGGTACCAGACACACACAGACATTCAGCTTTATATATATATATATATATATATATATATATATATATATATATATATATGTGTGTGTTTATAAATATATATATATATCTGTGTTTATATATATATATATATCTGTGTTTATAAATATATATATATCTGTGTTTGTATATATATTTATATAAACACAGATATATTCATGTATAGAAAGAGAGGAAAGGCGATGTATATATGTGTGTGTGTATGTGTGTATGTGTGTGTATGTGTGTATGTAAAGTGTAACCTTGCAAGTCTCTATCCCGAAAAGTGCAATACATATGTAAATCTATACATGCAAGTGTTAGAAACCCTTCCAAAATGCACATTGCCCAAGGCAGCAAAGGCTCCTTGTTCGGTAATTTGTCATAATGTTTTCATTTTTAATGCCAGATGGCTTCTCTCAAAATGTCCAATCCTTTTGATCCTATTTAGAAACGAACATGAAAGGCCAAGACAATATTTTATATAAATCATACAAGAAAAGAAAATGTAAACCTGGCCAAAACATGGGAAACGGAATCGGAGGAGTGAGTCCAAAGTAAATGTCCGACTTGTCTGTAGTTCCCTATTTACCCCTACCTTATTTTGTATGTATTTTTCATGTATTGTATATAGTATAGATTTCTTTATGTGTTAATGTATTGCATATGTATTTCCTTATATATGTATTATATAGTATGTATTTCTTTATGCATTTATGTATTATATATATTATGTGTTTCTTTCTTTATTTATGTAGAGGTTTTTGTTCATGTATTTTATATGTATTTCTTTATGTATTTAAGTGGTATATATATTATGTATTTCTTCACGTATTTATCTATTATATATATTATGTATTTCTTTATGTATATGCACTATGTATGAATATTATATATATTACAAGTAGGGCGCCTGGCATTGCCCAGTCGTAAAATATTTACGTTTACATATGATATTTTGATTGATGCAGATTTCGTATTTATTATCATTATACTAGTAGGACAAGTTAAATGACGTTTCCAGGTGGAAGCATGACCTCCCGTCTAGTAAAAACAATCAAACTACGGTTGTTGTTAATGAGCACTGCCGTCCCTGACCAATTGCGGACAGTGGCAGCCGTGGCGGCTATGGCGGCTGTGGCCGAAATATTAAAAAAGCAAGTAAAGGAATGCATAAATGCTAACGTAAAAATGTACTCTCCCACAAGTTAAAAAAAAATAAGATACAAAGTTAACGTGTGTTCAGTCTAGAAAATGTGGTAAAAACACAACTTTCTGTAGCCAATGTAATTTACGTTCAAACTAAAGGCTAGTTAATCGGTATTTTTTACATTTTTTATCAAGGGTTTTTTTTAGGGTAGGGAGTAGGTGGAATGTGGATATATGTATATTTTCACCATCGAGAAAAATCATTTAACTTTACCACTTTCCCAGGTTTTCTGTGGCACTGAAAACAAACAAACAAACAAAAAAACAAACAAACAAACAAACAAAAAAACAAAAAACGTTTACAATTACTGCCAACGCGTAGTATCTAAATATGAAGAAATGTTAGTTTTAAAAAATTGGGATCACTTTCCTGTAATAATTTTACGAAAAATTAGCACCCACTTATTTTTTTTTGGGGGGGGGGCACGTATAAAGAACTAAATTGAAGTAAACCACACGTTGACTGCGTCCCTCAATATTAGATGTTTACATCTGCGGGAGGGGGGTGACTCAGACAATCGACTTCCCTCCCCCATCAAATAAAAATAAATAAATAAATAAATTTAAACCCCACTTTTTTATTGTGGATAGACTGTCGAAAACACTGTTTTCTTATAAAACAAAATCATTTATATATATATATATATATATATATATATATATATATATATATATATATATATATATATATATATATATTAGTCCGAAAGAGCAGGACACAAAATGTTTTAAATAATAATAATAATAGACTAACAATAACAAAGACTTTCGCTGGCGAGGACCACTATTGACCGTAACCAGTTATTCAGTCCTTTTGAAATTTTAATCTCTATTTTTCTCCTTATGTACTGAATATTTGTTAATGAAACCTATATGAAATATGTTCCTTATTAAATTTTAAAGATTTTCTATTCTGAAAGAAGTTTAAAAGAATTTAATCTAAAAAAGTTATTTTAAAGTTTTTGCTAAAAAATCAGATTGTCTCATTATTCAGACCTGTATTACAAAGAGGGGGTTGCAAAAATGTGTTGTGTTGTGAGGAGAAATACAAACTGAAACAGAGAGAATATTCAGACCTGTAATAGAATAATGAAGGGTTGCAATAATGAGTTGTGGTGCGAGTAGAAATACAAACTGAATTAAGGGGGTTGCAAAAATGAGTTGTGGTGTGAGGAGAAATACAAACTGAAATAGAGAGAAGGAGAGTTTTAAAATATAATCTTAAAAAGATAAGATACAAGTTAGAAAAACATTTAATCCAAGGCATGGAAATTGTTAAACAGTCCAACAGAATGTACATTACATAAAATAAATCCAAGGTAATTTTTTGATTTAATTTAAATTAAATTTTTATACCTTACTTTGTAAAATTTATGCAAGTGCACTTTGAAGATAAATAAATTTCAAATTAAATCTTGTACCTTTATTTTTAAAGCCTATAGTAAAAACATTTTGCTTAACAATTTTCATGCCTTGGATGAAATGCTTTTCTAACTTGTATAACACTTATGGAAAGACTCTTTGAAAAAATTCAAATACGTTTCATATCTTTTTATGAAATTTAAATCATATATATAAGACATCTAATACAATTATGAAATTAGGTCGATCTTTCCCATCTAAATAGAGTAACCATAGTTCTACAAAGTGCTACATATAATTCTTATATGATCACAAGGAAGTGGTCGTAACCTTTACCCACTTAGAAATATCTACTACCACTCTTCTATCTAACACCGGGAATTTTTCAATCATTGGGTGTATTTTTCAGTTTCGTCTTTAATTGTCTCATTTTTTTATCAATGCTTTTATCTTTAAGTAAATGATTTAAAAGCATCCCCTATATATCATTGTAATATTATTGGTAAATACTAAACAAACATGATGTCTCATATTGCTAAACTCACAAAACAAAACCTTGGCCATGACGGAAAACGATGACATGGTGCTTCTTTCTTTTGCATAAACATTTCATGCACATGTATCTGATCTTCTTTCCTATTAGGAACACTGTATTGCATTACTTTTTTTACAGTAGTGTATTTACAAACCTTTTAAGAAATAAAGTAAATATATTATCAATTCTAAAAAATGAAAGTAACGCATTGTAAGTTAAAGCAATTACACTTGGGATATGCGTTTATCCCAACTTTTTGGCGAGAAATTATTGTTGACATATATCTTTCTATGGTAATACCTACAAACACATTTGCGGGGGGAAAAACTCGATTTCTTCTTATTTTCTCTTCAACCTGACAAAAAATATTATTTGTTTACTTCTTTACACAAATATTTGAATTTAATATGACTGTTTTGCACAGAATAACAAGTCTGTATAACGCATTATTACAACCATATTTAGCAAATTTTCCCAGAAAATAAACAAATTCATTTCAAGCACAAGAGAGAATATCTGTATTATTTCTCTTCTTCGGACTGCTGTCTTCATCTTGCGAACCCGTGGCGCAGTGGATAGTATACTTAGTAAAATTCAGTTGCAAACGTTACACACTTCTGGAGGTTGAAGAGTCAATCCTTAGTGCAAGCAAAACACAAAGTAGAATTATGGTTGATCATATTGCGAATTACTTAGAACAGTCATGGTTGATGGGACGAGAACATGTTACCTCCGTGGATTAAATAAAAGGTTCCATTGGAAATTCCATGCAGATTCCCGAGTTTCATAAAAAGATTTCTGAGTTCGACATGATACACCTGTCGAAGGTCGGAGATTACGTGAACCGAAGCCTTGTGCAAAAAATACCCAAGACGAGAACCGTAATCCAGATCATTAATCTTCATCTAAAAGTCAGGACCATAATAAGAATAAATAGTAAAATGCCTGTCAAAACTGCGAGACAAAAAATATTCCCTTAATTTTGAGAAAACTATTTTTTTAACGTTTTGCTTAGTTAGTTTACTTTTGTCAAAAATAAATGATAATATCAACATATTCTGACATCCCCAATCAACATGACAATAAAATTATCCTACTTATCTTGTAAGACAATATTTTTTGGCTTAGATTGTCTGACGAGATCGGCAGGATAATTTTATTATCCTGTCGATTGAAACAACTTGTAATGATTTAAGAAACATCCCTGAGGTTGAAGTAGTGAAAAAATATTTAGCTCTAATAACCGATTGATCACGTTTTCCCTGTTTTTTTATCAAATATACCACCTAATATATATATATATATATATATATATATATATATATATAATCTTGTAATGTTCAGTCATTTTTTTCTTGTCTTGTCGAATTTTGCTTTGGGTTATTTACCGAACCAAAAACCTTGGAATCCCTTGCCATTTGGGTCGTAACATTCCATGATCGGCATATTATATTTATGTTCTTTTCTGAACACGATACTTATTCGGAAATAAATTCCAATTTGAAAGTTCTCGATGGGTCATATCGTAACAAAAATTGTTTTAAAAAGAATAGTTAAGGTCTGCGTTTACATTTCATTGCATTCCTTTGAGGGCATAGTTATACATATTAACGGTTTTTAATGTGGAGGAAATCCAGATTCCCAAAAAAGGGGCACACTGGATTAGAACAACAATTTTGTTTATGGAAATATACCTAGACAAGAAATGAAGCCACCCGATGAAAGCAGTTAAAATGCCATTTAAAAGTAAAAAACTAGACAATGATACGTGTTGGATGGATAGATATCGACCCAGAAAACAGCAATTCTTCTACGATTGCCAAAACATCACTCATGAAATTTGAAGACTAAAGAACTAAATAAGGGAAGCGAGGGATATCTTTCTCCACTTTTATTATAATCGCTTCTCCTCGGTGTCACCCTTTTGTCATGTGAGTACTACAGAACAAGCCTCTTTTCTCGTGAAAAGAGAACACGGAGACGTTGTGAGTTTTCCTCAAAGTTTTATTCGGAGATAATTAACCCAGGAGAGAGAGAGAGAGAGAGAGAGAGAGAGAGAGAGAGAGAGAGAGAGAGAGAGAGAGAGAGAGAGAGAGAGAGAGATGTTCTCTTACCAAGATATTTATTTCTAAGCGTCATAACTTATTGAAACGAGTGACAAACACAGACATGGATAGATATTACCGAGCTTTCTACTTTATTGGCCGTATCTTATTCGCCCTGCTTCCACAGAGAGACTGATTTAAAAACCTTTGTTTCTCCCAGCTCATCCGTCATATCATTCTGTTTTGTCTACGGCGATTGATCTGCTGCCACTCTACATCACTCGTTTCTGGTAACGATTCTGTTTTGTGGATCGTAGGTTATTATCAATTATTAAGTGTGACTCTTGTCAAACTTCACACTAGCTAACTGTTATGGTATACTCCAGCTAATCAGCATACATGGAGTGTCAACCATATAAATATGGTTGGTATCGTAAAGACGGGAGAGACCCAACGAGAGACCCAACGAGAGACTCAGAGAGACACGGGATCAAGAGTCGACAACTACCTAGCCGACACCTTCTCCATGACTATACCAATGTATTCTATGTAAATATTGTGTATACTTTCTTGCTTTCAATATATCTGTTCTATTTTACTTTTGTGTTGTAGTTATTTATTCCATGTTTACAGTCGAGTTTCTAACTTAATCGCAATTGACGTAGGTTCCTTAATATGTAGCATTAAGAAAAACGGTATTATTTATATATTCTATGCTCAGCACACTATATTACTTTCTTTGTATGAACTGGTTCCCTTCTCCCGTTTCGTCCCCTAATATTATTAGAAGAATAAATGTTTGAAAATAGAATTAGTTTTATTGCACATATAGTTTAAGTGTCACTAAAATCGAATGTACAGGGTGAAAGGATAAATTTGTTGCCGTGAGAATACATGATTCCATTTTCGTTTGATAAAAACAGGTTTTCTTTTTATTGCAGAAAATCTACTAGTTGGCCAGTTGTGTACAAATCCCAAGAGCGATAGGAGCTTTCTATCATGTCTGAAAGTGACACAATGTTCAACGAGCGAGATCGGAAATGCGTCGCTGTACAACTCATTCTCTCTACCGATCTAACATGACAACAGGACCATTTCCAGCACCCTCAAAATGCATCGCTGGATTGCCAGGAATAACAGCGACGTGCACAGGGTGATAAAAACAGTTTCCAGCCACGATTATGGTCTTCAGTGTGGTTTCAAATGAAGGCCAGATCTTACCACCTCACATTTTCGAAGTCGGCTTAAAAGTCAACACCAATGTGCTGGATGTGGTGATGCCCTGGTGTAATAACGTGGTCGCTGTCAGAACCTGGGTGTGGCAGCAGGACTCGACGCCAGCCCACAAGTCCAAAGAGACCCAGGCTTGGCTTAAGAAGTGCTATGATTATGTACCCTTCTCTCACTGACACCCTCCTGTCCTGACACAAACCTACTGAACTACTTCATTTGGTCATACGTAAAGAGCATCACCAACACGACCTCCCACAACACCAAAGCATGTATGATCGCTGCTATCCGCAGAGTATTCGCCGGACTCCAGCCGGCTCTTGTGGAAAACGCATACTCCTAGTTCCGGATCCCTATCGAAGCGGTGGTTAAAGCCGAAAGCGGTTACATTGAATAGATCTCAGCTCTACTACATAATCAAGTTTCCTGATTTGATTTTTTCAATAGAAGTTTTAAAACAAAGTTGTAGTGTTGTTTTATTTTGGCCGACACTTATCGTTTCATCCTGTTCGTATTTTAAGTTTAAAGTAGACCATATCCTGTTCCCATAGAAACACGTAGATACTCGGCACATAGAGGATGAAATACAGATACGGGCATATTTCTATTGTCATTTTCAAATATTTCATAAGTGATGTACAAGGGGCCTTCAATAAGTTTTCAGAGTTTTTGTACAGGTATGTAAAATTGTTGTAGACTCTTGAAAATTCAGTGTGTTATTGCTATACATCTTATAAGATAACTGACGAATTTTGATAATTTCAGATTCAAATGACCAACTACAGCAAGAATTGGAATACACCCCACAAAAGCCTGATTGTCACAGCTGGTGAATTTCAAAAATGCAATCTGGTCGTGAAGACACTTTAGAAGAACAATATGCAATACAATTCTGTTTTAAACTTAGAAATAATGCCACAGAAACGCATGGAATGATTGACAGCTTTTAGACCATCTTGCATGACTCGCGCATCAGTTTTTGAGTGGCATAAAAAATTCAAGGAAGGCAGTGAGTCTGTGAAAGATGATGAGAGGTGTGGGGGTAGTAAAGAAAGTCAGAACACCAGAGTTGATTGGCCAAATAAAGAATCCTATGGAAAAGGACCGTTGTGTGTCTATAGAGACAATAAGTGCATAGTTTGATGTCAGTTTGGGAATTGTGCATCCAATTATTCACGGGGAACTGAAGATGTGGAAATGTGTACGAAGTTTATCACATGTGTGATCAAAGAATATCAGAAAGACAAATATTGTCATAACAGCAGGGAGATGGTCGAGCTGATTAATTCAGATTCCGCAGTTCTTGATGCTCTGGTAACCTGCTATGGAAGTTGGATTTACTGTTATGACCCAGAGACCAAGAGACAGAGTTCCCAGTGGAAACATGCTGGTTTTCCCAGACACAACACGGTCTAACAGAGCAAATCAACCCATAAGCTTACATGAGTTGGAACAATTACATTAAAAGCATTGCCAGGATCACTGAGAAGAAGGTAGCCTCTCTTTACCGTGCTAGAAAACTACTAACACCCGAAAGTATCCTGTACCTCTATAAGGCCACCATTCCCCCATGTATGGAGTATTGTTGTCATATTTGGGCTGGTGCATCTGCTACTAGTCTCTCGCTCCTAGACAAGGTTTAAAAGAGAGTCGCCAACCTGATAAGTCCTGAACTGTAATCTAAGCATCAATCTCTGTCCCACCGACGAAATGTTGCATCCCCCTGCCTGTTCTACAAGTATTTTAATGGTGAATGCTCCGACGAACTTGTGCCCCCATGACGTAAACACCCTCGACAAACCCGACAAGCAGCTAAATCCCACACCCACACAGTAGAGATCCCTAGATGTAAAAGAGATTTCTACTCCAGTAGTTTCTTCCCCAGAACCGCTAGACTTTGGAATTCCATTCCAGGTCACTACTTCCCTAACTGTACTGACATGCAGGAGTTCAAGTGTAACGTGAACCGACATATTGCTGCTCAACTTCCTACATAGTAATCCAGTAGCTGTTGTCCCTGATAGTAGCTCTCTACACCAAAGTGGCAATGTGCCTTGTTTGGGTTGAAAATGTAATAAAAAAATAATGTTAACTTTTTTGACAACATGAGCGTGATCTACATGGACTGGATAGACAGTCAACTAGAAATACTATGTTGAGGTTTTTAGGCAGTTCAGGAAATTACGTAGGAAGAGGCAGCACTCTTCATACCGAGTCAGTGGCATTTCCACCAGGACAATGCACTAGTCGAAAACTCCTCAATTCTTTGACCAAGATGTGTACTAAGACAGTTCCTCACTCTCCCTATAGTTCAGACCTTGTTCTCTGTGACTTTTGCTTATTCCCTTAGCTCAAGGAAAACCCTAGAGGCTCTCATTATGAGATAATCGAGGGGATGAAAGAGGCTGTGATGAGGGTGATTGACACGCTCACACAAGAGAACTTCCATCGTACTATTCAGAAATTTTTGGAACGGTACAGCCGAAGGATATTACTTCGAAGGAGTTTTATGTGTGTACTATCAATAAAAGTGCCCATACAAATAAAGTCTGAAAATTTATTTAAGGAAACTCGTATTTGAAGTTTAAAAGAGATCTTGCACGTCTAGTTCGCTTAAATTAGAATATATAGATAGATAAGTGAAATTATACAGACATCAGAATAACCCTATGAGGATTAATCTATGATTTGACGAAAGAAACGATGAGTAAACGACTTTTCTGGGGTTTATAAGATTCCACTAATAAAAACATTGCGTAGAGCACATTTGAAAAATGAATGATTTTTCGTGGAATACATTCGAGCTTATTTTATTATATAAATACACACATTTATCTATCTATCTATCTATCTATCTATCTATCTATCTACATATAAACACACACACATTTCGAATCTCGCTAGATTCAGGCAATCTGATGAGTAGTAGACGACGAAACACGTGTCAATAGATAATTATATTTTAAAAACAATATATATATTGCTCCCTATTTGGGAGTATCAAATTGGTAAAAGGGAAAATTATTTTCAACTCGCATTTAAAAATGCACTTACGCATAAATAATTGAATTCCTTCAAAAAATGGCGTGAACAAAAACCAGAGAGAGAGAGAGAGAGAGAGAGAGAGAGAGAGAGAGAGAGGGAGAGAGAGAGAGTACCACAGTGTATAGACATTTCACTAAAATGAGTTTTCTATGAAAATAGCTAAAAAATGACGCAGCATTAGTTTAATTCATAAAACGTGTGCACATCTTGGTCTGTCTCTCTATCTATATCCTATAAAATTATACACACACAAACACACACACACGCACACACACACACACACATATATATATATATACATATGAACATATACAAACACGTATATTTTGTGAGACATACGATCGCATAGTGCTCCAGCCGCAAAGAAGAGAGGCGGGACATCCACGTTACGGACGACAATGCAAATTAATCTCCATAAAATGAACGGCTTTGTCGGTGTTCACGCCTCGATTTTCACACGGGAAATGATAGCAATGCACACCACCGCCTCACTCTTTCCGACATACGCTAAGTCTCAGTCTACTTTCTTAGTATAAGAACATCACACTGCTTGTATCTTTAATTTAAAAGTCAATAAAAATACTATACAAAATTAAACGTGGTTCCTTTTAGTAATAAGTATTAAGTGAGATTAGATAAGGGTTATTTTGATTAAAAAGAGTAAATTTAAATTATTTTCAGTAAGGAAAACCACATTTTTTGCGTATGTAATTTTTGAAACATGGTGTACTTTAGATTCTCTAGATTCTGTTGCTGGTAACTTAACTTACTATTCTTTGGAAGTGTACATATTTTTTCTACGTTTCTGAAATTTTTGAGATGAGGATGTATTATTCATGTTATTTGGATTATTCTGACTACTGTTCTCATCTTGGGTGTCATTTGCACAACGTTTCGATCGATGCAACCCCCGACTTTCTTCAGGTGATTAATGCCGAACCCGGAAATCTTTCTGCCGAACTTAAGAATGTTTCTAAGTCAGGAATCTGTACTGTATTTCGAATGGAATCCTTTATTTAATCCTCGGGGGGTAGCATGCTTTCGTTCCATCAACAATAAACGGGTAAAGATTCTAAGTAATCCGCAATTGCGTTTTAATTGTCGCCTGCACTGTAGGTTGTACTCTTCATCGTTCAGAAAAAAGTGGAACTTTAAAAGTGAATTTTACCAAGTATTTATCCACTATACCACGGGTCTTTGCTGAATTACATAAATAGTTCCGTTCAAAATGCTGTGCAGATTTGTGAGTTCGACAGAAACATTCCAGTGTTCGAAAAGATACACATAAAAAAGGTCGGGGGTTACTGCGACCGAAACGTTGTGAAAGGCCGTTTTTACCCTTTTCGGTTACATTCTTTCCAATACAACGTCGCCGGTTTATGTGTACGGACTAACTGCTTGTTGACTTCTTTTTTGTTTTTGCTCTGCTGAAACTTTTGAATGCATTCCTTCTTTATGCTAAAACATGGTTTAAATAACTGTATTTTCAATTGTACGACGACGACCACGAGGACGATGATGATGATGGTGGTGATTATGATGCTGCTGCTGATGATCCAAAGTCAAAATTTAATTTTCTTTGTTGCTTAAATCATCATCATCATCATCATCATCATCATCATCATCATCATCATCATCATCATCATCATCATCATCATCATCAATACACACAGGATAAAACAGTACACAGGTTCCAAGTTTCATGTGTTTATTTTCATTTACATTTTTACTACGATGAAGCGTTTGAATGTATTTATTAAAACATTGTTTAAGTAAGCTGTTGCTCATGATGATGATGATTATGCTGCTGGTAATGCTACTGCTGTTGTTGCTGCTGCTGCTGCTGCTGATGACGTCGATGATGAAATATCTTTTATGCTGTATTTAATTCTTCAAAGCACTTTCTGTTTATCTGTATTGCCTGTTTATAGTTAGCATAACAGCATTATCGTTACGACAGAATTTCCCAACCGTTTAATGCAATGACTCCTCCCTGACATGATAAGCCTGTAACACGGAAGCCATATAATTGTTCCCTCTTCTTTTTCCTCCTCCTCCTCCTCCTCGTCATCATCATCATCATCATTGATTAAAAACATTACTTTTGGTTAAACATTATTATTTGTGAGTTGTGCCTGCAGACAGAGAGATATCAAATCTCCACCAGTAATAGATTAGGCGTTTCCCCTTATCTAAACGTCTGTCTCGCCATTATATGACCCATAAATCGATTTGACTGTCACAAAGTTTCATCGGTCTCTCATTTGTTTATCTCATTCTTTCTTTGGTCACATTCACCCACGAAATTCTCTTTCATAAAAAGCTATAATTTTGAAAATAGGGTCGGGGCCAGGGCATGACACAATGAAAGCTTGACTGTCGTATCAACCAAGAAATTAATATATAAATTCATGCGTCTTTTTAAAACATAGTATTAAGTAGCATAAGTACGCGAAACTCCTATAATAAATATAGCACTACGGTAGCAAATCACTATTAATCTATAACCGTGCATCGAACGGATATCATAATTCTTAGTTCGTTGCACCTTATCATAACAATGGACCATACAAAATTTCAGACCGATCAGTTTGTAGTTCCTGAGATAACATTTAGAGTAAATGTGATAATAATACCACTAATCCCTCTTAATCATTATTCCTTCCTAACTGTGCATCGAACAGATACTATAATACTTAGTTGGCTGCATATTACGTTCTATATATATATCTATAATATTGTATATTACTTTCATTACGAAAAACCATAATAAAGTTTCAGGCACATCGACCAAGCAAACCATAATAAAATTTCAGGCATATCGACTGATAAAAATTTAAGAGTAAATGGGGTATTGCAGTGACTAATGCCAATTATCTTTAACTGTGCCTTGAATGGATACCATAATACTTAGTTTGTTGCACCTTATCATGATAAAGATCCATACAAAATTTAAACGAATTGCAGATTTTTGGAAATAGATGAACGGACAAACAGACCGACTTTCAGAAAGATAAACTTAAAGAAATATGATATTGATTACTTTTAGCAATTATATGCACCCTGTAGCTTCTTTCTGAGTATAAATAAGACTAGGACAACAGCATATTCTTTCCGTTGTTTTGAATCTCGAGTGTGTATCCGTTGATATCTTATATGCTTTTATATAGTGTGATGTGGTTCTCGGTTGATTAACTGTGTCTAACTTTGTGGGATGTATACTCGAGAGTTAAAACAATAAAAAGAATATGCTGTTGTCATAGTCCTAGTTATAAGTTTCAGTTTTCTTTATGTACTAACTAAAAATGTAACAAGACGTTCTAAAAATATCACAGAAAAATAATTTACATTATGTAAAGTTAGGCTAAAATATCCGCATGAACCTGCAGTGCTAGTCAAGCATTTTCCTTATATCAAACAACTAAAAAAATAAAAAAGAAAAACCTGTATGATGTACGTACCCGTGACAGAAAGAAAATCTTATATTAAAAAAAATTACGTAAATTGATCAAGTAGTTTTATTTTATATAAAGAAAAATTTTAAAGTGAATTTCAGATCACCAATGTTCTCATGTTTTAAATGGTTGTCTAAAATCTTGCAAGTTCAAATTTTATCTGAAGTTATTTCCTTTGTTTTCAAGATGGTGTCGCGATATTGTCGCTGTTCTGTTGGCCACAAATTATATTTCCTTGTTCAAAAGTAAAACTAATTGATCAATTTATATGATTTTAGTATACGATATTTTCTTCCCGTTACATCATGCAGATCTTTATTCTTTATTTTTGTCTTTTAATATAGGAGGAATTCTGGAAAAGGACCTTACCTGCTACTTCCAAATATGCTGTACGTATTTTTGAAAATCAAACATTAAAAACTGATGCAGTGACAGACAGATACATACATACATCATGATTATATCTATACCCTTCTTTCATTCTCTAACACGTTATCTGTCTCTTTTCATATATATATATATATATATATATATATATATATATATATATATATAATATTAAAAATATCCGCATGCAAAATAGACTTCGTAGCCTCGTAGGAGATGTCCTTTTCTCTTCCTTGCAACCTCTATCTCACAGAAATGTTGCGAGTTTGTCTCTGATGTATCGTTATTTTCATGGAAAGTGTTCGACTGAGCTTCAATCTATGGTCCCCCCTCGCAAAACTTTCACAAGAAACACTCGTCTAGCTGTAAACACTATCAATAATTCCCCCCACTCTTTATCTGTGCCTAAACCTAAACGTAGATTCCATGAACAAAGCTTTTTTCTTAGAACTGCACGCCTGTGGAATTGTCTTCCGTTTTCCTGCTTTCCGGCTGACTACAATATGGTTGTCTTCAAGTCTAACGTAAATAAGTTCTTGATGAACCGTTCCATATAAGTTATCAAATTTAACAAATTTTCATTACTAATGATTATTATATTGTCCAATTTCTACTGTACACTCTTTAACCCTTATCCTTGAGTGACCTCTGGGCCTTGATAAGTGGTGACATCCATGTAAAAAAAAATAATATATATATTACGCATTTCTTATCTAGATTTGATCTCTTTGCCATAAACGTCTAAGTACGAGCGTAAACTAATAAAAAAAAATACCACCCCGGCAGTGAACTGTAAAATAAATAATTCTCATGAACATATCACGAATTTTTAACTTAATCAAATTCTACATCAGTTTTTTTTTCCCCAAACTATTTGGTTCCGTTTTAACCCCGGCTAAATTAAGTCGGTAAATTTAACCCCGCCCGGTTTTGTTCAGTAACGTAACACTTACACATTTGTCATCGTGAAGCCATTAACAAAAGGAAAAAGTTACAACCTATTATTAATAATAACTCGCCGTGGCTCTTCATGCGTAACCGATTTATGAAAAGAACGAAAAGGTTCAACACTTTACGAAAATATTCATATTTATTTTATGTTTCTGTTTTTTTTTTTAGATTACGATTGATTATTCGTATTATTTAGATTCTGCGTACTACTATTCTCATCTTGAGTGTTGTTTTCACAACGTTGCGGTTGATATAACCTCAGACCTTCATCAGGTGTGTTTTGTCGAACGCAGAAGTCTTTTTGTCGAGCTTCGGAATCTGCGCGAAATTTCGAACGGAACCTTTTATTTAATCCACGGGCATAGCATGCTCTCATTCAGTCGGTCTTGATTTGGTAGACGTTCTAATTAATTTGCAATTGTATCTTGTCCCCTTGCACTGAGGATTGGCTCTTCAACCTCCAGAAGAGTGTAACTCACAACTGAATTTTACTAAGTATTTTGTCTACTATATCACGTGTTGTTTCAGACAATTCCAGTATGGATTTTAGGAGCCTAGGTAAATAGCAGTTTGAAAATAACATTCAAAATGAGAATAGTAGTCCGAAGAATCCAAATAATACGAATTATATTTTAATCAGATCATCATATTTTAAATTCTTTTTCATAACTGCCATCAATCGTGCCAAAAGTAACAGTTTTAGTTTGTAAATAAACTGAAAAATAGCTTTAAAAGATAGTACCATAGCACACAAATAGAAAAAATAATAACGGCTACCAAACCAACATTAGTTATATGGCCCCTTTAGTCGCATAGTCTAATAAATGATCGCATAATACACTGTCCCCATTCCGAAACTAGGTATAGATTAATAAAGAGGTATGTATTTTTCCCGATGTATACACTTTCAATAATAAACTAACCGAACGATTTTTCGCAAAATCTTTCGTACTCGTCACTTACAGAACTTCCTAAAACATATTACACGAAACTAAGCATATATTTTTTTCACGCTTTAAAAGGACTACATTTAACCCGAGCAAAATGTATCTCTCAATTAGGTATTCTCATGCAGAATGTAACAAACGTGTCAAACTGTCTACATTGTCTTCTCGCCTGACTCAGATCACCGTGTTACAGTATTAACATGTATACTCATTTTCGCGCGACCGTTATTTCATTTGCATCCCTTAACTTTTTTATTATTATCCCTGCAGATTAAGAATATAAAAAATAAGCGCTCTCCGATTCAAGTAGATTCTACGTTGTGTTATATTTGAGTTCTCAGAATTTGGATTGTCCTCATGCTGGATTACCTATTATTAATAGTTTTATCATTCTTCAATACATGAAGCAGTTACAGATATATAATCATTTTCGATCTCAACTAAGATGTACTAGCGCCCCTCTAGCTTCTTCCCGTTGCCATCAAATCCCTTTTCGATTGTCTGCCCTCACTTCACGTTAGGTCCTCCTCTTCTTTTCATTCCATTTGGAGTCCATTGAAGCACTTGGTTGTCAATTCTCTCTGGGGTGAATCTTAGTGCCAACCTAGATGTCGTTTGCAAATTATTGACGATACAACCTGTTGGCTAGAGCGGTTATTGGCGTCTTGGTTAGTAATTGGATCGTTTCATTTGATTCACAAAATAAGGAATCAAACGTATCTCATTTCTTCTCCCGGCTGATTTTAAATGCCAACTTTCATTTCTTTCTAGCAGTGTATACAAGACGTTGCTGCTATAAAATCTTAATTTAGATGTGAGGATAATGTTTTTTTATTTGTTCAGATCTTGCAGAACTGGTTAAATGCTTCTGAGGCCTTACCTATCATCCAGTACAACACATAGACCATACTGCCTTCATTGATTATGGAGCTTATAATTTACGAGGTCTGATCTTATTATAACTAGCAGATATAAATCTAAAAACGTCAGATAGATTTTTTCTAGGTTCTTATTTCCGTTTAAATCTAAGGATTTTTTTATTGTCAAAATGGTGATGTTTTCAGTCTGTAAAAATTTCATCATTTTAAAAATATCCCTGTGTATTAAAAATACCCACGCGTGAGTTCAGGCTTGATATATGAGTGTTCGTTTTCGACATTCATTTTTCTCCTTTTTGTTTACGTGTATATGTGGACGGGACCTCAGTGTCACTTAGGATGCATTTTTATCTTATCTAAAATATGATCTGATTGATTAAAATGTTTAGCTGTTCGGTAGCAGAGAACTGTTTTATACACGAGTCTTGTTCAGCGAGAGATAGGATCTTCTAAAGACGTAGAAATGCGGTGGACTTGAGAAATGAGTACAGTAAGGTCGCGTTCCTCATAGGTCTCGTGGCTGGCGTTGACATCTTCGGATTCGCTCTGTTTCTCTTGCGCAAGAGCTAGCATGAACCCAAATACCTTTACGTCTTTACGTCACGTTAGAATATATATATATATATATATATATATATATATATATATATATATATATATATATATATACTAGCAAGCCGCTAGACATTGCTCGGATAGTAAAATACGCATAGATATTATATTTAATTTATACAGAAACTGAGACATGTACATGCATGTATTACGTTTTTTTTTTCTAAACAATTCACTGCTTATAAGTTGAAAAAAATACTCGAGCTGAGATCGAAACCAAAACCTACAGATAGTAAGTCAAGTACAATAACTATTAGGCCAGCTTGACACGGCCTTCAAAAGTACTTTCAAACCTACTTATTCTTAACATAAAGAATCTGTAATGTGAAAAAATTCACACATGCGCATTCGTGAAACAGTTAGCAAACAGATAAAAGTCCGATGACCCCTACGTACCAATTTTTCAACTTTGAATCCTTAGCAGCTATTTTATCCAGATGAAAACGGATTAAAAAGTTTCCCATGTCTGAATACCCTGTATACATAATTTCAAGCCTATAGATTAAAAATTCTTTGAGTATATAGGTTGAGAATTGTCCTCACACACATTCTCATTTATATATATATATATATATATATATATATATGGCAATTAAGCTACACACAATATTTCGCGTTTAATTGTCGTGACACCTCGTCAGGCTTATGCTATCTATACATAGTTACGGAAGCATAAGCTTGGCAGATTCTCACGCGGAATATTCTGCGTAGCTTAATTGCCATATATATTTTCATAACTTATAACCTAGCTCTACTTATGTATTGAGCGCTGTTGAAGTAAATACTGAAAATTTACGCATAAAATGGTATTTTCGTATATTAATTTATGTGATCAAATGAAGTAATCATATATATATATATATATATATATATATATATATATATATATATGGTAAAACTGGTAATTAGTAAAAACCTGAAGAGAGTGCTCAATACTATTGCAGAGCAAATATGTGTTTTATTTTTTTTATTACAAACAGATAAAACGGTAATAAAAATATAACACACACACACAAACACACACACATATAATATATATATGTGTCTGTTTGTGTGTGTGTATAATTTCATAGAATAAAATGAATATATGATACATTAAATTTCATGGTAAGATCATATTCGATATTGTCAATGTATATTTCTTTTCTTAATATATAAGAAATAATCAGATGATGAAAATAAAATTGAAAAATATTCTAAATTTACTAAATCATCAATGTTTCGTGAAAGTAATATAAACACCTAACCATCTTAAAGATAAGCTATTCACATCAAAAGTAGAAAACGAATAAAATAACAAATTACTCAACAATTGCAAGCAGAAGATTTATTTACCATCATTTTCATCCATTTTTATAACTTTTTAAAAAATTAAATATGCATATACAACTTTATATATATATATATATATATATATATATATATATATATATACATATATATGCATATATATATACATATATATGCATATATATACAGTTTTTTATATATATAAATATATATATATATATATACATATATATATAGAGAGAGAGGGAGAGATTTTATTATTTTAATAACTTTTCATATATAATTGTATACATATATATATATATATATATATATATATATATATATATATGATTGTTGAGCTGGATTAAATCCGACGATATGAAATAAAATGGAGGTGGAAGGACCTGGATACTCAACGTTTCGCCCGATTTATGCGGGCTTCTTCAAGAGGGATAGTCATTGACGAGAGAGTCGGAGGATTGGGGCTATATATAATGATGGGGGAGAGCAACGTGTTTCCTTATGTAAATTAGATATATATATATACACACATATATATACATTTTATGAGAGAAAAAATAAATTAGAGTAAATTAGTGTAGTGGATTACGTCTAAAAGTTAAAATATCGTAGAGATTTAAAAAAATTGTATTTGGAAATATAGCGGTGATAGATTAAATAAATAAAATGACACGAGATTACGAAAGATTTTTTTTTAATTAGAAGTAATTGAATTGGGATAAAATAGCGTAGTAACTTAAAAGATGGTGTCTAAAAATAAGAATAGGAGGTGATAAAATGGAGTCTAAAAATAGATAATGATAAAATAAAATACAGTAAATAAGTAAAATAAAAATAATAAAATTAAGTGAAATTACGAATTTTTTTTTTATATCGCGTTTAACCGGTGTCTAAGTTGTTCTCTTTAATAATTATTTCCGACACCATCTCTTAAGTTACTACGCTATTTTATCCCAATTCAATTATTTCTAATTAAAAAAAAATCTTTCGTAATCTCGTGTCATTTTATTTATTTAATCTATCACCGCTATATTTCCAAACACAATTTTTTTTTTAATCTCTACGATATTTTAACCTTTAGACGTAATCCACTACACTAATTTACTCTAATTTATCTTTTCTCTCATAAAATGTATATGTATATATATATATATATATATATATATATATAAATATATATAATTTACATAAGGAAACACGTTGCTATCACCCATCATTATATATAGCCCCAATCCTCCGACTCTCTCGTCAATGACCATCCCTCTTGAAGAAGCCCGCATAAATCGGGCGAAACGTTGAGTATCCAGGTCCTTCCACCTCCATTTTATTTCATATATATATATATATATATATATATATATATATATATATATATATATATATATATAAATTCCTTCCACCTCCATTTTATTTCATATATATATATATATATATATATATATATATAAATTTATATATACATGCAGCTTTTCTTATATATATATATATATATATATATATATATATATATATATAGAGAGAGAGAGAGAGAGAGATTTTATTATTTTTACCACTTTTCTTATATATATGTATACATTATATATAATATATATATATATATGTATATATATGCATATATATATATTATATTTTTATTTACATAAATATATGTAAATAAAATATAAATAATACGCTCTTTTTTCGAATGTATTCCTTATAATAGAACACGCTGCTAGAATCCTTTTTCAAAAGATATACCTAAGTATATATATATATATATATATATATATATATATATATATATATATATATATATATATATAATTATCTTTTAAATAGATATTTTTGAAAATCCATGACTTAATGATTCATATTAATTATAATTAAAAATAATTTTTAGATGGATCAATAAATACTGCAATTTATTAAAATTTATTTTTCATCAAATTTCTTTCTATTTCTTTACTTACTATTTCTTACATACGATCAAATTTTAATGTAATATTCATATTTATCTTCGTAATTCCATTTATATTTTACGCACGTATACATTATATTCCATTTATCCCATGCTAAACTCTCTAGCAGATATATGAATAGCATCATTTATTTTAAAAGCGACTTTGAACATTTCCATATCTGTAACATTTAAAATTGGAAAAACATCAGATTCAAACCTCTGACGCCTTTTAATTTTTAAATATAAATTTTACTTTTTGGCTATGTTTCCGTTTTTCTTTTTAAGAAAAAAAAAACATAAATGTAAACCCTATGAATCGCTTCATCGCAGGTCAATATTTATTAAATTTTAAAGTTGCTATGAAACGCAAAGAAGTGGAATTTGCTGCAAGAGCCTAAAAAGGTGCCTTATTTCCCTGACTTTTGTGGAATTTGAATAGTGCCCCCCCAAACCCATCCAAGACAAAACCATTGCTTTACTGAAGAGGCTGAGGATAAAGGTGATGGACTGGCCAAGCATGTTTCCAGACTTTAACCCAATAGAACATCTTTGGGGCATCCTCAAGCAGAAGGTGGAGGTGCGCAAAATCTCAAATATTCGCCAGCTCCTCGACGTTATAATAGAAGAGTGTAAAGCTCTGGTAAACTCCATTCCCAGGAGAGTAAAGGTAGTTTTGTATAATGATGGTGACCACACAGAATATTGAGAGTTGACATATTGTATGTTAATAGTGACAACTTTTCGTAAGGGGTGTACTCACTTTTGTTGCCAGGGATTTAGCTTTTAATGGCCATATTTTGAGTTATTTTGAGGGGGAAATAAATTAACTTTCTTATATATGTTGCAAGTAGACTACTTTTCATTGTGTCAAAAAATCACTTTTTCGGTGTTGTCCAAAACTCCTCTGTCAGCTTTTGGTTTACAGACATGAAACTTAATATATAGAGTATTCGAATCCATGCGAATCTTTATATTTGGGGTTAACCGGGGAAAGTAAGTGCAAAAGTGTGAAAATTAAAAACATTGAATTTGCCAGGTGAAGGTAGAATATACATGCGTAATATAATAGCTATTAGTTCATGTTTAAATTTTTAGCCTTACAGCAAACATGTCTTGATAGCTCAAACATTAACGTCAAAGGAAAATGTAAATCGTAAGTTAAACGTTTTAGTTTCGATTCTCAGTGGTGGTGTACGAATCATTATTTTTAAAACTTTTCAAATCATTACTATATATTGGGTCCAATATCATATGATAATAAATAGGAAATCTGCATTAATTAAAATACCATATTTAAGCGTATTTTACGACCGTTCAATGCCTTCGGGCTTCTAGTGAATATATCTATTCATATATTAAGATTTTAAAAAAATATGGCAATGAAACTACAAAGAAGTTCTATCAATCTGACTCTCCTTACGTATTAAAAAGTAATAAGCTGAAGTAAATGCTGAAAATCAATATATAAAATCTATTTAATTATAAAACTCAAATGACCTTGTAACGGGTGTTGTAACCCAACATCCGATTTACGACTTCCGGTTGCGCATGCGTACATAACCAAATAATCAACGCGGCAATAAAACGTATTCTTTTACTGTGTACGAGTTCAGCGTCCCAGTTGTTTTATTTTCGCGTTTAAATTCTCCAAATAAACAATTGTTAATGCTTTCTGCGTTTTTTTTACATCGTTCATTTCCGTATTAAGTTTAAGTTATTTTAACGCATTTTAAAAAAAATAAATCTACTTTAACCCGTTGACAACCATAAGAGCATTTTAAAACGGCGATTTACTCACCGCCTTCTTTTTTTAAATGTATTCTCCACTTTTTAATACACCCTTCTTAAAAAAAACATTCATACATTTTCTTCTACACTACCAACATAAATTAATAACCCTCAACATATGTTTTTTTTTTTAATTTGCGTTACAAATAAATACTCAACGCGACAATAAAATGTATTGTTATACTGTATACGTTTTCAGCGTCCCAATTGTTTTTTTTGTTCGCGTTTAAATTAAAAGATGTATCAAAATTTGAATTTATTATTATTAGTATTATGGTATCTGTTCAGTGCACATTTACCTATAAGTATGGCAAACCACTTATAATTCAATGGCTGTAAGTTTTTTTTTCAAAAATAAACAATTATAAACAGAACGACTCATAGAAATCTATGTATATTCTTTTTCATTTTAATATACTTTCATGGAAATGTTTCTCTTATGTCACACAAAACTATTTTCTTTACGTCACAAGTGTCACGTTCATACATTCATTCCATAGTTAATATAACATACTGACCCAATGGGTCACGGGTAGTCTAGTATTATATAATATTTTATCTATAAATATAAAATACTACTACTACTATTACTAATAATAATGATAATAGCAGCAGCTAATGCATTGAACTGAAACAGATATGGAAGATGAAGACATGAAGCCGTATGGAAACTGTAACTGAAGTGAAACGGAACGAAGGAGGGACACCACATGGAAACAAGTGAACAAAAACCGTATAATTATAAATTACCTCCCTCTATCAAACAATAAAACCAACAAAAAAATACATTGTAGGGACAGCATCAACTGGCATCACACAAAATAGACGAGACGGGTCGAGGAGGATGGCGAGACACAGAAGAAAAGTCACTAACCACACTATCACTGGATGAATGTAAAACTAAATTAGACCTTGGAGAGGCTTATTGCCACCTAAGTTCCAAGGATAAACAATGCTCATAGCGAGATGCCAATGACAAAAAAATGTTGCAATGATGTAAATCCATTTGTAAAGGTTATCGGAACAGATGAAGATTACTAAATATTAGGGGAAACTTGTTGTTACCAAGGAACACCACTGGCTATTGTCTGATGCTAAATTGGTTGGAACTAGTGAATAATAATAATAATAATAATAATAATAATAATAATAATAATAATACGCATATATATATAATACATATATATATAATACATATATATATATATATATACTAGCAAAGTACTCGTCAATGGACTCTGATTTATGAAAGTATGATAGGTTATGAAAATGAAGGGTTGTAAAGAGATAGCTTCGAATTTGGGGGTATCAAAACCAAAGCAAAATATGATGAAAGTAAAAATAAAATAGATAAACCCCATAATTTATTATACCATACCTGTGTACACTGAAACACTTATCACAATATTCTGTTGATCTATATTAAAAAAAATGGTTAAACTTTGTGACATATTTCCATTCTATGGGGCTCAGGTACGAACGAACACCCCATAATTTTATTAAACCATATTTATTCAAACTGAAACATACGAGGGGCGTGCAATAAGTAATGTCCCTGACCCACTTCCCTAGCAGTAGAGCAACGAAACTTGGCACAGTTATAAGTCTTTCTTTACATAGGAATCACACAGAGTTATGCATTTGTCCCATCGTTTGATGCAGCTGTGGAGACCGTTTTTGTAGAACATCCCAAGTTGGTCCTCCAACCATGACGTGACTTCAGAAATCAAGGCTGCATCATTTGGGAAACGCTTTCCTTTCAAAAACAACTTCATGGCTGGGAAGAGGTGAAAGTACGAGGGTGCAAGGTCAGGAGAGTTGGGAGGATGGGAAGGATTTCATTACCACGCGCCCGTGCTTCTGATCTGGCGACATGCGAGTTGTAGACCGGGGCGTTGTCCTGCAGGAGGAGGGTACCTTTGCTGATCTTGCCCCGCCTCTTGATTTTGATAGCTTCCCTTAATTTCCTCAAAAGTGAAGCATAATAGGCTCCTGTAATTGTGGTACCCTTTGCCAGGAAATCTGTCATCACTACTCCGTCTTGGTCCCAGAAGACTGTGAGCATGACCTTGCCAGCGGAGGCTGCACCCTTGCCTTCTTTGGAGGTGGTGAGTCCAAGTGCTTCCACTGCATTGACTGGGCTTTGGTCTCTGGATCATAGTGATGGACCCAGGTTTCATCCTGTGTAATCAGTCTTTTGAAAACCTTTGACTCATCTTCTTGGCACATCTCCAAATTCATCCCTAAGCACTCGACGCGTTCTCGCTTTTGGAATGGTGTGAGCAACTTGCGAATCCATCTGGCAGAACCTTATGCATATGCAAATGGTAATGAATAATAGTTTCCACAGACCCTGTACTAATCTTGACATCTTGGGCTATTTGGCGAATAGTAATGCGCCGATCTTCCAAAATGGCAGCCTCAACTTGACGGACAGATGCCTCATCAATGGCAGCAGGGGGCGACCAGGTCTGAGAGCTGTTTCCACAGACTTCCGGCCATGTTTGAATTCACGATGCTAGCGTTTTACAAGGTCATATAATGGGGCATTATCACCATAAGTTTCTTTCATTTTATCAAAAGTCCCCTGTGGTGTGCGTCATTTCAAATACAAAACCGGATCACTGCTCGCCATTCAAGAGGCTCCATTTCACACCTGACTCAGTTCAAACACCTGTAAAACAGAAACCACAATTAGTTCAGAGCTGTAATTTACCACATAACTCGTAAAGAAATAAATCATTGCACATGCAAAATTTCAGCTAGATCAGACAACTGGAAGGGAGCCACGGGCATTACTTATTGCACGCCCCTCGTAATTATCAAAGTATACTTACTAAGATAGATATGAAATGTCTTTATTAAAGTTTGTGCCTATATCCATTCTATGGAGGCCAGACGCGAACGAAGACCCCACAATTTTATTATACCATCCCTATTTAAGTTAAAACATACTTATCAAAGTATTTTTATGTACATCTATATCAAAAACACTTGTAAACGTTTTTTTTAATTTTTAAATTTTTTATTTCCATACTCTGTGGACCAGGCGCGTACACAGACTCCACAATTTTAATGAATCATCATCATGCCAGATCAAACATACCCATTCCTGTGTCTCGATACATCTTCTATCATTATATGTGATCAGTTTTCTATAATACTCAACCATATTCGTGACCAGACACACACAGACATTCAGCTTTATATTATATATATATATATATATATATATATATAGTACTTAATTTCGTTGAAATTCAAAGACTTACAATTTTTCTCTCATATAACCCTTGTTTATTTCATCTTGGATCGCTTCATTCGCATCCGTATTATTAATTGGATGACAATTCTATGATTTTATGTTCTCGTGGAAATTTTCCTCCTATAAACTCGTTAGATGTGATCTCCATCCGACATTATCAAGAAAAAGTTTATTTGTACATATTAAACCTTGTGGGTTCGTTTGGGAAAAGAAATTCTATCCCCACGTTATTACAGGTCGGCCATCTCGGGAACCGTGCAAACCAAAATTTACGTTTGAAACCTTATTTTCGTATATTTTTAAATTTTACGTTGTTGTCTTAATTAATTAGCAAGAAGACACACACACACGCACACGCACACACACACACACACACACACACACACACACACACACACACACACACACACACACACACACACACACACACACACAACCACACATATATATATATACATACATGTGCGTGCGTGTGTGTAAAAGAAAATTGACGATAAAAATAAAATTGAATCTATTGCATTAATAAAACAAGAAATTGTAATAATTCTTAACCCATTTAGTTTTTCGATAAAAACTTTTTATCGGAGTATAAACACTAGTAAAAACGCATCACTTGGTAGCGTAAATTGAAAAATATATAAAAAATATATGGGCAATTCTTGATGGAATAATAATATTATAATTTATTCAATTTTATTTTTCAACATCATTCATTTATTTTTTTTTTAAATTCCTTTATAAAGTATATTGAGCTCTTTAATATTTTGATAGATTCCAATTTTAAGATAATTAAATTTATCTTTGTAATTCCATGTACACAGGCTCACGCATGCACACACACAGATACACACAAATATATATATACATATATATATATATATATATATATATATATATAAACCATGTGTATCGCTTTATTGCATGTCAATATATTTTTAATTTTGAAATTGCTATGAAACGCAAAGAAGTGAAAGAGCATAACAAGGTGCCTTATTTCCTTGATTTTTGTGGAATTTGAAGAAATATTTAGAAAATTATGCTAATTTTTCTGTTTTCTGTTAATTTTAAGTGTGTATCATTTATTGCAAGTGTCTAAAAACATATATTTTCGGTAATAAAACAATATTCTCACTTTATATTCCTATTTATATGAAATAAAGAACATATCCAGTAACAGTATTAACCAAAAACAAGAACGAAATTCACATTTTGTTTAAGGAAATATTTATTTATCAACATAACTCCCATTTTTCAAAATAACTTTAAATAGCCTCTTGTCAACTGATGATGTCAATCGGTGGATTTGAGATGACGTGATGCTATAGGAAAATTCCAAAATATTTCTCCAAAGTTCATCCTTCATCAACAAAAATCGAGCACCTCCTTCATAAACTTTCATCTTTATTATCAACCAAAACTGCTAAATTGGGTGTATATCTAGAGAACAAGGTGGGCATGTCATCAAATTTTCTCCACTAATGCCTAATATAGGATATCGTAGTCTTGGCTGAGTGGGATGGCGCATTTTCGTGCATAAAAATCAATTTGCAGTGACGCACCAATGGAAGGTCATTAAGTCATGGTGACAAATGTTCATTTAAAAATAAAATATAAGACTAGCTTGTCAGTTTGACACCTTCTTGCACTCAAAACGGTCCAATTAGTTCATCGCAGATTATTCCAGCCGAAAACATAACACCTCCACCTCCCTGTTGATGACAGAATCGATGAGGGGTAGGGAATCTAAGAGGACTCCAAACTTTAGCCCACTAATCTGGTCCATCAAGGGTTGCTCTGACCTCATCTATGAAAAGAACATTTTCAAAACTCGTTTCCGTGTATTTCTGAGCCCAAACCAAATTTTTTTCCTCATGAGTTTGTGTTTAAAACAGGTCTTGCTATGGACTTAATGCTTTCTGGACAAGGACGGTATTCCAGCTTTATCAAATATAACAGCACTGTTGCTGCCCGGCTGCTTGTTAAGTTGACGGCGAACTTTTCTAACATCATGAGCAGAAACTGACTTTCTTGTGATTTTGTTCTTCCTTGATTTGATGTTTGGATTTTCAATGGATAAAGACAATGTTCTTCGATCTCTTCCAAGATCCTCGGCTAGATTTGCAAGGCCTGCAACAACACGCTCCTTTTCACTAGCTGTCATTCAACCCTTTTCTAGGCATTTTGGGAGATCTGCAATAAAGTGATACACACTTGAAATTAGTAGAAAATAGAAAAATTAGTATAATTTTCCAAATATTTGTTCAAATTCTATAAAAATCAAGCAAATAAGGCACCTTGTAATGCTCTTCCAGTGTATTGCATTTCACTTCTCTGCATTTCACTTTTCTGCATTTCACTTTTCTGCATTTCACTTCTCTGCATTTCACTTTTCTGCATTTCACTTTTCTGCATTTCACTTCTCTGCATTTCACTTCTCTGCATTTCACTTCTCTGCATTTCACTTCTCTGCATTTCACTTCTCTGCGTTTCACTTCTCTGCATTTCACTTCTATGCATTTCACTTTTCTGCATTTCACTTCTCTGCGTTTCACTTCTCTGCGTTTCACTTCTCTGCATTTCACTTCTCTGTATTTCACTTCTCTGCATTTCACTTCTCTGCGTTTCACTTCTCTGCATTTCACTTTTCTGCATTTCACTTCTCTGCATTTCACTTCTCTGCATTTCACTTCTCTGCATTTCACTTCTCTGCGTTTCACTTCTCTGCGTTTCACGTCTCTGCGTTTCACGTCTCTGCATTTCACTTCTCTGCATTTCACTTTTCTGCATTTCACATCTCTGCATTTCACTTCTCTGCATTTCACTTCTCTGCATTTCACTTTTCTGCATTTCACTTCTCTGCATTTCACTTCTCTGCATTTCACTTCTCTGCATGTCACTTCTCTGCATTTCACTTCTCTGCGTTTCACTTCTCTGCATTTCACTTCTCTGCATTTCACTTCTCTGCGTTTCACTTCTCTGCATTTACCTTCTCTGCATTTCACTTCTCTGCGTTTCACTTCTCTGCATTTCACTTCTCTGCGTTTCACTTCTCTGCGTTTCACTTCTCTGCATTTCACTTCTCTGCGTTTCACTTCTCTGCGTTTCACTTCTCTGCATTTCACTTCTCTGCGTTTCACTTCTCTGAATTTCACTTCTCTGCGTTTCACTTCTCTGCGTTTTACTTCTCTGCATTTCACTTCTCTGCATTTCACTTCTCTGCATTTCACTTCTCTGTATTTCCTAGCTATTTCAACATTAAAAAATATTGACCTGCAATAAAGCAATACGCAGGGTTTATATTCATGTGACAATTCTGTTAATCTCATTTTGAGTTAACAGCGACCACTGTTGTTTATAGATGATCACTTCGAAGGTCCTTGGCTTGATTTATGAGAGATAAACCTTCTGCAAGGCCTGCAACAACAGGTTCCTTTTCACTAGGCATTTTGAGAGACTTGCAATAAAGTGATACACACTTAAAATTACCAGAAAATAGAAAAATTAGTATAATTTTCCAAATATTTGTTCAAATTCCATAAAAACCAAGCAAATAAGGCACCTTGTAATGCTCTTCCAGTGTAATGCATTTCACCTCTCTGCATTTCACTTCTCTGCATTTCACTTCTCTGCGTTTCACTTCTCTGCGTTTCACTTCTCTGCATTTCACTTCTCTGCATTTCCTAGCTATTTCAACATTAAAAAATATTGACCTGCACTAAAGCGATAAACAGGGTTTATATTACTGTGACCATTCCGTTTATCTCATTTTGAGTTTACAGACCACTGTTGTTTGTAGATGATCACGCAAGGTGAGATTTTGTGAAAACACTCCAATACGAAAACAGATATTCTCCCTCCTCCTCCTCTTCTTCTTCTTCTTCTTATTATTATTATTATTATTATCATTTCGTATTAATCTCAACTATTCGATGTTTTTAGTTAATATCTTTTGTACCTCAAGTCAATTCCCTTGAAATATACTTTAACACTTTCGCCGTTACTATTATTATTATTATTATTGTTGTTGTTGTTGTTGTTGTTGTTGTTGTGTTAATGGTGATGGGGTGGTAGTTTGTTGTTGTTATGTGTTGTTGTTATTATAGTTATGTTTGTTGTTGCTTTCAAATCAAGACACGAATGAAAACAAGTGGTCCCAACGCTCCAGAAAACGCCCTTTTGCAAGTGCGTAAAAAACTGAAGTAAACAATAAGGGAAGAAAAAAATGCAGAATATTAATACGTATTTACAATTTTGTATAAGTTTTTGTAAATGAAAGTAGTTATTTAGTATTATTTGGATTATTCGGACTACTGCTCTAATCTTGAGTGTTATTCGCACAACATTTTGGCTGATGTAGCTTCCGACCTTCTTCAGGTGTATCTTGTTGGATCCGGGAATCTTTCTATCGAACTCGGGAATCTGTACGGAACTTCGAACGGAATATTTTATTTAATACACGGGGATAGCAGGCTCTCGTTTCATCAAACATGACATGGTAGAAGTCTTAAATCATTCACACCGACAATTGGACCATTAACCCCCAGAAGAGTGTAACTAATAACTGCATTTATCAAGTATCCACTATGCTACAGGTTCTTGCAGATTTATCTGTATATATAATAAAAGAGGCGCAGTTTTTCCCTCTGGACCAAACTACCGTAGGCTTACAACACTAAATGGCACATACAAATTTATTATGTTTACACTATTAGCCACTGACTTATTTAACTACAGAACAACATTATAGACACATTAATTCGTAATATTAAAACATTACATTTAATCCTAGGAGTGACATCATTACGATCTCACAGATATACAATATATATAACAATAACTATTTTTTTAATTTATTTGATCTTTTCAGCTGTAAAAAATGTTGACAGTTTTATGAACCCACATTTATTTTGTTTAGTTTCCGTAACATTAAATACGGGGGGGTATTCCCTCTAATATATTTAATGACTCCTACTTTTATTATGTAAGTTTAATTAATAATGAATAAATACTGAAAATTCCAGGAAAATATGACTAATGCTTGTTTTTTTAAAGAATTTTTAAAGATGGGTATGTCTACGGTTTCACAAATGTCACAACATAGGAAAGATGTTTTAAGGCGTCGATAATGTAAACACAATTTCTGTCTCGCATTTTCATTACTTTTGTATGCTGTAAAAAATTTGTAAAAAGTGTTAGCAGTTTATTTAACTGCTAATACTTTTAAATAGTAAAAAAGTTAGGATGATAATATCAAATTACAGTTACATGGTGTTACATACAGGGGGGTTAAGACTGTGGTGCGCGTTGGAGGTACCACTTATTAAAAAAATAAAACAACAGATGAGGCTATTTTGGCAGTACAGACCCGTTTATTTTCTTCGACCTTAGTACATTTAATATTTAACACGTTGATTATTAAAAATAACATGTACGTTTGCTTGATAGCTTCGAATTTGGGGGTATCAAAACCAAAGCAAAATATGATGAAAGTAAAAATAAAATAGATACACCCAATAATTTATTATACCATACCTGTTCACACTGAAACACTTATTTTAAAAAAACCTTGGTAAACCTTGTGGCATATTTCGATTCTATGGAGGTCAGATGCGAACGAACACCCCATAATTTTATTATACCATATTTCTTCAAACTGACACATAATTATCAAAGTATACTTACGCAGATATGAAAAGTCTTTATTAAAGTTTGTGCCTATTTCCATTCTATGGAGGCCAGATGCGAACGCAGACCCCCACAATTTTATTATACCATCCCTATTTAAGTTAAAACATACTTATCAAAGTATTCTTATGTACATCTATATCAAAAACACTTGTAAACGTTTTTTTTTTTAATTTTTAAATTTTTTATTTCCATACTTTGTGGACCAGGCGCGAACGCAGACCCCAAAATTTTAATGAACCACCGTTCTGCCAGATCAAACATATCCATTCCTGTGTCTCGATACATTTTCTATCATTATATATAATCAGTGTTTTAAAATACTGAATCATATAGGAGCCTATTCGTGACCACACACACACACACACACACACACACGGCTTTATATTATATTATATATATATATATATATATATATATATATATATATATAGAGAGAGAGAGAGAGAGAGAGAGAATTGTTTGTAATATACTGAATTTTACTGGGTTCGTATAATTCAGTAAATTTTTATATATCAATGAATTTTAAGTCAAAAAAAGATAACTTTAAATGTATGCTACAAAATTATCATATTTCATAATTGAACATTAATATACTGTATTAACTAAACCATGACTTCAAAAAAGGAACTGGTAGCAACAAATATGAAATTAACTTTTTGTTGCTCCAATTCCTTTTTTGAGGCTTAGTCTTGTTAATACAGTATATATATATATATATATATATATATATATATATATATATATATATATATATATATATATATATATATATATACAAACTATGGCAGGAGCATATATGTGCTAGTACTTGAAACAGTCGATTATATAATCCTTAAAAGTTGAGTTTCTAATGCTTAAAAAGTGCGGAAACGTCTGCCAAACAATACTTCAATCGCACCCATGCACGCACACACACATGCACACATTACCCACGCATACACATGCACGCATGCATACACACTGTGTCTAAACTTTGAAAAGCCAAAATAGAAACTGTTTGCCAAAGCTGTCACCTACGAAAGCAACTCGCTAGTTCAATATTTTATTTATTTATCCACCTTTATTTATTTATTTATTATTATTAGTGTATTTGCTTCCAGGCCAGATAAAGGCGGTTAGTTGTGTTTATCGGGACGTGAATGAAAACAAGTCCTCCCGTCAAACGCCTCGTTGAACGCACGTAAAAAGCAAAGTGCGGGTATTTATAAAACAAACCTTATAAACTAAGCAATATATATATATATATATATATATATATATATATATATATATATATATATATATATATATATTCAAATAAAATAATTTTTTTTTTAGAAAATAAGTTTCAAAATCTGATTCAAAATATCAATAAAATGAAATGTATACATTCCTAAATAAATAAATAAATTATTAAAAAAATCAAATAAGAATAATAACGAAATTGTCACAAATTAAAAATAGTAACACTTATGCAGGGGGCATTCAATAAGCAATGCCTCTGACCCACTTCAAGTTTTCTTATCTAGCTGAAATCGTGCATGCGTAATGATTTATAACGCTATGGGTTGTATGCCAATAGTTCTGGTATGGTTTCTGATTTACAGGTGTTGTAATTAAGTCAAGTGTTTAAAAGAATCAACCTATGGTAAATTAAAAAAATCGTCGTTAGAGCTGTCTTAAAATGAGAGAAAGACGAATAAATGTGCCAAGTTTCGTTGTTCTACTGCTATGAGAAATTGGGTTATTGAACTCGCTCCTATTTTAAAATACAGTGCTTTCGAGGCGAAAATATGAATGGAAATTAGAAGGAGCGATTTTATTAAACTATTGTTTTCTTTTTAATTGTAAATATAAATTCATAACGCTTTAAATTATTTGGAAATCTTATCTCTTAATTTGTTTCATTATGAAAAAACCTCTTCCCAGTGTGATTTATCTATCTATCTATCTATCTATCTATCTATCTATCTATCTATCTATATATATATATATATATATATATATATATATATATATATATATCTTAAATGTTAGCTTACAAAGTCAAGAGTGACTTTCTAACTGAGTCTGAATCGCCTGACCAGCAGTAATTATCTTCCTACACAGATGCTTGCATGAGCATGAAATACTAGTGTCTGTAGGCATAGAAATAGTTGTTAATATGCACTTAAAATATTATATATATAATGTGTGTATGACAAAGAAAAAAGTAAAAACAAAAAAAAATAATAAATGAGTAAGTAATAAAATATAAAAAACAAAAGCTTTACCGGTTTAGATCGGGTAAGTAAACGTCTTGAGAACAAATAAAGATCGTAAATTTATTGAAATTAAAACAAAAACATAGAAAAAGGGAGACGCACAACGAAATATTTTGACACATTCACAACTATTTAAAACTAAAAAAGAATTATGTCGCGCATGTGAAAAAGGCATAAATATTGCAATAAAAATGAAACTTAAAATGTTGTGTGTTGAGACTGTGTGCACAGGTCGTCATCAGCGTAAAGTAACATATTGATGAGTTCAGATGCGTTAAAACTGACGTCGACAGAGATAAATAGACCACGTAGTTAACCTCACAGCTACCGAGGTGAAACACCCACGAGAGAACGGGTCGATATAAACAAATGAGACAACAGAGAGAAGAGGGTCAAAGAACGAATCACGTCGCTGCGCTGTATCGCTTAAATCCGCCTACCCCCTGACTCCCTCCCACACCGGTCTACAAGCGCACAACAGAGAGGGAGAAATAAACGAGTGTGTTACATGTTTCTAACAAACGATTTTTTTGTTGCGAGTTCTTTTCTTGGCTGACGAGAAACTGCTATTTGTTCAACCCGGGTACATCGCAAAAAGAATAAAAGAAATAAATAGAACATAAGTAAAATGTAGTAGTTTAACCGGGTCAGAATGTTTTATGCAGTGGTGAGGTGCACTCATTTACAGCAGAACCTGCTTGGATTTCACTACACAAATCCGCAGATAAGTAATTCATAGTTTGATTTTTCATTAAATGTTATGGTGATAGTTTAACACGCGACTTGCGTATTCTACGCTGTTTAACTGTGGTCTTTTTACTCTACATTTTCTCTTAACAAACTCTTAGCTCTCTATATTATAAAAGTTACATACAATCACTCTGGCATATCGGTTCCCGTTAGATCACAGAAATTAAACCACGTTCAGCCTGGTCACAACTAAAATTGTGACTATTTGGTAATAGCAAATGCCGTATGTGCTCTGTAGCTTGGAGCGAGATGGGCGCCGCCAAGCTATTCTTGCTCAAGACATGCAGCATGGGAACAATGCAGTTTACTTACGAATTTAATTTAACTTTAATTATAAATCATACGGCACAACCACGTTGGCACACCGGTTCTCGCCAGATTATCGAAGTGAAGCAACTTTGAGCCTGGTCAGTACACAATGGTTGACCGTTTGGGAAGGCAAGGCGCTGTATGTACCGCGAGGTAAAATACCAAGTTGAGAAACTGGCGCGGTCTATTCTTCTCTCGAGGGTAGATGGGACTCTCTTAAGCCGTGGTAGGCATCCCATCTAGTGATGGCGTCACGATAAAAGATACCCTTGAAGTATTCAGCTATCGACAAGATGTTAATTATAGTACAAACTCGTGTAGTGAGTTCAATCTCAGCTGCAGCTACGCTTGAAGGATGGATGACACTTATGAACCCGGTGGGTTAAGGGAATCATCAATTATAAAAATGAACGTACGTGCGTCCGGCTCTCTAAAAATCAAGTACATAATTTAGTTTCTATAAGAGGAGGTGTCTCAATTCTAATAATAATTTACAAAAAATAAAAGAAGAATAATCACGTGTGAAAATTTTAATGCTAGGAGCAAATTTTTGATGACAAGAAAAAGAATGAAAATAATTTATTTTTACAAAGAGATTCCGTTATCACTATATATATATATATATATATATATATATATATATATATATATATATATATATATATGTGTGTGTGTGTCTCGGAAGTAGAGTGAAAATCACATCTTATTTTTCTTTTATTAATATTATTGGAAACTTTTCTTTTTTTCCTTGTACACATTTTTGTGAATTATTCCATGGATTTCTGCCTTTGGATTATTATGGACCATCTTCTTCCAATTACGGGATTTCCTTGGATTTTACTTGTACAAATGGAAATTCTTTTAACTTTCTTGAAGTTTTACATTTGGATTTTACCGTCACTGGATTTTTTTATCTTCTACCAGACTATCCATTCGTGTGTAATCACATTTTTCTTTACCATATTCCCTCTGCTTCACTTTTTTTGTTTTCAAGTAAGACCTTTGACTTACTTGTTGTTTCATCAAATACTTCTGCATGCAAAATCCGATCCCGCATTTTGCTAATTCTTACCCTCTGATGAGAAGGAAAGTATTTCTTCGAAACTCCGCGGATTAAGGACTATCCATTTATCTAGTGTTTCCTTTTCAGATTAAATATGTTTTTAACTCATTTCAAAGTGTTTTTAACATATTTTATTAACTGTTTGCTCATATATATATATATATATATATATATATATATATATATATATATATATAGAGAGAGAGAGAGAGAGAGAGAGAGAGAGAGGGAGAGAGAGAAAGAGAGAGAAGGAGAGTGATTTTTTCCTTTTTCTTAACAGTTTTGTTTTCTAATCAATTAGATTTGTTTTTTATAGAACAACTAGCGGGGTACCGGGCGTTGCCCGGGTGTATGGAGGTGGTGCAGAAAGGAACCCCGGGGGGATTAAACAAAGTGGTAGTAGCGCGGGAAGAATCAAAACAATAGTAGGCAATTTGGGTAGAGAGAGGTGTTAAAAAGTGGTAGTAGACAGGCAGGCTCAAACCCATAACACGAAGGAGGAAAAAAAGTAACGTCTTAGCCGACGCGTCCGTGGCGCAAGCGGAAGTTGAGAGCGTTGAAATTAAGCGTAGTCAATCTAATGAATACGATGATTTGCGAAAATATCAACGAATAAAGCGATCCCTTCTTGTAAAAAATAGGCGAGTTGAGGATGAAGGAATTAATGTTTTTGGCCAATTTTTCGATATTTGTCGTCCGAGACGTCGATCTTCAAAACAATATGTATCTCGTTAGGATCTTTCGCGTATGTCGAATGTTTTGGCAGACATAACAACAGACACACACACACACACACACACACACACACACACACACACACACACACACACACACACACACACACACGCAAACACACACACACACACATTACCCGGCGTTGCCCAAATGTGGAGAAGTTTCCTGGTAAGGATATTCATCAACGAAGCTCTAAAAAATGTTTAAAACAATTAAATAACCTCATAAAAATGCAAATTACAACGAATATCTGTTCGAGCGTAAACAAACAAACATTGTAAGCAGGGAGGCAGGCAGGCAGGCAGGCAGGCTCGAACCTGTAACGCTAAGAGGAAAAGGAAGTGAAAAAAAGTAAACCGTCGCTGTCGTTCAAATTATATTTAGTCATTGCAAAGCGTATGATGACTTTGCAAAAATGTCAACGGAAAAAGTGACCCCTCCTTTTGAAAAACGGCCAGTTAAAGGTTAAAGAATTGATTTTTTTTGGTCAATTTTGAGATTTTTGTCGGCTGAGAGACTGAGCTTTCAGATATCTGCAGAATGTGTTGGGTTTGCGCTTGCTTTCGTTTCTCATGCATTGTTTTTTTTAATACTTGTGAACCAGTGATCGCCCTCGGCAGTCGTCAACGTGTGAGATGTAACGACACGTCCAGAACATAAAATGAAAGAGATGACCATGGCACACAACAGGATCGGCGCTTGTCAGGAGGGAGTACATATATAGAACAATATTACATAAACATAATAAAGAAATATAGATAAAGTAGATTTAAAAAAGGGAACTAAACTGTAAGAACATGGCTATAATTACACCCCATCCGCCACACTAGAAAATAAAACTAAAAAAATGGAGTAACATCAGTTTGCACGACAGAAAATGATAAAAAAAAAATTGCAGAAGGATAGAAAGCCCCACCAACAACACTGGAAAAATGTTGAGCGTAATGGAATCCGGGGGGAGGGGAGCTTATTGTCACTCAAATTCAAGATAAAGTCATTGTGTGTTATTAACGAGAATTCATTTATGAACAGCTGATGCGAGAAATCGAAATGATTTGTAATTTGGCGATGACTAGAAGTGAACAGAATAAGACAGGGAATCTAAAGGCGACTTCGAAAGGACATCAAGCTGAAACAAAGCTGATTATCTCTTCTTATGCAAAACATCATCTTTTCTGTACTCGGTCAGTAAAAAGACATCATTCTAGACTGAGCCAATTTTTATTGTTGTCTAAATCCAAGGTTAAATTTTAATGGAGTTGGATTTTCTAAGTGTTAAAATGTGTCTCGTTTGTATAGTGGTCTCCATCGTTCACAGTTTTGAAATCTCATCGCGATGCAACTTATTATTCCTGTAGCTTCTTTCCAAGAACTGCAAGCTTGTGGAATTCTCTGTCTGCTGTTTTCCTCTTGCTTATAAATTTTTCTTTTTTCATAACTAAGGCCAGTAAGCATCTCCTGTCTCTTCTATAATCATATCTTGTTTTTGATAACTCCTTACATCAAGTGGCTTCATGCTTTATCCTGATCGATTTTCACAAAAGGAAACTCTGTTGTCGTGAGGATGCAAAAAAATACCGACTCCAAAAAATGATACCCTGAAATTACCATTGGGCGATTACAGCTAACTTAAAAGAAGACCTAAATGGTCGACTAATCGTAATGTGAGATGTAGTAGGTTGTTGTAAAGCCACATGGAATTGCTTTGAAGATTGGAATTAATCTTATTATAAAGATATTGAGATGGAAAGTGAAATGAAGGAAAGGGAAATATGTAAACACGTGTTATTAAAAGTATAGAATGATGACAACGGATTTCGAAATAGGGTTCAGTGAATTCAAAGACGGGGGAAATACGAAAGAAGATGACATAGCAGAATTAGAAGTATAAAAAAAGAACTGAACAGTAAGCAATAAAAAGGTAAGAGACAATATATATATATATATATATATATATATATAGAGAGAGAGAGAGAGAGGGGAAAAAGATTGACAAAGGAGTCTTACTCCGAAATATATTTCTTTAAAAATAAACACCCGTTTATTTATAAAAAAAATTCGCGTTGCAGTTTTGGCGCAGACTCTTGCGCGTGTGCCCGTGCACAAGGAAGATAGCGGCAGGATATCTAGATAGGTATACGGTCGATTCCTAATCTGAACATACATACATACATGCATCCAGACATCCACACGTGAAAATAAGAAATCACAGATTTTAACCCATGTACACTCATGCCCGCACGCAACACACGACTCCTGCCCTAACACACACACACGCACACAGGCATGCACACGCACACACACAAGCGCACACATTTGAAAGAAGAAATCATAGATCTTGACCCACACACATTCACACACGCACACAACACACAGCCCTCGCATTTACACACAAGCACACACTGAACCATTGATTTCTCGTTAGCGGCGAGCATTAGTCTTCACCCGAAATTTGGGTGACAATAAACCTCCTCAAGGTCCCAATCCTCTTTGCACCTTGGCACTCATCCAGCGGAGATGTGGCTAGTACTCTCTCTGTCTCCTCGGTCTTTCCATCCTATTATCATTATTATTATTATTATTATTATTATTATTATTATTATTATTATTATTATTATTATTATTTACATTATCATTATTATGATTATCAATATTATTTACTCACTAGCAGTAGTCACATAGACCATCATAAAAAATTTCTCTTTGAGAACAACTTGTGACTTTTTCTGGAGTCTAAGTGATAACAAGTTGCCCAAGATTTCCAGTGCTTTCCACCTCTTTCAATACCCTTTGTAGATGAGTTGCGTTATCGCAACAGCTGTTTACCATTGATTTCTTGTTGGCAGTGAACATTGTTATTCACTGCAATTTGGGTGCCAATAAGTGTCCTCTTTGCACTCATCCAGTGGAGGTCTGGGTCGTGATTTCTCTCCTCGGTATTTCCATTCTTCTTGATCTTCCTCACTTAGTTGGTGTGGCGCCATTTCATGGTGACATAAATATGCAAAAATGAAACACGAGGTTGACTTACATTTATACTGTTTCAGTTTTTTAGAATTCCATGTGATGTTCCTTTGTGTATTACGAGATCTGTAGTGATTTCTGTGTGTTCGGCTTATGACTGTAACTCATGTGTGTAAGTCTCTGCATTCAATGGTTTTCCTTTATATTTCAACCGTTTTCATTAATGTTATACGTCGTATCTTCTCATTAATCCCTTTGATTCAAATATCTCCCATTCTTTTTTCAATTTTTTCGGTATTATTTGTAGTGCTCCTACTATTAATAATAATAATAATAATAATAATAATAATAATAATAATAATAATAATAATAATAATATTTACTATTATTGTTGTTGTTGTTGTTGTTGTTGTTGTGTACTCACTAGGAGTTCTTACACAGGCCGTCATCAGAGATTACTCACTGTGGTGTTCCCGGAATTCTAAGTGACAACAAGTCTCATCAGATTTCCTGTACGTTCCATCTATTTTGAAAACATTGGCAAATGACTTTGTCTTATAGGAATAATAGCTTACCATTGATTTCTCGCTTACAGCGATCGTTGGTCATTGGCTGTGATTTGTGTAGGAATGAGCCTCCCCAGAGTCCCAGTCCTTGTGCGCACTTTCAATGGAAGTCAGATTAGAGCTCTCCCTCCTCGGTCTATCCATCCTCTTTGACGCTTGACAACTATTTTCTCTGGTATCAACCTTATTCATCTTTATATATTAATTTAATTTATTTTATTTACTATTTATTTAGTTATATTATTATTATTATTATTATTATTATTATTATTATTATTATTATTATTATTATTATTATTATTCAACAACACAAAAAGTTGAAAAGCTACGAAGATGGGAATGATACGATTAAAACAAGCGACACTTTGTGCTCCAATATTTTTTTTTTTTACATAGTCATCACCATTCTCAATGCATTTTTTCCAGGAATTCAATAACATAAAATATGCATTGAAATATATATATATATATATATATATATATATATATATATATATATATATATATATAGATAGATAGATAGATAGATAGATAGATATACATATTGAATAAATGACAAAAATTATTTGTTATTTATTTACTATATTGCTCTGTAATTACATTGAGCTTCTTAAATAAGGATTGGTATATATTATAAGAAAATATATTTCTAATATATATATATATATATATATATATATATATATATATATATATATATATTCAAAACGCATCTTTGCTTGTGATGCACGTTCATGACAGGCGTTGCTTTCTTAGAATCCCACACAATTAATACCTGCAAGAGCGATGACACTTTCAGGTTATTTACGTTCATATGAGTTCAGTCATCATAACAATGCAATTTATAATCCACTCTGATCCATTCAGGCGGAATAAAAAATAGGAGGTATTATTTTAGAACTGCTTTCGTATTATTATTATTATTATTATTATTATTATTATTATTATTGTTATTATTATTATTATATAGGTATATTTTGAACGTCCAAACAATGCAACATTGTTTTCATTGATAACCTGTATTTTATGTCATATTTTTTTGACACAGGTGTTCGTGTGTAACGAAGCAAATTCTTTTGTCATGTTTGTTTTCTACCTTCAAAGTTGTTGACGTCAGACAAATAAAAAGGAAATAAAATAAAATCACCGAGGCAAACTATACAAAGATGGGCTTCCTTATTAAAACATCCTTAAACAAAGATCACACTTTCAACAAAAACGCAACAAACAGATCATAAGAAATGGGGGAATTCGAGGATGGGTGGCTGGGTGGCTGAGTAGGTGAGGTCATGTTGGAGGAGGGAGGGGGGGCTGGTTACAACTTGTTTTATTTAGCAGACTAAATATAAGATTACCTGCCACATAACGAAAGGGGTCGGAGCAACAATAGGGGCCATGCTTAATCGTAAAAGATTACGTTAAAAAATAGCTTTTTTTTAAAACTGTTTGACTGAAGTATTAATTGGTGTCACAATAAATCCAGAAATAAAATGTAAATGTATTACATAATGGATGACCCTATGTCTGATAGCATGTATATCAGCTTGTGTTAATCTTGACAAAGGTCGAACTAAGTACAGGTAGAATAGACACGAAATTTGGGAAATGCCATGTTTAATTAAAGAGGTCAAAATAGAGTAAAAATGTCAGGATATGATGCATGATTTCACGAATATCGAAGATGACGAAGCACGTTTTCAATATGTCTGTCCATGAGAATCGCGCGGGACACATCACCGGTAATATTTTAATATCGAAAAGAATACTTTTTAATCGCTTAAAGCGAAATACTCTCTCAATTCTCTATCCACCATATCGACGTATTTATCGTTCATAAGGTAGTTAACTAATTAGTTAAGAAAATATGAGTATCTTTGGTGTTATCTATTTTTCTCTGAAAATAAGCATAAAAAACTCTAAGCCGTTTTTGGTCTTCATTCTAAACGGAAAAATTAGGGGGGTCTATTCTGTGACAAATAATTCGATCAGAAAAAAAAATCGAGAGATGAGTGGCAACAGCTGAGATGGAATGGGATAAAAATAATAACTATCGCGACCTGTGGAAATTACACAGGGGACTCATTCATATGTGATATATTGATGTTGGCAGTCTTAAGATGTTCAGTGTAAATGAAGACGCTCTGATATTATTGTAGCTTTTTTTTTTGTTTAAACTGAAAAAGTATTTATGTAAGCTAGCACGAAGCTCGACAAAGCCCGGTCGTAAAGTACTCTTAAGTATAATATTTTAATTCTTGCAGATTTCGTATATATTATTATAGAGTTAATGTTCTATCGATTTTTATATATTATTAAGTTGCAATTAAAAAAAAAACCCATATGACTTGGATGCATTAGCTTGAATCGGAACCGAAATAAAAGCTTATGAAAAAAATATGAGTTCCTTCAGCCATAATCGAAACCGAAACCAAAACTTATGAAGAATTCTGGATGAATTATTTATAAAAAAGTAGATTACTAGAGTTCCATCAGTTATAATCGAAACCGAAACCAAAACGTATGAAGAATTCTTGATAAAATTATTTATAAGAAAATTGATGATTTAAGTGTCATCAGTTATAATCGAAACCATAACCAAAACTTATAAATACTTCTTGGTTAAATTATTTATGACAAGAAATGGTAGTACATAACAATTAAACGACCCGGATGTAAGTGTGACACAAAAATAACACACACGCTATCGTATTAATATATAGATAATAGCTAGTTGTTTTTTTAATGAAATTAATTAATTTGAAATATCTACTTAATATGAAATGTAAGAATGGTGTCGAACCTAATGACCTTTATAAGCGAATTCTTTAGAAGAGGCCGGGGGGAGGGTACCCAGTTCGCATTATTCAACACAGAAACTCGTGATAACGAGCTAAGACCATTGTTGGGGCTCTTTTTGCTAGAGAGGCCTTGTGTAGTTTATACGGTTGGGAGACAGTGTAAGTAGAAACAAAAGTAAAATAGGATGGGAAAGATTAATTCAGCGGTGGTGCGCATGGTAGGACCGAATATGTTACGCAGAGATCTCAGAGGTAGTTTGTTGTCGTGCCCAAGATAAATTCTATTAAACTCATGAATGGGACCTTGACATTTCAGGATATAACTGGAAGTAATGGTGTCTAATGGGCGACTTCACACTCCCAACAGTTTGCGTGCTTGATAGAAAATAGAATACACTGATGAAGAACTCAGAAAGTGCGTGTGGGGGAAACGGATTACAGCGTGGCATTAGGGATAGGGCCGAACTACCCAGAACTCTTATAAAAAATGGGTTTAAAATGACATTACAGTTCCAGAGTTCGGTACAAGGCAAGCCAGTGTGTCGAGACGTTATGATAAACTTAGACGAGAAAACCAGTGTAAAAACATTAGTGGCCATATATAATGTCTTAGTTTTTTTTTTTCGTTACAGGTAACGTGTAATTATTAATTAAAATGTAAGATGGCTACCTTTATTATTATAAAGACCTGGATATAAAAATATTACAGCATTATTATAACCACGTTCTTGTTAGATCAGCGAAGTGATGAAGCTGAGGTTGGCCACTACATGATGGGTGATCATATGAGAATGCCAACTATTGTATATGAGAAGACAATAATACCTTTGTGCCAAACTTAATGTACGTAGACAGACAAAATGTATAAAAGTGTTCTTTGTTCAAGAGTGTCTAATGCAGTTTAATACTGTGTTCTAGACAATTACATTTTAACCCTTAGATGGAACCCTGAATGGAACTGAGAATAATCGTACTAAATGTTGATGCTGCACTCCTTCATGGCTTCATTAGTTTCTGAATTTTAAAGTCATATCCAGAATCAACTTGATTTGGTGAGTATAAAAATATATTTTATAGAAAACAAACAAACAAACAAACAAACAAACAAAAAAAAAACTATTCACTTGTGCGACTTCTTAATGGCGCGAATTGACTTGGCTTTCAAGCAACTCTCCGTCATGGAAACGCGTTGTGCCTGCTCTCGACCTGCCATATCGACTGGGATATATGATTAAACTCCCTGATACTTTTTGGTTTTGTAAAAAAATGACATTTTATAAATTAACTATCATGTGTTTTATTTATTGAATACGCTTTTATATTTTTTATTTCCATAAAAATACTTTCATACTTCCATTCTTTTATAATTTTGCATTAAAAAATTAAAACAAAGTGAAACCCACTGTGTATTTTTTCTTCCTTGATAAATATATAATTTTTGGAACACAGATGGTAAATGTAAGAAGATATATTTAGTATCATGCAGTTTTATACAAAGGAGGCGAAGATGGTTTGAAGCCTTGCATGAAAATTCAGATTTTATATAATATTTTTATTGGAATCTTTTGAGATGAGTAATTTGTATATTTATTTATTTGTTTATTGCCTTCTGAATAAGACCAGAGGATAAATATTTTTTTCTGAAGAAAGCAAGAGGATAAGTTGGCCGAAACGTAGTGACCACTACAACAACAACTATAAAGATGACGAGGACAGTCGGCAAATAAATACATCTTAGTTTTTTTTTAATTGTAACAATAGTTTTTTTTTTATCACCACTTATCAAGGCCTGTAGGCCACTCGAGGATAAAGTTCAATGGGTATACATTAGTTAGTGTGATTAGAGCGTAGTAAACATATGTAGTGGGAATTTAATGAATTGGATTATTTAGGGGGGCGGTTCATCAAGAACTTGCTTACGTTAGACTTGAAGACAATCAGATTGTAGTCAGCTGGAAAGCAGGCAATCGGAAGAGAGTTCTACGTGCGTACGGTTCTAAAAAAAGCTTTGTTCATGGAATCTACGTTTAGGTCTAGGTAGAGACAAGGAGTTTGGGAATTATTGATAGTGGTTTTAGCCAGACGAGTGTTTTTCGTGAAAGTTTGGCGAGGAGGGACCATAGATTGAAGCTCAGATGAGTACTTGCCATGAAAATAACGATAAAGCAGAGACAGGCTCCCAACATCTCTTCTGTGAGAAAGAGGTTGCAGAAAAGAGAAAAGGGTATCCCCCCCCACTAAGCTACGAAGTCTATTTTGAACTCCGTCAATGCAGGATAAGCTGCTTTTAGCAGCTCCTGCCCAGATGTGGCAACAGTACTCCATCTTTGTCCGTACCTGGCTTTTATATAGGTAAAGAATTGCATCAGGAGTGAGTGAGATATCAACTGGAGCGGTAGAAGGATCCTACCATTTTTCCAGCGACCTAGGCAATAGATTTGATATACGTGTACCACTTCAGGTATTAAGCATCATTTAATAAATATTCTTAGAATGTCAGTTTCTTTTGAGTATTTAAAAAAAAGATTTTAGAGACACATACTATTGACACAATCGCTCATTAAAAAATTCAAATCTATCAGATTTTCACTAAATTTGATCCATAGTTATTAGATACGAATTAAGCAAGAATCTTTGCATTTCAATTTCTTTTTTTAAGACTCCTTAACTTAAAGTCTTACTAGAAATTTTCCGAGAACCACAATGATATTCAATTATGCTTACCAAAATTAAAATGGTTAATTAAGGAGCTGAATCATATCTTTATGTTAATATTTGTAATTAAACAAGTGTAAAAGAGTGCGGACACGCGTATGACATCGGCAGCGCCGTGTGTGAGGTGTCACAGTAAGGAAGAAAGAAAAGAAAAAAATTATGAAAAATAATTTAAAAAAACGTGGCCTAGAAGGAGAGAGAGAGAGAGAGATACGTGTTACGCACGCAGTCCGAGAGCGACAGGAAAAGACACGTCATAAATGTGACTGGACTAAGAACAAGTATCACGTCTTCGACAGGGCAGAGTCTTGTGAAACACATTGAAATACAAATGACTTTTAATCAAGGGACAAGACGTTATTCTGGAAAGTAACTGTAAATAAATGTCTGTTGTTTCACTGAAAAAAGAGTGAGTGGAATTTTTACCTTGTCTTTGTTTCCTTTCGAGGTGTGGGTCCAGAGTGTGGACACGTAACACAAAAAATGGTACACAACATGTTCTGTTCCGACGAAATGAATTTTGTCTGTCCTTTATAGTATTTGTATGATTAGAAATCCTCGTATTCTGTCATTTAGTCATGGTTCTTACGAAAGAGAAATAAATGCTGTCTTTTTGGGTGATATGTCGTTGGCTAGTTTTTGATCGTGAAGTGATATTTTAACTCCTTTTATCAGATGACTTCATGCCTTATATGGAGCTATTTTCATAAAATTATATGCTGACTGTATAGACGCTGATTCTTGTTCAATATGTATACCTCTAAACGACGTGTTTTTTCTTCTTATGGCTAGGAATACACATAAACTAGGAGATTTTTTATTTCAGTTTCATTTTAAGGTGCCCTTTTGTGAAGAGCTGGATTTTTCTTCACATTAAAATATCGACGTTGTGACTAACTTTTGTCTCGTGGAGAGGCAAATAGTTATTTACTTCCTTCCCACCGCAGAAAAAAGCTATTTACTATTATTTAAATATCTATTTAGTATTTACTATTATTTAAATAGCTATTTACTATATACTATTATTTAAAAGCTATTTACTATTATTTAAATATCTATTTACTATTTACTATTATTTAAATAGCTATTTACTATTATTAAAATAGCTATTTACTATTTACTATTATCTAAATATCTATTTACTATTTACTATTATTTTTATATCTATTTACTATTACTATTATTTAAATAGCTATTTACTATTATTGAAATAGCTATTTACTATTTACTATTATTTAAATAGCTATTTACTATTTACTATTATTTAAATAACTATTTACTATTATTGAAATAGCTATTTACTATTATTTAAATAGCTATTTACTATTATTTAAATAGCTATTAACTATTTACTATTATTTAAATAGCTATTTACTATTTACTATTATTTAAATAGCTATTTACTATTATTGAAATAGCTATTTACTATTTACTATTATTTAAATAGCTATTTACTATTTACTATTATTTAAATAATTATTTACTATTTACTATTATTTAAATAGCTATTTACTATTTACTATTTACTATTATTTAAATAATTATTTACTATTTACTATTATTTAAATAGCTATTTACTATTTACTTTTATTTAAATAATTATTTACTATTTACTATGATTTAAATAGCTCTTTACTATTACTATTATTTAAATAGCTATTTACTATTTAATATTTACTATTATTTAAATAGCTATTTTCTATTTACTATTATTTAAATAGCTATTTATTATTTACTATTATTTAAATAGCTATTTACTATTTACTTTTATTTAAATAGTTATTTACTATTTACTATGATTTAAATAATTATTTACTATTTACTATGATTTAAATAGCTATTTACTATTACTATTATTTAAATAGCTATTTACTATTTAATATTTACTATTATTTAAATAGCTATTTTCTATTTACTATTATTTAAATAGCTATTTACTATTTACTATTATTTAAATAACTATTTATTATTTACTATTATTTAAATAGTTTTTTACTATTTACTTTTATTTAAATAGTTATTTACTATTTACTATTATTTAAATAGCTATTTACTATTTACTATTTTTTAAATAGCTATTCACTATTTACTATTATTTAAATAGCTATTAACTATTTACTATTATTTAAATAGCTATTTACTATTTACTATTATTTAAATAGTTATTTACTATTTACTATTATTTAAATAGCTATTTACTATTTACTATTATTTAAATAGCTATTTACTATTTACTATTTTTTAAATAGCTATTTACTATTTACTATTATTTAAATAGCTACTTACTATTAATATTATTTAAATAGCTATTAACTATTTACTATTATTTAAATAGCTATTTACTATTTTCTATTATTTAAATAGTACATAAAAAGA
>NC_136498.1:69949729-69957229 GCF_053919585.1 Euprymna scolopes
TATTGGAACTACTGCTCACATCTTGAGTGTTATTTTTACAATGTTTCAGTCGATGTAACCTCTAGCTTTTTTCAGGTGTCTCTTGTCTAACTCGGGGATTCTTTTGGAAAACTCGGGAATATTACATTCACAAGCTGTTCTCAGTCACATCACAGGACTTATGAAGAAGAACGCGAAGTCCTATCTAACTAATATTCCTGGAGAACCAAGTGCAAAAGAGATTCAGACAATTGCACTTAAGGGAACAGTGAGGATACTAAAAAGATCTCTCGGTTGGTTTCAATAAAAAAGCGGGGCAATGTTGGCAGCTGGTTTGGCTGCCCCATACCCAGCATTACAATCTTCAAATGAAGAAAAAAGAAAAAAAGGGATATGACGACGTTAGGTTTTTGCAGTTCTTGCAGAAAGACCTCCTCCAACATATAGTGCCCTGTATTCCCAAATAGTCACCCACCTATCTGGTATTGACCAGTCTTACTTTGCTTAACTTCGATGATCTTACGAGAATCGGTGTTTCAACGTAATTATGCCGTATCTTTATTAGATATTGGAGCTGCAAATTCTCAAGTATCTAAGCTCTTTTTTACAAAGACGTCATGTCTTATCAAGGCGCAAAGACAACTCGAGAATAAGGGTTAATTAGTGCACGGTAGTCACTGACAGCAGCGTAGTGGTTATTAGAGGTTGGAATTGGGTAGAATTTAATTATTTAAAAGGACAGCTCAACAAGAACTTGTTTACATTGGTCTTAAAGACGACCATGTTGTAGTTGATTAAAAAGTAGGCCAGTGGAAGTTCCGTATTTCAAGGATAATAAGCTTTTTTCATGGAATGTGTGTTTAAAATCGGACACAGATAGAAAGTTGGGGAATTGTTTACAATTGTTGTAGCTAAATTAATGCTTTCTCTGAAAGTTATGCAGGCAGGTCATAGATCGAAGCTCAGGCGAGCATCTACTATGAAAATAGCGATAGAGCAGAGATAAGCTTGCGACATCTATTCTGTGGAAATAGATTGCAAGGAAGAGAAAAAGCCATCATATACTAGGTTTCCAACTGTCAACGGAGGATAAGATGTTTCGAGTAGCTCCTCACCAGATATGGCAACATTACGCCATTTTATGACGTATTTGGCTATTTTCAAGGCAGAAGATTGCGTCGGGAGTGAGATAACTTCTGGAGCGGTAGAATGATGCAACAATTTTTCCAGGGACGTTGGAAACAGATTGTATATAAATCATTCATTTCAGGACAGGAATGTAACTTATACCCACAAGCTTGTCGAAGCAGGGAGCTTCTTCGAGACGAGATTCATATTAATTGGGGCAAAGTGTATGTTATAGTGCTTCTGATAAAAAGAATGAAGCTTGATTTTGAATGCGTCAAAATTAACCAATCACTTTTGGCAACATTGCAATAACTACTCAAATTCGAAGGGCAGATACTTATAGATAACTTAGTCATTACTGGAAGTGTTGCCATAGATGGTAGTGCCATGTGCGTATATGTCGACGAATGAACTTAGAATGTGATTTGTGAGATAATTGATTAAGATAAAAAAGAGAGTTGAGGCACACTAGTATTGATACTTGCAGCCTCAAACTTCTGGTTACTAACACGTATTTGTTTATTAGTTTATCGGAGAGAAAGATTCAGTGGTTGAGAAAACATTTCCAGATATTTCACAACTGGAATTTTTTAAATGCCAAACCCTATTAGATGTTTTAGATATGTCAAGAGCTATTGCTCTAGAGGAAAATATCTCCGTTAATAGATTCATTGATTCTATGCGAGATTACAGTCAGTACATTATCTATAGATTTCGCTGGACGGAAATCGTATTACTTGTCACTGAGTAGGTTGGTTTTGCCGAAGTGGTTGACAGTTTTTCTATTTAATACGGATTCAAGCAACTTGTTCATGCCTCACAGCACATAAGGCGAATTGGTTTTAACTGAAATGCTGATAAGTGATCCCTAGTATGTTTTTTTAAATACTGAACCGACTAATGACATTTTCCAAGGTGTTGGGAAGCATTTCGCTTTTAGGCAACGATTTAATAACTTTGCAAGAATATGCGCTAATTCCGACCGCAACTTTTGGATACTATGACTGGAATATTTTCAGGATCAGTTGCCTTGTTGCCATCAAGGTTCTTGATGAGTGTGCCAACATCATTAAACGTGACTTTGATTATTTTCGTTCTTGGGAGGAAAATCGGGAGGTAAGTGACTCTGATCGTATAAAGTTGAGTTTGATGAAAAGTTCTTGGCAATGTCAGATGCTGACGAAATCATCTCAGGCCAATTGATGATGGTCAAGATAGAAAACACGTATCTTGTTTATTATTCGCCAAATTTAATCGGAACAAACCCTTGTCCTGTTACTCGATGGACAGAGTATATAACCCTCTCACGTTTTCTATAATCTTTTTTGCGGGGATTGCTTACAATCCTAAAAGCTGTTTTTGTTTCTAAATATTTATTACGTTTAAAGCAATTAAAATAGTGGTTGCAACGACGGCAACACATTCCAGGAGTTTAACATGACAGGATGTTCGGTTTCTGTTGGAATTTTTTCTTTTTTTCTATTCCGACGATTAAACAATCAGTTAAGTCAGACGATGTAGCAGGTGCAGTCTCTTTAAACATAGCGCGTAGAGATAGTTCCGATATGAACGTTCGAAATCAATCCCTGTCAGTAGTTGAGTACCGATACACTATTCGATAGAAAGAGATATTAGGGATATTGTTATACTTTGTTCTAAGCTTTACTCAGACAACCGAGTGATCAGAGGATCCTAGCGGATACACAACTTAGGATGTATACAGTTTAGGACATGTTGTTAGAAAAATGTCTAGAAAACTTGCCAGTTTCCGTCATCATCGGGTACACGAGTGGGTTCGATGATAATCTGTATTAGGTCATAAGCAAAGGAGAAATCATGGCAAAATAATCTTTCGTCATCTGGTTTTTGTTTTTTGAGTGATAAGCAGAGAGGGCAGCGTCAGTTTGCTTAGCGATACTCTCAAAGATAGCTAATCAATCATTGTAGGGACGGAAGAGTGCGAATATAAATGCTACGCTGTGAGTAAATTCTACTCTAAAGCAAGTGTAGGAATGCGTAGGGCCTTTAGTGATGATCCTCCTGCAGAAGAGCTGATCCGTAATGTGGCACATATTCCATGTCCGTGGCGATATTGAAGGTCGGTTTTGGTATGAAGTTGGTTGGTTAGTTTTGTTTTACGGCATAACCTTTTTCAGGTTATTTAATGCCGAATCTAGTTATTTTGAGGAACGATTTTTTAATGGAGTATATATTTTTTTAAAGTCAGATTCTATTTAACCCATAGTTGGGACCCTAACAGGTACTACCACTCCGGGTCAGAGTGGACCTGGGAGAAATGGCAATTAAAGGGTGGCTCCACACTCCCCAAGGCCCGCAAGGTGGGGCCTCACCATCGGATATAGTTTTAGGTCATATCCAGTACCTTGGTATGGAGTTAGAATATCATTTGATAGAGAAATCGGCTAAGGAAGCAGTTGGATTAACACCTGTTTCACACAAGAGGAACAGGTCAAGTTTGGTCTCCCGTGATTGGATTCCGACCCCAGGAAAAGTAGAATATAGACTGCCGATGTTAGAAAATTAGACCGTGTAGTGGGGGACTACATTGAAAGTTGAGGTTTTGGGTTTTCTAATGTTTCGATTGTTCTGATTCCTCATGTTTAGGTTGGCGAGGTCATCAAAGTTGTTTAGAGCAGGGTTGAGAGAAAACAAGAGAAAGAGCGAGAGGGAGGGGGAGAGAAAGAGAGAATAGGGACGAAGGAGTAAGTGAAGAAGGAAGACATTTGTAGACCAATGAAAAGGCAAATCTTTAGCAGTTTCCACTAATATGGCATCGAGAGGCCCCATCAGAAATTACTGGACGGTTTAGACTAAGCTTCGTTCGTATTATCTAGAAGCATCAGAACAAACAAAAACTATCCGTCATCCCATCTATGTAAATCCATACACAGTGATACCACACTCTAAAACCTAATTATTTATGTGTATTTTTTATACTTAAATCCTTCCCGGGTAACGCCGGTACACCGGCCCTGTTAGATTCTGAAACTTCATTACCTAGAGTACTTTGATAAGTATATTTTATTTTTATCACGAAGGATACAGTAATATCTTAGTGTTTGCCTTTTCCTTAGATAACTTTCTTTGATTATAGTCATAACTAATTCTTTATTCAAAGCTACTGGAAACGATCTGAATTTCGTATAATGATAAACCATTGTTTTTTGATAGGAAATATACTACTTAAGTAAACCAATAGTTTGTTGACTATTATGTGAACACAATTCTATCGGAAATAAAAGTTAAGAGGTGATAAAGTGACTCTAAGCGCAAAAAAAACCGTATTTTACTTGCATCAATATGTGATAATGGTTCACCATTTCGTTCTAGAGTCAAACAGTTTAAAATAGATCAAAGATTTTGCCTCTAATTTTTTTTACTCTTTTTCACGTCAAACTTTTTTTTTCTCACTTGCAACGTAAGAGACTACTATTTGTAACTATGTCTAACAGGAGGGCGCTGAGAGTTGAGCAGCGAGATGTTTATTCACATTAAATTGAAACCTCTGGAAGTCAGGGAAGCAAGAAACAGGGAGCGGATTCAAAAGTATAGCAGTACGAAAGATAGAAATTATTAGAGTAGATGGCTTTCCGGTATTTAGAGAATGATTTATGGTTTAGAGTGAAGGAATAGGATTTTGCTACTTTTGGGTTAGTCCGGGGTGTGTACATTGACGGTGCACAAGTGTTATGAGTTCGTCACAGCAGGTTCCATTAGGGTACTTATAAAGAAGCACAGGGATAAAACGTTGCGATGATGGAATAAAGATTAGGGCTTGGTCGATAGTGTATGACCTATTAGATTGGAGACTTTTGGATCTTGTCTAAGAGTGAGGTACTAGTGATAGATGCACCAGCCCAGATGTGCCAACAATACTTTATGCATAGGTAAATGGTGGTTTTGTAGAGATATATGATACTGAAGTCTGATGTGAGTAATTTTCTTACACGGTAGAGGGAGCCCATATTCTTTGCAGCAATGTCTCCACTGTATTTATACCAATTCATGATTAATGTTAAGCCAAGGAGTCCGTAAGGTTTTATTTGTCATGACAATCGGTGGTTGAGACGTTTTTCGTGTTTGTTAAAAGAAAGAAGCTTAGTCTTAGTAGCGTTAAATGTTATCATCCACTTACAGCACCATTGCACTACAGACTAAAGTCGATTGCTAAAGTTTTTGATGCGCAAAGTATTTTAATTTGGGAAAAGAATGCATATACATTAACAATTATAAAGCAGTATTTACGCCTTTGAAGGAATAAATAACCATAAATGAAAAAGAAAAAAAAACTACTTTCACCAAGACAACGCATCGATCAATGCATCGATTGCAACGATAGTAAAACTATATAAATTGAGGTTCGAATTGCTTCCGAAATCGCCTTATTGTCCAGATCTAGCTTCTACCGCCTATAGACTATTTATAGACATAAAAAGAATGCCACAATGAAAACGATTTGACTTCGACGATAAAATGATATTAGATACTGACCCGTATTTTGTGTTAAATCGTTTCGTAAAAAACAGGTATCGAATTCTTAGTGAGCTACTGGGATCAGCGGATCGCTTTAGAAGGGGTTGTTTTGTCGAATAAAGACGACTTTTCTCTAAAAGTTGTTTTATTTGTTAGGCTAGACACGTATTGAGTGATACGAGATATACAAGGAATGAATTAAAAAGACAGATGTGCGTGTGTACATAAATGAATATTGGAGTGGTCGGACAGAAGGAGGGAATTATGACGTAATCAAGATAAGATAATGTCATATTAGAAAAAAAAATCGTCGCCATGTTTGACGTGAATGTCAGTGTCGCAACTTCAAAAGAATGCCCCAGTTCATTTACCACCCGAGGATTGTTTGGATAACTTCTTTCAAACATTTCTTAAAGGTTTACGCTTTTCCTTACCATGAAAGACTATTAATAAGCATCTACTGTTGGGGGTTAAAGGTCATCCATGCTGAATCAAAATCAAGAAAACCATCGTTGAACTTTCGCCTCAAACAAACAACCGGGATTTAAACAGAACACAAGAATCTTAGTAATACATTTCATTTCAACCTTAAACTTGAATTAATCTACCTCTCTCTCCCGTTCTCTCTCTCTCTCTCTCACACACACACACACACGCGCGCGCACACACACATACACACACATATATAGGATGTTTTCTTAGAAGCAACGAACTTTAAATTAAAATATTATACAAATATGTTGTTCATTCTAAAGATTGATTTTTGGTATTTAAATTGAAATCCAATTTCAGGCATATGGACCCCGCGTCAAGCGGTAAATAGTGTAATTACAGAGTTACATTTTTCACAAACTTTACGCATTAATATAGGCTGCGTTTCGGCAATAACGCCTTCAATGTTACCTTCTAAGTGTCTGATTCATCAACGTAGATATGGGTCTTTACATACCACCAGGGTAAATAATCTAATGGTATTCATTCGCACGAATGACGGAGCCAGTTGACAGATCAATCTCGCGAAATTATTCAGTCACTTGAAGATGCATCCGGTGTTGCCCGGTATTAAACGTAACGTTAAATCCTTTAAAAATCAGTAAAAAGAACGGAAAGAAGCTGAAACATGTGCATGGGAGTATTATGTTTTTTCTTCTTGTAAGCAATAAATAAATAAATAAATACTCGAGCTGAGATCGAAACCAAAACCAAAAAAAAGTAGTAAGTGAAGTACGATAACCATTAGGCCGGCTTGACACGTTGGTTAAAAAGGGGTTTCAACCCTACTTCTTTTTTAACACAATGAATCTGTTATGTGGACCTTCAGGCATGAGCATTCGAGAAACAGCAAACAGAAATAAAACGGATTTAAAAGTTTTCCACATGTCTGAATATCCTATATACAAAATTACAAGTTTGTAGATAAAAAGTCCGTTTAGTATATAAGTTGAGAAGTGCCCTCACACACACCTTCTCACTTTTATAGATATATAGATTAAATGTTTAAAAATAAATTTGTACAATTGGCAAACGCGGCACGGGCGTATGTCCTTTCATAATCAATTACCAAACCAAGCTGAATTCAAAATAGCAAATACCTTCCAAATCTACAATTAAAGAATATGAAGTTGCCAAAGTTCGCAAGTTCTAAACAAACACCTCGTGGCGGATGTATACCAACACTTCCTGAATCATTAGTGTAAGAAGTTATGATTGTCGCTGGTAGTAGGATTTAAACTCCGCAACGAAGCCACCGCTGTGTCCATTTGCAAGGAACAAATCACGGGGCCACAATCAACTTCGAAGATATTCAAGTGAAATTAAACGTTTATAAAAGCATAAACATTATACATGAATTTAATTTTAACACAATCTGACAAAGACGTTAGAAATTTCTTAAAAAGA
>NC_136498.1:69962229-69989729 GCF_053919585.1 Euprymna scolopes
TCTTCCCTCGAACACCTAGACTTTGGTATTCCCTTCCTGCTATCTGCTTCCCTAACTGTACTAATATACAGAAGTTTAAATGTAACGTAAACAACAATATTGATAATATTTCCTAGGCATTTATAGTAGCCCCTTACATCCAAGTGGCGATATACCTTGTTAGGGGTGAACGGCGTTTTTTTCTACGAAATTAAATCCATTGCTTAGTATGCCTGCTCATTAATTCCAAATATACAAAGTAAACACACATAAATAAAGATCGAACATATCTATGTTTCTGAATTTTTTTTATATGAGGAGTGATAATTCGTATTATTTGGATTGTTCTAACTACTGTTTGCGCAGAGGCGCAGAGGCTGTACTTTGCCTTCGGGCCAGGAGCGGAAAAGGAAGTAATCAGTTCTGGTCAATGTCGGGGAAACCCTTCATATCAGACAATTGCTAATTTTGGACGCTGCCAGAGTGCCCCCTTGGGGGAGCTGGTTTTTCGTCCCACACTAAAAAATGACCTTGTGCCTAATTTGATCAGTGGGGAAGCAAATAAATAAACAACTACTGTTCTCATCTTGAGTGTTATTCGCACAACATGTGAGTCGATCTAACCTCTGACCTTTTTCAGGTGTATTTTGTCGAATTCAGGAGTTATGAATTACTTATAACATATACCCAATCGCGGACATGCTACTCCTTAATCTTGTCTGTTGATCACTTTTCGATTATTATATGCAACTTACCAAATGTAAAACTACAATCTTACATTTATTACTCCCGTTTCGAGTGGTACAGAAACCACCAAAATAACATTAAGAATGCCTCCACAGCATTATATTTCCCAAAAACCTCTTGCCTTGATGAAGGGGAGACTAAAACTTACTGTTATGGTTTCAAATGATCTGAAATAACTGCAAGGGGAAACTTGATTCCAAATATTTTTCATGTGTTATATCTCCTCTCTTTTGAAAATAGGGTATGATTAGGAATATCGCCAGTATCAAATAATCCTTATACACTGTGAAATTTACTTTATGTATGAAAACCCCCCCCCAAAAAAAAAAAGGGAAATATAACACATGAGAAATATTTTGAATCAAGTCTCCCCTTGCTGTTATTTCAGATCATTTAAAACCATAGCAGCAAGTTTTAGTCTGCTTCCCATCAAGGCCAGAGGTTTAAGGGGAAGTATAAGATATTTTTGTAATTATAGGTAAAACTAAGAAAACAAATGACTATGATTGAAACATTTTATAGCTGGAAAAAGGGCCAAAAATAGGTTTTGGATGATGGATGATCTCCTTAATGTGCGACCTTAGGGCAAATGTCACATGGCCTACTACACAATTCAGGTCATTAATATTCCAACAAGCCTTCGTATAGTAAATTCTGATTAATGGCTGCTGTGATTTAGAACTTATAAAATTGCTAAAAGATGGTATATCTATATATACTTTTCTGCAGGCAATCTTCAGTTTTCTGCTTCATATGTCTCTCCTGTGGCCTTGCTAGACCACTAATATATATATATATATATATATATATATATATATATATATTTGAAATTGCCCAACTGTTGGTACTTGTGCATTTAACGAACCAGACGTAACTCAGCATTTGCTCGGCTTTGTCCGGCGCATGACGTCAACAGCCGGATAAAACCGAGCGTTGGCGATAAAATAAAAACAAAGCTACAACAAAATAACTGTACAATGAAATTGTGAAATGTAGAAACATAAAAAAATTAAATAAGTAAAAAGCAAAAACCTACCGTTCATTTGTTTTTTATTAGTATTGTTTGAAATCGTTTTCTGTTTTTAAAAATAAATACATATAAAAAAGTTTTTTTGTTAAATAATAGGAAATTTTTTTTTGTCTGAACTGTTTTTTTTTTCAATTTTTAACGTAAAAAACATTGTCTATGTCTTAAACACGTAAAAGTTATTTTATTTATTTATTTATTTTTTTTTTTGCAACTCTTTATGTCAAATAAATGGAAAAAGCCTAAAAAAAAAAGGGCAATAAAAAGCATTGGGGTGGGGTGGGGGCAGGAACAAGGATTATTTGTACATTTTTTTTTCGCCAGAAACAAGGATTTTTTTATTTATTTATTAGTGGAAGGAGGGTTTCGGCGTTCCTATTTGGTACAGTGACCAAGAAACCATCCTTTTCGGCGGGGTCGTATCCACCGAAACCCAGACCGGTGTCAGAAGTCTGCCGACGTTGTGTTTTTTGCGGTTAAAAACGGACTCGTCGATTTCTACCGTAGGGCCTGGGCCTCCAATCTGCCGGGGATTCCTAAAATTTTCCAATCCACAATTGTGTGGCGAGAACGTAACCCACATTCGCGATGGAGATTTTTTGTAGATGCCATCTCGAACACCCATAAGTATATCATTTTTATTATACACGCGATGGTTAGTCGGGATTTTGAGATGGTCCCAATCCTAATGAAGGTCCATCGACGACATGTTACACTTCTACACCTCCAACCGTAACCGTCGGAAAGGCAAACACGTTTTCTCTTCTGCCAACAATTTCCGTTGCTGGCAAAAGTTTAGTGCAGCCTCTGGGGTCTGGAGCTGGTCCGCAAGGTTTGTAAGATTAATTATTATTTCGTCAGTTATCTTTTTAAAACAATTTTTTTTTTTTAACTCTCTTCAAATAAGCGTTTCTTGAGTTGTGACACTCTTCCAATTGATAGCGAAATTCTCGTCTGCTTAATCGGCAACGCTCGGTTATATTCGGCTGTTAACGTCATGCGTCGGACAAAGCCGAGTAAATGCTGAGTTACGTCTGGTTCGTTAAATGCACAAGTACTTTTCTGCAGGCAATCTTCAGTTTTTGTGCTTCATATGTCTCTCCTGTGGCCTTGCTAGACCACTAATATATATATATATATATATATATATATATATATATATATATATATATATATATATATATATTTGAAATTGCCCAACTGTTTTTTGTGGTAAATATTCTCAAAGACATTGTCTAAGCAGCTTCAACGCATTATTGAACTTAAGGAACGAAACTCCTCATGCCAAGTGCCGCTGTAACAAAGCAGTTGACGTGTATTTAGCAGAATCATCATCAGCAGCAGTCGTATGAAACGCGTGCAAATGACGTCACTGCTGAGAAAGAGAAGAAAAAAGAAATAAAAATGACACCACGTGGTGAGAGAACTGGCAAGGCAACCGGCGTGAGATGGACGTGTGTCCACGTGGTGGTGTGAGAGTCTTTTAAAGCACGTGTTGGGTATGGCAGAGTTTTGTTAACTGCATGGCTAAGTCAGAGATTTTTAAAACAGGATGCAGTGCGTTGTTTGGAAGGTATAGTTAATAAAAGCCTTTTATTTGAACTAAAATTTGTTTCCTTTTTTTTTTGTCACGCGTGGGTCCGTGTTAACATGTAACAACGACATTACACTGCAGGAGTTGTACGCGAAAGTATATTGCTCAATTCTTGAAACATCAGCAAAATGCCTTAAACTCTCTGAAGAGCACACGGATTTTTCATAAACGTGAAAACTTCATTCTACTTTTTGTCAGGTTTTTATATTGCAGCTTTATATTTCTTCCATGTTTCCTTTATTATGGATACTGTATGTGTGTGTGCGAGCGTATGTAGATATCATTCAATATATATATATATATATATATAGATAGATAGATATCATTCAATAAATAAAGATATCAGTTATATACAAAGTAATGTAACAGAGCGCGGACGCACGTATGCAAATGCCGAGCCCTGCACGAAGAAAAAGCCTTTAAAAGAAGAGAGGGGACGTTAGAGAGGACGATCACGTTAGAGTGTGGGTGACGTCACAACCGTAACGTGAAGTCACGTGTGGCGGGAGAATGAGGAAATAAATGTCGTTGTTATATATAGCTAGTACTTGTCCTATGTCCTTTGCGACGTGCTTTGCTGCAACATGTTGAGTCTACGTGTGTAACATTTCAGTTGTATATAGACTGTCTTCTCGTAAAAGTAGCAATTTAACTGTATCAAAACATATTTAACTGTATCAAAACACCCAAACGCAGAGAACAAGAAAAGAAGGTAACAAGAAAAAATTTCCTGCCGCCTTTCTTGCTCTGTTTTCTATCACTCTTCTTCAGCTTCATACCTTCCCCCTCCCCTTTTCTTTATTTATCTCTCTCACTGTATCCCCCCCCCCATATCCTTGTTGCTTCTGAATATAATGTATGCAGCGACATGAATATAGATTTCACGGACGATATTTAAATTTCACACATCATACCCAGCGATAAACACGGCGTCGTACAAGTTCCACCTTCAATTCACGCAAATTGCGATCGCTTTTGTTAACGGTGTCTATGTAACGCACACACCACCGAACAAATAATAACGGCAAAATGATTTATTCATTACAAGTTAATACGGGAGATTATTTTCTTCTTTATGCCTTGTAACACACACGCAGCAATCCGCATACCATTGTTTCGTCGTTTCACGGCTATTTAGTGTGGGCGGACGTGACTAGTGTTGCCTATTCTGGGATTGGAAACCGTATGATCAGCTGACGTTGATCAGCGGCTGAGCATTTTACGCCTAAGCTATCCAGTGCGACCAAAAATTAATGGTTATCCTCCACTTTATGATAAAGACCAATGCTCATTTATTTGCATAGAAATTAGCGTAAATTTGTCCTGCCACATCTAGTTTGCGTATCACTGTAGATCATTACTTATTACTATGCACACACACACACACACACACACACACACACACACACACACACACACACACACACACACACACACATATATATGCGTTTTATTTTTTATTACCGTATCTTTCTGTTAAGCTACATTAGTTTCGGCTTTTTGGAAAAAAACGGCCGTGTAGCCGAAACAATAATGTAACTTAACAGAAAGATACGGTAATAAAAAATAAAACGCATATTTGCTCTACAACAGTATTGAGCACTTTCTTCAGTTTTTATTAATTACCATCTCCACAATATATATATATATATATATATATATTTGTTTATTGTTATATAAACATGCTCACATCCCGCTGCTACAAACAGCCACTTGTTTCAATCAAACAACAGATATCATCAGGCAGCGACTTGACTGATAGTTTATATAACAATAAACAAGTATTATCAGCTTTTTTTATTGAGCACTATCTAACAACCTCGTTGAATTCACTAGTCCATTACTTTTGAATAAAAAAAACCCGAGTATATATATATATATATATATATATATATATATATATATATATATATATATATATATATATATATATATATATACTAGCAGGGTGACCCGGCGTTGCCGGAGATTGAATGATGACCAACGAATGTTTAATACTCCATTTTTGTACTTTCATCGAAATCGTTGAAATCGCTAGATTGATTGTCTATTTTAGTTAAGGACCCATCGCAGTGCACCGGGCAGAAGTTCACATGTCTCTCGCAGTGACTTAGTTTACAACACATTGTAGTCTACATTGCACCGTATAAAACCTACTGCTGATTTTCTAAAACTATTTTTTTCATATATATAGTACCCTCAATTAAAGTTTAAAATGAAAAAGTCAAGTATCATCGAGCCAATGTGCCATAAACAGAAACACTCATTTTAAAACGCGCCACTGTCGTATCAAACAACTTACAGTTGATTTTATATGCTGAGCTTTTCGGCTTGTGTGGTCATAAAATTTCTCAAATGCACCTGTGGTGTTAGGCTGTGTAAAGTGTTAACTTTGGTCGAAATCGCCTGTTCTTTCTTTCATCGGATTATTTCCATTATCTTTATATATAAAAGCGAAAATGTATGTATGTATGTATGTATGTTTGTGGGTCTGCTAAAAACTTTCGACAGACTGGACAAAAATGAACAAACTTGATATCATATTAAGAATCCACCCTCCGGACGAAAAATATCGAAATTTTGGCCTAAAAGGAATACTAGAAGTGGGTCAGCTAACCGATTTTCTGCAGGGGGGGGCAAATAAGTGACATTTTAACGTTAAACATTACGTATTTTTAAATCGATTTATAAGTGCCCCCCCCAAAAAAACGGGCCACAACTCTACCACATAAAGTGTACACAGGACCCGCATTTTTGAGTCACCCTGTATTCAAAAACAGCTGAGTCATGTCACGTGATCTCAACGTCAGCAAGCTGTAATGACGACGTTTGTATTAAGAGACTGTTAGTATCGGACAAATTAAAAGATTAACTGTCAGTATCGTACAAATTATTATATAATCTTACATGTTATGAAAATGTTTCCAACGTGATTAACGGGTTAAAAATAGTAAATATACGAGAGTATAACGAAAAATGTCAAGAAAAAATGATAAGCGGAAAAAAATTAAGCTTAAAAATATTCAAGATAGATCGTTATATTTACGCGAAAAAATAAACAGCCATTTTCTTTTTTGTATTATTAACACATGACCCCCTATTTCTGTTAAATTGGAGGGGGGACGAGGCCGTTTGAATTAGCTAAAATTACTTGTATAATCGGTATTACATTTCTTTCGCTAAATATTTCATAAGCAAAAATGATAAGTAAATAAAAAATACGCTTAAATATATTTAGCAGTAGACGACCAAAACACAACAAAACTGCCATTTTCATAAATAATAAACAGACCAAATATTGTCTCAAAGTTAGTATTTTAGTAAGAGAGGGTCGATTATGTGGGTTAAATCATAAACAATGATTGTCGAAATTAGTAACATATCCAAGAATTATGAAAAATGATTAAATGTGAGTTATTTGATTAGTGTGTTCGTAATGAAATAGACATGTTAGAAGATGTATCAAAGTTGTTATTTTGGTAAGAGGAAGGGGATCGTGTCGGTTAAAGAGGGGGGCGATTGTTTGGGTTACTTCATTAAAAATAATTGTCGAAATTAATAACATATCCAAGAATTATGAAAAATGATATAATGTGAGATATTTTATTGATGTGTTTGTAATGAAATAAACAGCCCAGAAATGTCTCAAAGGTATTATTTTAGTAAGAGGAGAGGGATTATGTGATTGAACTCAGAAAAAATGACGTTTGAAATTAGCAACATATCCAAAAATTACGAAAAATGATGAAATGTGAGTTATTTGATTGGTGTATTCGTAATGAAGTAGACAGACCAGACAATGTATGGAAGTTATTATTTTAGTAAGAAGTCGCGATTATTTTGGTTACTTCATATAAATAATTGTTGAAATTAGTAACATATCCAAGAATTATGAAAAATGATATAATGTGAGTTACTTCCTTTGTGGGTTTGTAATGAAATAACCAGCCACACAATGTCTAAAAGTTATTATTTTAGTGATAGAAGTGGGCGATAATGTGGATTTACTCATGAAAAGTGATAGTCGAAATTAGTAACATACCATAGCCTATGTATCAAAGTTATTATTTTAGTAAGAGTGGCGGCGATAATGTAAGTTAAATCATGTGATATGGTTGTTGAAAAACACATCATCCAAATAACTTCCATTTCATCATTTTTTATAATTTTTGGATATGTTTATCCAAAACTTATAAAAAATGATGAAATGTAAGTTATTTGGATGATGTGTTTGTAATGAAAAACCAACCAAGACAATGTCTCAAAGTTATTATTTTAGACAGGTGAGCGATAATGTGGGTTAAATTGTCGAAATTTGTAACAATCCAAGAATTATGGGATTTAACAAGATAGTCTACATATATAATTACAGATTACCCGGAGTCACCCTGGATTCAATGAGATACATGCAAATGTATGCAAGCAGAATACACGGTCGCCTGGAATGTAATGAGATAGATGCAAATATATACTAGCAGAATACTTGGCGTTGCCTTGGATTGAATTAGATTGATTGAAATATATATTAACAGAATACCTTGCGTCACCGAGGATTTAATGAGATTAATTGAGATATATACTAGCAAAACACCCAGCGTTGCCCGGGATTGAATGAAATAGGCGAGAATATATATTAGTAAAATACCTGGCATCGCTTGGGATTTGATGAGATAAATGTGTTGTATATTACCCGCCCTTTCATGTACATGCTATAAATGACCTACCCTAGGTAAGATACAATTATTTCATATGTGTAATACCCGTCTTATGTAGGTAAAATATTCTTTTGCTCGAAATAAGAAATGATACATAAACATACAAAATTCCTCTCTCATAAGAATAACAAATATATTACTAAACTAAATTCAATTTTCTCATTGTTTATACGGCCCCGAGCAACGCCGGGTAGCCCCGCTAGTTTTTATATATAAAGGCAAAATGTGTGTAAGTGTGTTTGTGTGTGTGTGTGTGTGTGTGTGTGTGTGTACGTGTGTGCGTTTGTCATTTTTTTCTGTATGTCCGGCAAAGGCTTTTTTTCGCGGAAGTTCTCCGGGGGGGGGGGTTACTATATCTTAGAACTTTTTATATACTTCTTAGATTATAATATCTACTATTTATGAAACGACGTCGTAAATATCTTTTATTTCAGCGACTTTTATCTTACAAAATTCGCGCTGTGAATTCTTTTTCTCGACTACTGCTACTGCTATGGCGTGATATTTGACCTAGAAAACCATACGTTGACATTCAGCCACCTGCGATTTTAAAAAACTTATTTTTGACTGTTCTCAAGTCCATCGTTTCGTGGCATCATACTATGTCATCAGACTATTAACCTAAAGGCGTCGGGTTCAATCCTACCTACCTTCCAAAACCTTTTCGCTGTTTTTTTTTTTGGGGGGGGGTTGTTCGTTTTTTTTTTTAAATATGTAAACAGGGTTACTACTTTGCTTATTATTTTTGTTTTTATCTACCTCCCCCCAAATACACACTCACCTACAAACACCCGGGGAACGCCGAAAAAAAAAGTTGTTTTCACAATACAGCTGCGAAGGGGACCTATAAACTGTAATAATTATTTGTAATTTGGTAAAAAAATGAGTGAGCGGTGAAGCTTTAAAGCAGTTTTAGATGACTAAAACTGCCACTTAACTATGTTACCGTGTTTGGGTGATATATATATATATATTTTGAGAGAGAGAGAGAGAGAGCGAGAGAGAGAGAAAGAGAGAGAGAGGGTTTCTGCTAGTATATATATATATATATATATATATATATATATATATATACGGGATGCGTTTAATAAGTTTCCAGACTGTTTTCGTATGAGCACTTTTATTTTATAGTACACACATGAAACTCTATTCTCCTTCTAAGTAATCTCCTCCGTCTGTAATGCGCTTGTACCGTTCCAACAACTTCTGGAAGGACACCATGGAAGTCCTCTTGTGTCAGCGTGTCAATAACTCATCTGAGCTTCTGTCATTCCCTCAGTTATCTCATAACGACGGCCTCTTAGATTTCGCTTTAGCTTAGAGAATAATCAAGCAAGGTCTAGACAATGAGGAAGGTGAGTAACTGTCTTGATGCTTAGGAGCCACATAATGCCAGTTTATAGATGGCGCAACCACAAACTACGATAGACGAAAACAGGACTACCAAATATGGAAACAACAATAATGAAGAAAGCATGGACAATAATGGAATCAATATGAATAATAAAAAGAAATATAAGAAAAAACTCTACTGCCTTAGATGATTGGGTGAGAGAACTTAGAAAAAATAAAACTGAATGTAAATAAAATGGTGTAAAGGTGGGAGGGCAGGTAAATAAAACAAAAAGATGTAACCTTTGTATCATTAAAGCTTAGCACATAATAACATCGGATGATGATTTACTAAATAAACGACAAGACGTAATTCAAGGATGCTTACGTACGAACAGATATCTATCGTCCCAACGTAAACCGGATTACATATGATAATTTAAATTAAATAGTGATAGGAGAGCGGCTAATCAGGATCTGATTATAACATAAACTCTATTCATAACAACTAAGTAAAATATAAATAAATTATGGAAACCAAATATTTAAATTACACACACATACACACACAAACACACGAACAGTTTAGACAATGAGGAGGGTGAGTAACTGTCTTGATACCTTTTATAATATATGTATATATATATATATATATATATATATATATATATATATATATATCAGATTGACAAAAAGTTCTTACGATATTTTATTTTTAAATTTCGATGAATATATTTAGGCTCAAATACTTATTCGACATAAGCACCATCAGAATTAATACACATTTGCCAACGCAAAACTAGTGCATTTTTTCCAGTAGCGTAAAAATCTTACATTCTGGTGGTGACGAAGTCGCTGAATGCGTTTTTGATATCGCTTAGGTCTTTGAAGCATTTCTTACGCAGAAAGTTGTCAAGATGCTTGAAAAAGTGGTAGTCGGTATGTAAGAGATCAGGAAGTATGACGGATAAGGCAGAGTTTCGTAGCCCAATTCGTTCAAATTCTGCAGGGTCGGTTTAGCAGCATGCGGTCGGGCATTGTCGTGGAGGAGAACTGGGCCTTTTCTGTTAACTAATGCTTGGTGTTGTTGTCGATTCTAATGCATTTCATGCATTTGTTGAAAGTACTTCATCGCCGTAATTGTTTGCATTAAAAAAAATGTAATGGATGGAACCGGTCACAGACCATCAAAAAGTCACCATGACATTTTTTAGTGCAACTCTGGCTTCAGAATGTGTTGTGAAGCTTTTTCGGTGCCTAACCACTAAGCTGAGCATCGCTGGTTGTCGTTAAGAACCCACTTTTAATCGCAAGTCACAACCCGGTCGAGAAACAGGCTGTTCTTGCTGCGTAAAAGAATGGAAGATGACACTTCATAACGGGTTTTCTTTTAGTTGACGTTCAATTTGTAAGACATCCATTTATCAAGTTTTTTTCCAATCTCTCTCAAGTTGTTAAAAATAGTCGTATACGTTACGTCTAATTCAGAAGCAAGTTCTCGAACATTCGTACGTGGATTGGCTTCGACTAAGGCTCTTAATTGATCGTTGCCAGCATTCGATGGCCGACCACTATGCTTATCATCTTCAAGACTCTCGTCGCCGCCACGAAATTTCTTAAACCACAATTGTGTTATGAGTTCAGTAGTTTTCCTGGGCCGAAGGCTTCGTTTATATCGCGAGCTGTTTCAGCAGCTTTTCGGCCTAACTTGAATTGAAATTAGAAAATTGTGCAAATTTGCTTTTTTTTCCAGCTTGTATTGCAACGTTCTGAAAAGAAGACATAATTGTTTTCAAACGATTGTAATTTAAACGATTAGATAGAGCGAAAAACGCTCATTAAAATGATATATAAAGTAAAGGTATTATACTGAAAACTTATTTGAAAATATATCATTTGAAATCAAAATTAAAAATTCCACAAGAACTCTCTCCTGATATATATATATATATATATATATATATATATATATATATATATATATATATATATAGTCATCCACATACATACTATTTCGCTGTTTCACAGCTCATCAGTGCGGCTAGACAAGCAACTACCTTAAGCTAGGATCGAAACCCGACCGCCCGGAGCTTCTAACCGTTGCGCTATTCGCATTTACACAAAGAGCCTCGTTTCATACGCTAATGATAATTTTTATATCACTTCCCAATATGGTCAACCCAAGATAGGGAGCATTATAGTCATCCACATACAGTACTGTTTCGATGTTTCACAGCTCATCAGTGCATCTAGACAAGCAACTACCCCAAACCAGAATCGAAAAACCCATACATACATATATATATATACATAGTAATTTATAAAATATATATGGCGATTAATTTTTATAAATTGCTAACTAGCTCTACCTACGTATTGAGCACTTTTGAAGTAAATACTTAAAGTTTACGCATAAATTTGTACTTTCGTATATTAATTTTATGTGAGTAAATGGAGTAGTTATATATATATATATATATATATATATATATATATATATATATATGAGAATACAAGAAATAATATTTCGACTAAATAAAAAGGAACAAACCGAGTTATGTGTTCATCAACGTTTCGTCTATATTTCGAAAATTCCTCTGGGTGAATGAATGGCTTTCACCAGCAGAAAACAGTGTATTTTGGCTTAGCATTTAATAGCCACACACATATTTTCCAGGATAAATAAACAAAAATCATGTACACCAGACATTTCTCTCATAAACAGACATCTTTCACCTACACACACTAATAATACAATAATTTTCAACACACTAAACAAACTAGGAATTCCAATCATACAAACCACATCAAAAATTAAAAGGCAAATATTAAAAACCACAAAACATCTCCCAAACAAACCCGTTTCCAATGCAAGCATATACACTGTTCCTTGTCAAATTGTCATCATAGATACGTTCGTGAAACCCAGCGTGAATGAGAAAAAAAGCTTAATGAACATAAAAGAGATATAAGAAATAGCAATTCTCTGAATACATTATTCTCTCATTCATTGCACCATAATCATACTTTTAACTTTAAACAGGCAAAACTAGTTAAATATATTTCAAATAAACCGCGGCGGAAGCTTCTTGAATCAGCACTTATCGCAAATTCAAGCACAATGACATAACGTAGAGGTTTCTATAATGTAGCGCCATTAATAAGTAAACTTCCATTAAAAGAACATAATTTCATTGTAGCACAGGTTAACCCTCTCACACCATGGAAACACTCCCCTGTAATATTTAATACGTATAATCTCAGTCAATAAATTACATAACAACAACACACTCATTTCATTTCTGTTACAAACCTATATTTAAATTTTAACGGACATATTTTTTCCCAGAAAGAATATTTACTGCGTCATATCTTTTAAAAACATATTAACGACTATATGGCAATATTAAAAATCTCACATTCTTTAACAACACATCCTCCCTTCCACTTTTTGAATTCCAACGCCTTTTCCCATTTTCGGAAATGGATCAGCGTCGCACTTTTCATAAAAATTTTTTCAAATATTTGTACCGGTGTTTTTGTTTTCTTAATTTCATTCATCCAGAGAAAGTCTTGAAATAAAGACGAAGCGCTGATGAACACATAACTCGATATATATATATATATATATATATATATATATATATATATATATATATATATATATATATATAATTATTTACTATAATAATTATATACCTACAGACACTACTGTTTAATCCTTGAAAGAATATGTGTTCTATACTTTGTATAATTTTTGTGAATGTATATAAAAAGGTTTGCCATTTTATAAAGTGTAGAATATATCTTCCATGTGATATTTATTTTTGAATTATGATATCTTTCAAGTGATGTTTATTTTTAATGAATGCGTTTATGAAAGTTGTCATCCAATCTCTACAGAAAGTGTCTCGCTATTTCTGCAATTGCAAGCAGATCTTTCCTGTAAATTTCTCAATGGTACGTGGGTTTTTTCTGATAAACACACAGCTTAACATACCTCTACAAGAAAATAATCACATTTGGAAAAGTTGGGGAACCAGGGATGCCATGGATTTTCAGCAAATTTGGAAATAATCGCCAAAAATTTGTCAGAGAACATCAATTCAATTTCTGGTGGTATGTGCTATCGCTCCATTTTGCTGAAATCACACACGTCGGATCAATTAAACCTTAACTCAGACAGAAAGAAATTATTGATCCTCTGGATGTAACGTTTGAGTTAACAATAAAGAATTCTTATACTGTTATTTTTGGTTATGCAATGGCTTTTCATGCAGTTCTTTAAGATTTTCTCCAGCCCAATACGACAGTTCTCTTGATTAATTGTTCCACTCAGAAAAAAAAAACGGGCTTCATCCCTAAGTAAAAAATTAGGTTGTCATTTGTTTCGAAAATATCCTTCATTTGACGTCAAAAGTAAAGCCGCTTCTCATAGTCTGTTTGCTGAACATTTTATGCGATGATTAATCTGTATGGATGGAAGTGGAGCACTTCGTGTAAGATGCGCCTTGTAGAGCGAACATTAATTCCTTGGCCGGCAGAGTGTTTCTGAGCAGATCGCTTTGAATGCTTGAGAATATCTTCTTGAACGAGCTTCACATTGTGTGTGGTTCTTATTGTTCTTGGTGCCTCAAGAGACTTTATTCCTGCAGTGAGTGCCTTCTGTGACAAGAGAATGAATCCAGTTTAGAATTGTGTCTTTTGAAAACTGCCTGATGTCAAAGTAGATGAAAATGCTGGAGAAATTCTCTGTGAAATGCTATAACTGACTCGTTACTCTTCACGCAGCTCTCGTATGCAAAAAAAAAACAAACAAACTTTACGTTTAATTGCCCACATTTTGAAATATCATCTGTATAAACAAAATAATTCATAATAAAATTATAAATAAGATTGTCTTTGCAAAAAATCGGTACCTATTGGATATATTTCTAATAATATAGGGCAGAGTAATAGCAATAAAAAACATTTATTTCTGAATATATTGTATAACATAGTTTGTATATAAATAATTTGTATATATATATAAGATAGAGAGAGAGCAAAGGGTATTAGAGTGTAAGAGGCACATAAAACAGGTGTGTATATTAACGACATTAAGAATAATACTGTGTTTTGAGAATTATAAGAAAATATGCGATAATTAAAATTTTATTACCTTGTAAAATTCTTTTTTTGTAAATAGTTGTCTTATTTGTAGAGATTGAACCGTAAATCTTATGAAGCACTATCAAACACTCGGATCGCAGACCGATGACCAACATACGTGGGACACTATTCTTTCCCTTCTTCCTCCTCCTCCCCCCCTCTCTCTCTCTCTCTCTCTCTCTCTCTCTCTCTCTATATATATATATATATATATATATATATATATATATAATTCTATTTATTTAACAATATACATATATATTTTTCTGTTTGGACGCCACCTGTTTGGTAAGCCACGTGTTTTGTTATGTCATGCTCAAAACAATAACCCCATGTGTCTACTCACATGGCTTCCACCTGAATTACCCCCCCCCCCACACACGCATATATATATACATATATATACACACAATAACATATATATATATATATATATGTTTGGATTTAGAAAAATATACAAAAAGATTCGTCATTGGTAACTTTTTTGGCATCGTGTTCAATTTTGCTTTTACTCTCTTTATTAATAAAGTGTGTCATTCTAAACACACATGAATGACACATGGGCATTTTGAGATGAGGACCATATATATATGCGTGTGTGTGTGTGTGTGTGTGTGTACAGGGCCGACTATAAGTAACTGTCTATTTTTATTCATCATAATAAGTGTAACATGGAAGAAATGTAGAAATACAATAATAAAACAAAAAAAAAATCAAATATTAATTTCATTGAAGTTCCGTATGCTCTTTGTGGAGGTCGATGTGTTTTGAACATTTTCGTGGGACTGGGTGACATATTTTGGCGCTCAACTGCAACGGCACTTGAGTAATGTCGGCTTGGATTTATTCATTAAGTACAACAACGCTACACATCTTTGAGAACTCTTTCCTCCTAGAATAAAGTCGGAACTCGTTAATACTAATGAACGAGACGGTTACTGAAGGAATCGACGCCTAGCAATCCACCAACAGAGCAATTTTAATGTTTAGAGTGGTGATCAGAATTACAGTGTTTAGGAGTAAGTAAAGAAAGGTTGCGGAATTTTTATACTCTAATTAACATATACTCTTCTGTGACTCATAAGACCAAAACCAAATATTTAGTAAGAGACATATTTAATAAGGCACTGTTTATTCGACGGTAAAATTGTATCATAACATACCATGTAATAATGCATTATTATATTACATTACATGCTATTATGTAGCATCTTAAGAACACATATCACAATTTTATCTTGGACAAAAGGCCAAGGAGAACAAATCATTTTTATTAGGTTTGCCTTAAAAGCGGCAACAATGTTCTGTTTTATTAGGAATTGGAATATTCCACTTTCCTTTTAAGGGGTGACAAGGTTTATTTGGTATATTCCACTTTCCATTTTTTAGGGATGCACAGCATGATAACGGCCGAAGCGAATACGGATATTATTATTATATTATTCTTTACAAATTATATTATACTATAGTAAAATAAGTATTTTTTATTTAATCTCATGTTATTTCACCTACACTGCATTAACAATAATATCACGTACAACCAGGTATTTCATCTTTTATTTTTACTAGATTATCTTCTTGGTATTTCTAGAAGAAAAAATTACACATGCGGTATATATTATTGGTTTAGAGTCTTCTTTGCCAACAAAACACTCTTAGAAAACGTTAGTAATCGAAAGAGATCATACATCGATATTTTTAAAAGTAATCAAACCACATCAAATTTCCACTGCCAACATTTACTGCGCTGTTGTGCCAGTGTCTACCTATTAACCTTTATCCTAGAGTGACATTGAGCCTTGATAAGTGGTTACTCTCTTGCAAACAAAATGAAAATATTGCTACAGTAAAACGTTTGTGGAGATACAGAATATACAAAATGAAGTTTAGAACTTAGAAAAGCAATTTTAAGGAGTTAAACTTCCATTCAGAGGTTTTGACGTCTATCTCTCTCTCTGTCGGTGATGTAACATTACTCACGTCTACACACGGGACCCACACGTTGTATACAGTCTACGTCGCAATGAACTTAGGGCAAGTAATAAGTTGACTCCTTTTTTTTCGGTTACAACATTTATTTCCGGATACTTTCCTAAATAAATCGTGATAATACTCCTTTCTAATTTCTATCCTCTCGAACATCGTTTAAAACGTGCTCTAGAACCTTCAAATGTGCTCTATAACATACTCTCGAACGTGCTCTAGAACATACTCTCGAACGTTCTCTAGAACATACTCTCGAACGTGCTCTAGAACATACTCTCGGACGTTCTCTAGAACATACTCTAGAACGCGCTGAACGTGATCGTTGGTTAGTGCACACACTCTTATTATAGTCTTTTTCTTCGCACACGGCTCGGGATTTACACACGCACGTTCGTACTTTATTACAGGTGGATGGTGTTACATAAAGAACAAAAAGTGGGATTTGAAGAGCCCTAGAGGAAAACGCCCACGCTGCGTGTTTGAATTCCAGAACATTAGCAATAAAATAATCTCTTCTAAAAGGAAGTTTATAAAGTCTAAGAAAGTGGACTTTCTATAACTGTACATCTCCAGATACATACTTTAGTCAACAGTAAACAAGCCATCACAACACTGGCTTAGATTTTGCTGCCTTTGGTCGACTGCCCCGGATTTTTACTTTAATCAGGATATGCTCGCTTTAAAAAAATATCTGATACAATTCTGCTTAAGTTTTAGATCTTTTTATTATAAACCCTGGAAAAAATATTAGTAAGTTGGATAATCTTCCTCAGATTTCCTTTTAAAAAGTATAAAATGCTAGGTTACATAATACTCCAAATCAATAAAAAAGATATTGTTATATTTATGTTTCTGCTAACATGGAGTTTATATGATTAATATCATGAACCTAGGCAGGTGTTTATTTGTGATAGGAATTCGTTTGTTAGTAATCAAAATCGTCTTAAAGTTCGTGAATCAGTTTTGTGTAATCGAACTATTTTATTAAAAGCAATCATCGCAGAATTTCGACGGCATTTGAACCTCCAATGTCAATATGCACAAGTCATGGAACATGTTTTTTATTTGCGGACTGTTATCCTCATCTTTTATAGTTTTTGTTTCACGACGTTTCGGCAAACTATTCCTTTGACCTTCGTCAAGTTGTTAACTGCGACTCTATAACCAAAAACCATGGCGCAGTGGATAGAGGCATTGAATCTCTACAGTTTCAGGTGAGAATTGTCTGAAGGCAGCGGTTTTAATCCTACCCAACGCCGGCCAGAGGATTAGTTGGCCAAAAACGTGGTGAGACGACAACAACTATGGAAGGCAGTAATTACTGGAGATTCAGTTGAAGATTCAGCATTCCTACTACGTCGCGGATAACAACCTGGCAAAGGCCAGAAGAATAATTGGCTTAAACATCGTAAAACAACAACTATAAAGGAGATGAGGATAAAAGTCAGCAAGTAAATAAAAAATATATATACAAATTACTCATCTCGAAAGAATTCCAATAATTAAATAAGTAATGCACGTATAGTCCCTCGTGAGTGCACAGTGAACGAGGCACAAAAATTGACCCAGTTTAGCGCCCCCCCCCATTTAGCCTCCAAAGTCCCCAGGAGACATCAAATCATGGTGGAAATGAACAAACGGTTTAGTCTTATATATATATATATATATATATATATATATATATATATATATATATATATGCATATATATATGTAAATTTTAGTTCCGCATCATGCAAAAAAAAAAGAAAAGAAAAAGAGAAATGACTAAGCCCATCATTTGCCTCCTCCTCCATTTAGCCTCAAAAGTCCTCAAGGCCTAACATATTTAAATTTGAGTTCAGCACGATGTAAAACTGCTAATAAATAGACATATGCTGAAAATTTTGGACAAAAATGGTAAAATATTCAAAAAATGGAATGTTTTTATCAATCCTAAAAGAGCCCCTGGGGCACACCCAAGAGCAATCGCGAAATATAAACAGACAAAATTATATAGAAATCAGTTAGTTCCAACTTTTCAGAAAGTTTTATAAAAATTCAAGGCATCATTTTTTTTTTAATAAGCACAAACGTGTCAATTTTAGACATTTTAACCCGAAAGGCACCGTTCTGTTACTTCTTTCTTTTACTCATATCAAGTTTAATGTTTGTGCGAAATTTCAAAAAATTCCAAGAAGTAGTTATTGAGAAATATACGAACAGACGAACGGACAAGGGTTGATTTACAGGCCTACTCTCCTTTTCTCGGGGGACCAATAATATATATATTGTAACATTGCTAAGAAATTTATAATTTTCTCTTAAATCCTAAGAATAGTTACAGAACACTCATACAAATAACAGATATGCAGTGCTGACAGCTGGCTATAATGTGAAACATGGAGTACGTAAATATTATCATTAGACCATCTATAAATAATTGAATATTTCTTCACCCTCCACTGGGTCGCTTTTCCGCCGATATTTTCGAAAGTCATCCCCTCTTTTCGATTGTCTAGCCTTAATTTTAAACTCTCTTCCGGTTTGGCGATTGGTGCAACAGCTAACGCGTCACTTTTTCTTTTCACTTTTTTCCCCCCTTCGCCGTACGGGTTCGAGCCTGCCTGCCTACTACCACTTTTTTTTTGGGGGGGGGGGGGTCAGGGACCTCGCAATTTTCCTTTGTTTTTTTTCTGTTGCTCAACCAACACCCGTACACACACCTACACTTTGTTTTCCATTCCTTCACATCACGGGTTCGAGTCTGCCTGCCTGCTACAACTTCTTTTTAGTCAACACATATCTATAAACACCCGGGCCACGCCCGGCACTCAGTTTATAGGACAAGAGGGATAAAATAGAAACTAGTAATGGGACGATTCCAATATGTTTTCCCGATTTCGTCACATTTACCAATTTTGTTATAAATTCTTGGTTCTGATATAATTGCAAATTTATGAATATTTACTTATAGATTTGTTGGTTTTTAGTCGCGTGCAAGCGACTCTATAGGTCACTCCGTCGGTCCGTCGATCGTTCGGTCGGTCTATCAGTCGGTCGGTCTGTCCGTAACACTTTTGTGCTTGGCCTTTTTGGTTAAGATCAAAGGTCTATTGTTAATAGAGTCTGTTCTTAGCTTTTTAAGCTTTTCTTGGCCATTTTTTGCTTTTTTCTTGGCCTTTTGCCAAGATCAAAGTGTAGTATCTGTTCCGGCAGATGCTGCACTTAAGATAATTTGTACCAGTCAATGGAGGGGAAACCCTCTATACTGGGACAATTATTATTTTTGGTAACCAGAGTGCCCCCTTTTTGCCTACTTTTAGGGGAGCTGGTTTTTACCTCACATTAAAAACGGCCTTGTGCCTAATTTGCTCAGTGGGGGAGCAAATAAATACCATCTGTTCCGGCAGATACTGCAAGCAAAGACCATATGTGGAGGTAACCCCACATATCAGACCTTGGTCAATGTAAAGGCAACCCTTCATACCAATTCTCACTATCCAGCTCCCATTTCCCACCCATCAGGAACTGGCCCCCTTTTTCATCCCCTTCCCACCTCTCTCCACATTAAAAAACGGCCTTGTGCCTAATTTGCTGAGTGGGGAAGCAAATAAATACACACCCCACATATAAGACCTTGGTCAATGTAGGGGAAACCCTTCATACCAATTGTCACTATCCAGCTCCCCTACTCCCCGGGGAGTTGGTCCTCATTTACTCTTCACTCCTCACATTAAAAATCGGCCTTGTGCCTAATTTGCTCGGTGAGGGAGCAAATGAATACCCTTTTCTTGGCCTTTTGGCCAAGATCAAAGTGTAGTATCTGTTCTTACTACATGCTGTACTTATCTTTGTAACTTTGTGATATAAAGTGGGGGATCACTTTTCAGTATAAATTTAATGTAAAATGATCATCTACTTTACAAGCATTCAGTTTCAAAGCCACTCAAGTCATTCTCCAGATTATTCAAGTTGTTTTTGAAGGATTCCAGTTATTTTTTAAGCATTCAAGTCATTCTTAAGGTCATTCAATTCCTCCTTAATTTCATTAAAGTCATTCTAAGTCATTTACTTTTTATTTATTTAAGTCATTTCAGCCCATTTTCTGTCATTTTAGTTAATCTTTAAGAATTTCATGTCAATCCTACATTCACGCATTCATTCATTACACGAGCGCACGCGACTAATGGCTATCGGCCTTGTTTTATTTTCTAATTACTGTAAAGCTCACGTTTAATATCCGCATATATTTTTTTCGAAAACGTAATAAATACTTAAGGATGGGGGGGGGAGTACAGGGCGTATATTACACTAGAATATCTTTATAAATGTTTTTTTATCAAATGTGAAAATATTGATACAACTAAAGATGTATTTCTCCTTTAAAATCAATCCGATTTCCATTAATTCGCCGTAAGTTGGCAAAATGCTATTTGGATATTTTTCAAAAAATAAAAACAGTTAACTATTGGTATGCAAAATAAGAATACGGTGTATGAACAGAATAGTAGATAAATCTTTAGGAACTTGTAAAGAATATCTTTTTAAATAATAATGTTCTCATTTGAAAACCATTTTGAATATGAGAAAAACACGATTATTTTATTATCTTTTCCAGTTATATTAATAAAAAGAGTAGTAACTTAGAATTGTATTACAGGATTAAATCCATCATAATGCATATCGGTTTTATCGTAAACAATTCAGTCATTTTATTATTTTGGTTATAGTTGGAAAAAAATTAATTACTTCGTGACCGTTCGAAATTTGAAATTAATTTATAAGTATTTAAACAATCGAATAGAAAATCGTTTAAAATTAAAAAAAAATTCTTAGCAAGTCATCATATTTTAAAAGATTGAAAATTCTTAGCAAGTCATCATTTTTTAAGAAATTGAAAATTCTTAGCAAGTGATCATCTTTTAAAAGATTGAAAATTCTTAGCAAGTCATCATTTTTTTAAAAATTGAAAATTCTTAGCAAGTCATCATTTTTTAAAAGATTGAAAATTCTAGAAATTATTTAGATCCAATCGTTTCACAATCACTGATTATAATTTCTTGGTCAAATAAGATACGCATTTATAAGATGCCGAAACGAAGACTGACCGACGATTCATTAAAATCTTTCTATGTTAAAAATGAATGATTAGCTAATCGCGTTGACATAATCTGCCTTCTTAACTTCAAACCGAAGATGCCGACGTGAAGTTGCCGAAGATTGGGTCGTAAACTGGATAAGTGCCAGCATATTTTGTTAGGTGGATAACAGTTGACATCAGTCCTAAGTTTACCCTTGGTGTATCCGGTGTTGAGGGCCCAATTGGATTGTTGTTGTTGTTGTTGTTGCGACTTTTATTGAGCATCAGTTATTCATTCATTTCGAATGAACCAGATGATTGTTGTTGGCATTCGTTTTCATAATGTCTCTCTTGTTAGAATTCTTAACAGAAAGACACCAGATACTTACAAGAGTAACTATATGAAGTGTGCAAACAAAAGAACGAGCTGGATTCGGACTTGGCATATTAAGATTGTCAGTCCGTGTCGTTAAACACTTAGCCATTGTCCCCTCTCTGATTGTGTCCTCCTGTGCCGAACTAAATTACATATTCGAACTAAATTACATATTCGAACTAAATTTCATACTCGAACTAAATTATATACTCGAACTAAATTTTATACTCGAACTAAATTACATACTCCAACTAAATTTCATACTCGAACTAAATTTCATACTCGAACTAAATTTCATACTCAAACTAAATTACATACTCGAACTAAATTACATACTCGAACTAAATTACATACTCGAACTAAATTACATACTCCAACTAAATTACATACTCCAACTAAATTTCATACTCGAACTAAATTTCATACTCAAACTAAATTACATACTCGAACTAAATTACATACTCGAACTAAATTACATACTCCAACTAAATTTCATACTCGAACAAAATTACATACTCCAATTAAATATTAAAGAAAACTCTTGCCTGCAAAGACATGCAAAGACACATGAGCTATAAAACGCTAATCAGTTACATAGAAACTGAAACAGAAGTAAAACAAAAGGACAGACAACATCACATGGATTCAAGAATCCGAAAACTGGATAATTGTAAGCAAATGCCCCCCTCCCAATGTAGTCTCATCATCAATTGGCACGACATGGAATAGTTGTGAAGAGTTAAGGAGGATGGCAAGACCGAGAGGAGAAAGTATTAATCAGATCTCTACTGGATGAGCGCGAAGAAGACAAACATTGAGGAGGCTTATTGCTACCCAAATTCCAATTCAACAAGAAGTTAATGCTAAACGGCTGTTACCACAACGCAAAATTATTTTCAAAGATCATCGGCGGAGAGTTTTTGTCACTCAGACAAGTAATCTTTGATTATGACCAATTTGAGAACTCCTAGTGAGTACTACTACTACTACTACTACTACTACTACTACTTATAATAATAACAATAAGATGAATTTTTAACATAGAGACATATGTGTCTCGAACCTACATTTCGATAATTACTGCCTGTCTAGGGATACGAACCCAGTTACAACAACATTCGTAGGCTAGCATTCAACCTCTAGGATACCAAGAATTAGCACGAGAAGTCAGCGAATACAGTTTTATTAATACAGATTAGGCAGGGATAAACAGAAAACAGGAAGTATTGAACGAGAGACGTCGGAATATTGCAATAAGATTAAATATTAACGACAATATTAAATTGTAATAATTATTTTAAACCTTTATATATATATATATGAGGTTTAAAATAATAATTATAATTTATATAAAATCTTATATATATGCATATATATATATATATATATATATATAAGGTTTACAATAGTATATGTAGGTGTTTAATAATTATTATAGAAAATAATTATGTCAGTCCTTTTAAGAAACTCGTTTTTTATCGTTAAGCGCTTTCAGTTGAATTAAGACGGCCAATTTAGCTCTTATGCATAGATCATTATATAATGATTAGATCACTCCGACTGACGTAAAAAATTTTTTTAAAAATAAAATGTTTAAATTTCAACGTTATTTCACGTGGTTAACGGTAGCCAAATGGATATGGCCCTTGCTAATGAAGCCCGAGATGAAGATTCCAGAAAGGATGAAACACTAGTGTCTGTATGTATTTAATAATTATTATAGTATATATATATATAGCGAGAGAGAAATAAAAAGGAACAAACGGTATTATGTGTTCATCAACGCTTCGTCTTTATTTCGAGACTTCCTCTGGATGAATGAGATTAAGAAACAAAAAAATACCAGTACAAAATATTTGAAAATGTTTCACGTGCACAGTGTGATGCAGAAAAACGGAAAAAGACGTTGGTAATTCAAAAAGGAGGGGGGAGGGCTGGAATACTATTTCCATTATTTTCATCATATATATATATATATATATATATATATATATATATATATATATATATATATATATATATATGCTAAAAGACAGTCCAGCGTTGCTCGATCGTAAGATATGCTTAAATATGATATTTAAATGTATGAAAAATATGTATTTATTATTATACAGCTTATTCTCTATTGACTATTATATTGTACCCAATATATATTAGAACATCCCCTCCGGCGTGACCCGGTCGTAAAATACGCTAAAACATATTTTAATTAAAGCAGATTTCGTATTTATTATTATAGAGTCAATGCTTCATTGATTATTATATTGTACAGAATATATTATATTAGTGATTTTAAAAGTTTTTTAAAAAATGTGATTAGGTGCTATCAGCTAGAATCGAAACCAAAACATTCAGCGCTCCAGTCTTAATTGTTAATTTTCAAAATTTGAAACTCGAGTCACTCGCATACAAGGGGAGTAACACGCACACACGCACACACACAAACACACTCACACACACACACAAACACACACACAAACACACACACACACAAACACACACACACACAAACACACACACACACACAAACACACACACAAACACACACACACAAGCACACACACACACACAAAGACACACACAAACACACACATATATATATATATATATTAATGTTGGGACGATTAGTAAGATTTGTAATTGGGAATCGGAAAAATCAGAAATTTCGAGGTATCAGAATCGTTATCGGAATCGGAAAAATTTTGATCCTATTTTTCAATTAAAAAAACGATTCCTTTAATTATTTTCTTTTTATTTGATTTTGTTAAAACCAAAAAATTACATTGCTGGTTGTAATAATAAATATTAATCGATTTTAAAATACCAGTAAAGCTAAGCTTTCTAGATTATCCTCTCCGCAAGTGTGTTTTTACGGTTGAGAAAATATCTGCACAATAATCACCACAGCAATCGTCATAATTAGTAATGCACACATGTTTTTAGGGTAATCCGGAAAAATTACGATAAATATTAAGAGATTTATAAAGAATCGGAATCGGTAATTTAGTTCGGAATCGGTAATTGTATCGGAATCAGGAAAATATTGGAATTTTCTCATCCCTATTATATATATATAAATACAAATAAATTAAATATATATATATATATACATATATATATATTTAATTTATTTGTACAAACATTGATGGCTACATATGTGCATACATGTTTCTGTAATCACCCGTTATTGGGAGATTACGTCTTCAGGCCAAGAATTTCCCTCTGAAGAAGTAATCTCCCCAATAACGGGTGATTACAGAAACACGTATCCACATATGTAGCCATCAATGTTTGTATAAATAAAGATGAGTGACCATTTGGGAAGGCTAGGCGCAGTATGTACCGCGCCGGGTCGTAGAAATTTCCAAGTTGGTATCTGAAGGCGCATTAATTCACTGGGAGCGATACACCTGCAGTCTTACTTTAGACATGCATCTAGGAGAAGGTAACTCTCATGTAAAAACCTGCGTAGTACTATGTGCTTTGTTATGTGGCAGTCATCTGCACCGACAAGGATTAGTAGTAATAGCAAAAAGTGTGGTTGGTTCTACACAAAGCCTTTACCACTATAAGCAAATCATCTGTGTGGATTTCCGAACAACTTAATTGTTGTGGCGGAACCTCATACATCGAAATCGACGTGAGAGTCCATAATATATATATATATATATATATATATATATATATATATTTAAATAAGGGAGTAGTCACCAACAATGTGTATTTTTTAACATTATTTTATTATTCTGTGTCTTGGTTTTTCATTGATAATTATGTCTGGATCATTGTAATAATGTTTTTAAGTCATTGAAATCGTTTTTACGCGCGTTTCAGACGTTCTGTGATGCGTCCTCGTCAGAAATTATTTTCAAATGACGAGGACGCATCACAGAACGTCTTAAACTCGCGTAAAAACGATTTCAATGACTTAAAAACATTATTACAATGATCCAGACATAATTCTCAATTAAAAACCAAGACACGGAATAATAAAATAATGTTAAAAAATACACATTGTTGGTGACTACTCCCTTATTTAAATATACATCTTTCTTTCGTTGGAATTTCTTAACCCATTTTATATATATATATATATATATATATATATATATATATATATATATATATATATATATATATATATATATAGTAATTTATGAAATTGGAAATCGTTAGGCTACAATGCGGAACATTATGTGTCACCAATTGTAACACATCTTTTCTTATGTATTGGATCGTCTTGAAATCAATGCTAAGCGCCACTAACCATTGGTAAATTCTCCCTATAACGTTCTATGTAGATACAGACACACACGCATACATAATTCTTATATTTACTTAAAACTTACGGGTGATTTTGAATTTACTTGTGTATTTTAGTATAAAACTGATATGAACGAAGGGTGATAATCTCTGTTTTTAGACTATCTGTTTCCTCCAATTATTTCATTTGTCAACTGTAAAACTATATAATAACATTTATACAATCATTAATAACGAGACTTTCGATCCGCAGGTTGTGTTTTGAAATGTGTAACTAACAACCGACATGAATTGCTTTGGTAATATCTGGTGAAATTCTAACTAACAAAATAAATAGGCCAATTTACTTTGAGAGAAAATAATATTCGTGACATATCTTTAGCTCATTTCCTGTTTTGTGAACATCAAAACCAACAGAAACGTGTAAAGAAATCCCGTCGCTTAGTGAGCACCTGTCGGTTGAGCCGGTTCAGCCACTGTCACACCTGGATGTATGCAGTGACGACTGGCTACAGTATTTAGAAGGCCCAACCTACGGAAAACTAGTTTAGGCAATATTTCTTTAAGAATAGTTCTTTATATATATATATATATATATATATATATATATATATATATATATATATATATATATATATATAAGTAAGAATGTGTGTGTGTGTATGACGAAAACTCTCAACCTATACACGCAACGAATTTTTGATCTACAGATTTTGAAATTTGGTATATTGAATATTCAGACACGTAGAAAACTTTTAAATCTAATTTCATCCGGGAAAAGGGCTGCTAAGGGGTGAGGATTGCAAAATTGTTTTTTTAAAATCTGTTTGTCAACTGTTTCACGAATGCGCATGCGTGCATGGTTCACACGAGCGATTTCTTATGTTAAGAATAAGTAGGTTTGAACACGTTTTAAAAGATGCGTCAAGCTGGCCTAATGGTTTTAGTACATGACTCAATGTCTTTAGGTTTTGATTTCGATCTAAGCTCAGTTTTTTTTTTACTTACAAGAAGTGAATTGTTTTGAAAAAATAAAACAAAAAAAAACATATTACTCGCACGCACATGCCTCAGTTTCTTTCCGTTTTTTATTTTAAAAGTAATTTAGCGTTACGTTTAATACCTACGGTATTTTTGTTAATAATATAAAATGATTCTGCATTAATTAAAATATATATTTATTCAGAGTTTATGTCTGAGTAAAGCCGCGAAGCCTGTTAGTATAATAATACAATTAATCTGTAAAATAAACTTTCAATGGTAATGCAA